>NW_004524577.1:27710594-27735084 GCF_000260255.1 Octodon degus | reverse complement strand
CCCTTGCACTTGGCAGACAAGCACTTATCCTACTGAACCATCTCCCCGGCCCCTCTAGTTCTAGATTACATTCACTTGTCTTGCTAACCTAAAATATTACAAAGAAAAAATTTTGATGTGAATTCTCTCAAAAAAGAGAGTTTTTTCTGTGCTATATATTTTAACTAGAAAACTTCTCCACTATTAATACTTGGCTAATTGAGACTTCTTTAGCTATAAATCTTGAGGAAAATGAGGTAGGAAAAGCCTAGAAAAGCAGGTAAAATCTTCAGGAGAAATTCCAACATCTGAGTAAGAGTTTTACTGAACTCCTCCTAGAGTTGTAGTTTTCTAAAATGCTTAGGGTGTGCATAGGAATTAACTTCACAACTGTTCTTATATAGGCAAGAAAACCAAGACTTGTAATAGAGAAACTAGAGAATTAATCAACTGTTTAACTTCCAAGTGTGTAAAAGTCTCTTAAAAACTTATCACAAGAAGAAAAGCACCTACGCTTTGAAATGACACTAGTAGTTTAGATTATTAAATGCTACCACCCCCTCACCATTTAAATTTGTAATTAACTTTCAACCAATATGAAACTGTGCTCTTTAAAATAGGATTAGAAAAATTCTAGAGTACTCCAAATGCTTTTCAGAGACAAATGCTTTTTAGGTAACACCTCTGGCTGCACTGTTTTATAGAATTGTTTTTTATTTTTTTGTTTGAATACTAAATATTTTCAGTAATATCTTAATGTATGGAGGCATACTTTTTACACAGAATTACACTAAATGAAGTATTGTTCTTCATGCCTTTCCTTGTATTGCTAACTTTCCCTTGCTTTTCCTAGCCTAAAATTTCAAGATGTTCCTGTTATCATTTGCTCTCAGATTCCTTCATAGTTTTAGATAGTACATTACAGAAATTGATTATATGAAAGTAGGTAATCATTTTAATTTTTAAGTATTCATTGATCATTCTAAATCATCTTAGTTCTCTTTAATCATCATTCCCTTTGCCAAGGGGGAAAGGGCTAATTGAATCTACATAATTTTTTAGAAAAGCAAATATTCATTTTCTAGTGCATGACAGATTCACAAAAGTCAAGTTTAGTTTAACAAGTCTTAGGGATAACTTTAGACAAACCAAAAGAAAATGACCAAATTAATAAATAGTAAAGTCACTGGTCCAAAAAGACAATCTGAACTAGCCTCCCTTTATTCAAAAACACTTACCTAGTGTTCCACAGGGCTTATTTTTATAAGTGCAGATATCATATCTATGGAGGAAAAAAAGAGAGATGAAATTTATAATCTGATCAAATGTGTAAAATAATTTTTTGTATAGTCTATCACATTTTTTTGAGCTCTGGATGTCTGACCACGATCAAGGCAATTATGAGCAGCCAGCTGGAGCATCAACAGTTTCAGCACTCTGGGGGACATGGAGAACTGCGCTACACTCTCAGCCTCTGGCTGCAAGCCAGTAGGACACCTGCCAGTAAGAAAGAAATGTTAAAGTGGGCTTTGCAATCAGAAGTTCCATAAAACCATCTTCCATACTGTGTTGAAGCTAGAAGAGCCTGTCTACAGGTTGCTACTATTTCTACACTTAACAAATGGGTGGCATTTAATTTAAATCTCTATTGAGCCTGCTGGAGTATTTTCTTAGTGTAGCCCAAAACTGTATTTTGTACTGCTGAGTTCACTACAAGCACTGTTTGGAATTCCTTCAACTCTAACACAGGTTCTCATTTTTAAAAAAGACAATGTAGTGTAGCACATGGAATTAAAGTTATATTGCCTAATTAAGTAGGCCTATACCAGAAATTTAGGATGGTTAAAATATAAATATGTTAGCTAATATTAAAAAAATAAATGAATTGCTCAATAGAAAGTTCTCCTAATGTTGATCAGACTTACTCCACTGCTATAGTGTGTTATAACACAATACAAGCAACTGAATCTATATGATAATGTTGCCTATTTTAAGATATGTCTAGACTGCTAAGTCAAAATTGTATGTTTATTTTAGCCTTCTTTATAATGGCATCTTTGTAAACTATTTTTTTTTTTGGCAGAACCAGGGATTGAACTCAGGTCCTTGCACTTGCCAGGCAAGTGCTTATCCTACTGAGCTATCTCCCTGGCTTCTATAAACTAATATTTTAAACAAAAGTATTTAGATTTCTAAATTAAGAATAAAAACTGAATTTAGAAGACCAAGTTTTTACTATGTGTCATGTTTGAAATTTAAAAAATTTTCAGGTAAAAGAATAAAGTTTCACATACTATGGGAAAACTCAAATTGTAAAAGTTCTATTTTACTGTACATAAATAATGGTTTGCAAATATTGCTGGAGGAGGCATAGGTAGCTACTTGAATTCTTATTCATCAGAAAAAAATGTAATTTCAACAAATAAACATTATAACCAGCTATGTCATCAATGCTGCTGAACTCTTTAAAAATACTTGGAAATTTCCTCTGCCTGTTTTTAGAATTTCAAACTTTATCCTGTTTATTTTTTACTTGAGGAAAGGACTTTTCATTTCCTCTTGCACAACATTCTTCTCTGGTAATTCATGTATTCATCTGTTCTCTTGCAACTGGCAAACTATGGGAATGCATTGTTTGAAATGCTCTTGGACATAAAATGTTGAGAGAGCTTGTGAGTTGTATTCTGACAAAAGTATCAGAAAGTATACTGTGGGTATCAGTGTACCTTGTGAAGATGGTATGTTATGCTTATTACATTGACAGAACTCATTCCAGCAAAATATGAATAAGGATTTTCACAGATAATGTTGATGTGCATGTTTAAGTAGAATCTATTTCCAAATCATCAAATTCCATATGTACTTTCCTAAAATGTATCTGCCTAACAATGTGCTTGTAATCCTTCAGTTTTCCTTTTCCCTTTCCCAATTTTTCTGTTTCTATGAGAGAGGGAAAGGAAGAAGGAGAGGGAGAGCTCAGCCATCCCAAACCTTGTTGTGATACATTGCCCCCAAGCATAGAAGTCTCTAGAACATAGAGCAAAGGAGTAATAGAAGAATTGATCTTAGGAAATAATGCTTTAGGAATAACACACAAAAAAAATATGGAGAAGGAAGATTATTTCATCCTGGCAAGGCATTGTGTTTTTCTGCCAATCTTTCTATTTATAAATCAATCTCTATATCTCACAATTAGAACTAGTGGAATGGTTCTCATTAGAGTCTATTAAAAAGTTCATTTAATCTAAAACATGAAGTCAGACTTGTTACTGACAATAACTCTGAGCAGACTAAGTAGTTTGGCAATGAGGGATGATTTAGATAGCGTCTATGATGAACATGATTGAATGAGCTAACTATGCAGCTCCAAAGTTTTGATGAAATTCATTAAGACATAAAATATGTATAATATATGAATTATGGTCCCAGTGGGTACTTATGACAAAAGTATTTTAAACAATACAGTAAATTTTAAATGTGCCAAGCGATGCAACATATTTACAAAACATCATTTAACAAATCAATGAAGCAAAAATTTAATGACCACAAATAAATTTTATTTGTAGCACACACCAGTCCTTTCTCATATTATTTATTCTTGCTACAATCATGATAAATATTATTTCATTCTGTCACATTGCACTAAATTACATCATAAAGGAAAAAAATCATCAGCCAACAATGTAAACTAAAACACTTAAGGCTAAGATAATTCAATGTACATTTTCTTCAGATTTTCCCCATCCTTGAACATATTTTTAGAATTCTCTATAAAATATTATATATGGGAAAAATATGAAACTTCCTCATAGCATTAGTGTTCTTCTTCATGGTATCCTCCATTGTGTTCAGAGAACAAGTATGTATATGTACCTCTGAAGCAAGCACTAGGGAACAATTATGATCTATTCATTCTCTCATGCCAAGTACACACAGTAACATGTTACTTTCACTCTTTTATATATGTATATACTAGTGCATTTTTCATGCAACATTGTCAGAGTACATAAGTAAGAAAGACCTGAGATGTCATCAAGCTTATAAAATAAGCTTCATTATGATTGATAACAATTTTGACACACACGCTCTAACAACTTACCCAAGCACATTCACTTAGGTCAGTTTGCAATAAAAATTTCTGGCTGATGGAAGCAAGATATAATAGGATATGAATTTATCCATAAGGATACCTAATTCTGATACATTAACCTTCTCTGTTACTTTTATAACAGTCTTTCTGAAATATATTATAGAAATAATAGAATGTAAGCAAAAGGCAGGCTTCTGCTATAGATTATAAACCTTACACCAGCTTGTCCATGAATTACATACTACATAATAGAGTTATATTTATAATATGAATTGGAAAAGAGAAGGCTAAAACCTGGTTTAAGGTAAAATTCCTCAATTACACTAAATTTCATTTTTATATAAAATTGAATACAAATATTTTCTATTGTTTTATTATATATGCTTGCTCAGCAGTGATCCCTGTGTACAATAAAATGTTCAGCATAGGTGAAAAGCAATCATCTGAGAAATTTGCTAAAAATTTAATTGTTGGGCTGGTGAGATAGCTCAGTGAACTAAAGTGCCTGCTTAGGCAGGCTTAGGCAAGTGCAGGACCATGATTCAATCCCTGACACCACATACCATGCCAGCCCCACCTCCCCAGGGTGGGATAAGCTGGCCAGAGTCCAGGAATAGTGTCCTATGCCTATAAATCCAGCACTGGGGAGGCTGAAAGCAGGAGGATCATGAGTCTGAGCTGTGTAGTGAGATCCTGCAACAACCAAATTCATTTTTAAAAAACGTAAATTGGTTTTTTTTCGTAAATTGTTTTAATTCTATTATTTTCACATTTTGTAAAGTTATTATTGCTTCATATTTTACATTTTTAATTTTTTGTGAGTTATTTGGTTTTATCTTTTTACTAGTATACATTTGCTATACAAAATGATCATGATTGGCACATATATATAACATACAAATTTTTTAAAATCCTCTTCCCTTCCCCTAACTTATACTGTCTTCCTTTCCTATATTTCCTTTCTAGATGACAAAGATCTATCTCCATGTTTCCTATTATCTTTTATTGTGTTCTTTAAAATATTTTTCCTTTGGATTTCTCATCAGCAAGAAGCCATGTAATATTTAAGTTTGTATGTCATATGCTTCACTTACCATTATGGTATCAAAGTACATGCATTTTCCTACCAAACACTCAAGTTTACCTTTTTAAAAAATTATATATATATATATATTTGGTACAGGGTCTCACTATGCAGCTTGGACTGGTAGTGATCCTCCTGTCTCAGCCTCCCTAGAGCTGGGATTACAAGCGTGCGCCACTGCATGACATGCAGTACCGAAGATCGAATCCCAAATCCTTGTGCTTGCGAAGCAGGCACTTAGACTGCCGAGCTCTCTCTCCAGCTGAGCTTTATCCTTCTTTATGGCACAGTTGTACCCCATTGTGTATAAATATCACATTTTCTGGCAGGCGCTTAAGCCACTGAGTTATCTCCCCAGCCCCACATTTTCTTTATCCATGCATCTGTTGATGGACATATTATTCTGCTTTCAAGATTTAGCTATTACATGAGTTGTGCTGCTAAAAACAAGAGTGTGCATATATCACAGTAATATGATGTCTTCAGCTCTGCAGGAAGATAGTGAGGAGAGGAAGAGCCGGGTGAGATGGAACTTCTAGTTTTAGTTTTTGAGACATCTCCATATTCATTTTCATAGTGGTTGTACTAGTTTACAGCCCACTAACAGTATAGAAGCATTACTTTACAGTATTACCAACATTTGTTACTATCTGATTTAATGATCAAGGCCATTCTTTCTGAAGTAAGAAAGGATCTCAGTCTTTTTTTTTTTTAATTAATTTTCTCAGTCTTATTTTATTTATTTATTTATTTATTTTTATTTATTTATTTTTTTGGTGGAAATGGGGATTGAACTCAGGCCCTTGCACTTGCCAGGGAAGCACTTATTCCACTGAGCCATCTCCCCGGCTCCTTCTCAGTCTTATTTTAATTCATACTTTTTTAATGAACAAAGATGATGAAATTTTTATATATCTATTTTTGCCCTTGGTACTTCTTCTGAGAAGTGTCTATTCATTTAGGTTGTCCATTTTCTGATTGTTTCATTTATTTGGGGGAGTTTATTTTTGAGTTCTATAGATAGATACTAGTATACTCTCACAAGATTAGCTGCCCCCACCAAATTTCCCATTCTATAGGTTCGCTCTTCATTCTATTGTTTTCTTTGCTCTAAAGAAGCCTTTTAATCTGATATAATCCTATTTGTTGATTCCTGATGTTATTTCTTATGCAATTGGTCATTTGTTTAGAAAATTCTTCCCTTTGCTTGTGTCATCAAAAGTTTTGCCTCTTTTACCTTCCAGAAGTTTAAGTGTATCTACTTTAGCATTTAGATCTTTGATCTATTTTGATTTTTTTTTTTTACATGGTGATTCATATGGGTGCTTCTATGTGCTTATAGCCAGCTTTCCCAACACCATATGTTGAAGAGGCTATCCTTCCTCCAGCCTGTGTTTTTGACTCCTTTGTCAAGGTCAGATGGCTGAATGTGCCTGGGTTGTTTCTGCATCCTTTACTCCTCATCCACTAATTCACATGCCTGTTTTTTGCCAGAACCATGCTGTTTTTATCACTGCAATATAACTTGAAATCCAGCCTTCCAATGCCTCCTGCTTGCTCATGTTGCCCTGGATTGTTTTTTCTATTCTGGGTCTCTTCTGGTTCTGAATTTTCAGATTGTTTTTCCTAGTTTGTGAGGAATGCTGTTGATATTTTGATTGAGATTGTATTCAATCTGTAAATCACTTGGGTTGTTATTCTACCCATTATTATTTCCATTTTCCATTCTTTTTATGTATAAATGTTTGATTCTTTCCTTTCTTACAAACCATCTCTTTGCTATCTGTCCCATATTTTTGTAAATGCAAAGAATCATGAGAAATTATCTAATTCAAGTTGTATTAGAATTAAACCACTGTTTATCAAATATGGCCAAGAAAGAATTACTTTTTTAAATTCCTTAACATATCTATCAGTCCTCTTATTTTACTTTTAAATATCTCTTTTGTCTTTATGCCACAATAATTCTTACGAACTTCACATTGCTCCACTTCTCTCTCCTTACTACCTTGTGCCTCACTTAAATTCTCTACCCCACCTTGTCTTCTCTGTCATTATTATAGATTACCTTAATTTCCTCCACAACACTTGCAAAAAACAATAATGGCATTAATAGGGCCAGCCAAATAGCTCAGCGGATTAAAGTGCCTGCAAGTAGGCGCATTGGCTGGGGTTTCAATCCCTGTGCCTGCTGTGCCAGCCCCACCCACAGGGCACTCTGAGATGGCAATTGACACTGGGTGTGGTGATGCATGCCTGTAACCCCAGCTCTTGGGAGGCTGTAAACAGGTGGATCTCTACGAGTCTTATCTAGTAGTGAGACCCTGAGCACCCTGTAGACCCTTCCTTAAAATACAAAGAAAAAAAAAAAGGATTTAATAATGTAAGGATTCTCGCTTTATCCGAGAGATGTAACTGGTATGCTTTTAGGAATTGTCTTGCTGCAGTATGAACTTAAGAAAGGAGAGACTGAGGGAAAGGAGTTCCAGTTGCCCACTCTCAGAATGCTTATACCAGTCAGTCACTACTAAATCTTGACTAACCTGATGTTAGAGTTCCCTAAAGATAAGCTTCAAGCCAGGCTAAGAAGTACAACGGAATACTAAGAATTGAGAAAAAAAAAAAGCTGAAATATAATTAGATAAAATTCTCTTAATTCTTAATTTGTATATGAAAATATCATCTTATTTATCACCTTATCAAGGTAGAACTTTTTTGTTTTCATCTCCTAAAACAATAATAAAAGCTTAAAGGAAGATGGAAAAGAATTAAGAAACATAATCTCAGAAATATACATAGAGCTTTGTGTATAAAGAAAGCCAAAGTTGTCTGTGTGTGTTGGGGGAGAGTATTAAGGATTGAATCCAGGGCTTTCCACATCCTAGGAGTATGTTCTACACTGGAGCTTTATCCCTGGCTCTGAGAGTTTTACTTTTTATGCTTGTTTGCTTTTAGTTTAACTTTTGGGTGAGTAGATGAATGCATATATTTTTATTCTTTCGCCCTAAATCATGAAGTTGGACTGACTGCGAGAGATAAAAATGGGAGCATTTGCTACTAGTGACTATAACACTAGCATACTTTTCTGCTGTGGATATTTTCTTCTTCTTCTTCTTCTTCTTCTTCTTCTTCTTCTTCTTCTTCTTCTTCTTCTTCTTCTTCTTTTTTTTTTTTGTTTTTTTGGTTTTTTGGTGGAACCAGGGATTGAACTCAGGCCCTTGTGCTTGCCAGGGAAGAGCTTATTCCACTGAGCCATCTCCCCGGCCCCAAAACTTCTTTTAAGGGCTGGCCTGACAGCTCAGAGGACCAAAGTGCCTGCTTAGGCAGAGCACACAGGCCAGGGTTCAATTCCTAAGCTTGCCATGCCAGCCATGCCCCCAGGACATGCTGAGACAGCAACTGAAACTGGGCGTGGTGGTCCACACCTATAATCCCAGCACTGGGGAGGCTGAAAACAGGAGGATCACTAAAAGTGGATCTACATAATGAGACCCTGTAGACCCTGTAGACCATGCCTTAAATACAGAAAGAAAAATAAAATCTTTCAACAAATTCCTTCAGTTGAAAGATTAAATAATTACAAGCCTTCACTCATAATTAATTGTAATGAAAGCCACTATAAATTTGTATATTTTATTGTCCAACAGTTTTTAAAAGATATAGTAAAATATATCCTTGCTAAAGAAAAAAGAAGCCGGACAGATAGTTTGCAGACTAAAGCTTCTGCTTAGGCAGAGAACAGCAGCTGTGGTTCAATGAGTGCACTAGAATGGCAATTAAGACTGGGCATGGTGGCATGCGCCTGTAATCTCAGCACTTGGGAGGCTGAAAACAGGAGAATCACTGAGTCAGATCTACATAGTGAGACCCTCTAGGCCCTGTAGACCCAGTCCTAAAAACATAAAAATAAATAAATAAAAATTAAATATTTTTTTTTTAAAAAAGAAGAGGGGGACAGGAGGAGGAGTAAGAGGAGTAAAAGGAGGGGGGGAAAAAGAAGAAAATAAAAACAAAACAAGTGACTGAGGCCAGGGAGATAGGTCAGTAGAATAAGCCCTTGCCTGGCAAGTGCAAGGGCCTGAGTTCAATCCCTAGTTTCACCAAAAAAAAAAAAAAAAAAAAGTGACTAAAAGGAATTTATGGGTTTCTGATCATTAGAGGGATTATATTTCTCATTCCATGTTATTAAGTGGTTTTCAAATTATACTTATATGACAAATGTAATTTAGGTACAAGGAAGAAAAGTTCTTATCACTTAATTTGTATACTTTATCCCATGGTATCTGTATTTCTCATTCTAAATCAAGAATAATTTGTAATACTGGTTTCATCCAAATAACTTTAACTTTTATGTTTTTGTAGCAGAAATCAAATTCAGGACATTGTGCTTACCATGCAGGTGCTGTGCCACTGAACTATATCTCTGGTCCCCAGATTATTTTCAAGAGCAATTATACATAAGTATATATAAACTAAACTTGCGTGCTAAACAAAACCAAGTTTTTAAATATACATGGTTGATTGTCCACTAAATGCAATAAAACTGGTATCATGGGCATCATAAGTCATTTTTACAGTCAACAATTATATGCCAACAAATTGAATTTTTAAAAATGTATAACTTCTTGAAAATATAAACTTAACCATAAGTGAATCATAAAGAAAATCTAAACCAGTAACAAGAGGATAAATCAGTAAACAAGACCATCGCAGATCACCATCATATCACCTATGAATTCCACCAAGTATCTGAAGAATCAGTACAGGGCTGGCCAGATAGCTCAGCAGACCTAAAGTGTCTGCTCAGGCACATCACAGTGGCCAGGGTTCAGTCCCCATCGTGCCATGCAAGCCCCACCCCCAGGGTGCTCTGAGACTTCAACCGATACTGAGACTGGAGGCACACACCTATAATTACAGCACTTGGGAGGCTGAAAACAGGACAATCACTAAGAGTCTGATCTATGCAGTGAGATCCTGCAGACCCTGTACCAAATACATAAAAATAAAAAAACCTTAAAAAAAAAAAAGAATCAGTACTATGATTCTCAAACTCTTCCCAAAGCTTAAGGAAGAAGAAATACTTCCAAACTCATTATATAAAGCCAGCATTACTGTGATATGAAAGCCAGATAAGAAACCTACAGTGAAAGAAAATTATAGGCCAATTTCACCAAAGTTACTATAGACATAAAAACTGTCAACACAAGATTAGCAAATTGAACATCAAGAGTTTCAGCCAAATTTGGTAGGACATTCCTGTAATCCTGCAACTAGGGAGGCTGAGCCAGGATGATCACCATGAAGTCAAGGCTAGCCTGGATTACACAGCTAGTTCAGGGGCCAGCCTGAACTACATAGCAAGATATTATCTCAAAAACAAATTAAGGGGGGCTGGGGAGATGGCTCAGTGGAATAAGCGCTTCACTGGCAAATGCAAGGGCCTGAGTTCAATCCCCGGTTCTGCAAAAAAAAAAAAAAAAATTAAAAAAACAATAAAAGCTTTAAAAAAAAAACAAATTAAGGGCTGGTGAGATGGTTCAGTGGTCTAAAAAGCACCCACTTAGAACAAGCTAAGCAAAGCACAGGGACCTCAGTTCAATCCCGCAGCACCACATGCCAGCCAGCCCCGCCCCCTGGTGGGCTGAGATGGCCACACACACGCACACACACACACACACACACACACACACACAAATAAATAAATAAATAAATAAATAACAAATTAAAAGGGATCATCAATCATGATTAACTAAGATTCATCCTATCATCCAAGACAGGTTCAATATATACACCAACAAAAGTGATACATCACACTGAAAGGATGATAACACAACCTACTGGTTGGGAGGAAATATTTGCAAGCTAAACCTCTGACAAAGGGTTAATATCCAAAATATATGATAAACTCAATAGTAAGAAAACAAATTATTAGATTAAAGAAACAGGCAAAGAAACTGAATGGACATTTCTCAAAAGACACACAAATGGCCTATAGGCACATGAAAAAATGTTCAACATCACAAATCATCATAGAAATACAAATTAAAGCCACAATGAAAAATCTCCATACATTTGTTAGAATGACTATCACCAAACTACAAATAATATATAAAGAGTTATCAACAGTTTTGGGCAGAAAGCCCTAGAACATTGTTATTGGGAATGTACATTAATATATCCATGAGTCATGCTCACAGAAGTTGAGAGTTGAACAATTATTACTAGAAGCAGGAAAGGGAGGAGGAAGATAAATGGGGAGCTGTTGACTAAAGAGTAAGAGTTTGACAAGAGATTTTTTTTTTTTTTGGCAGAACCTGGGATTGAACTCAGACCTTTGCACTTGCCAGAGAAGCCCTTATTCTACTGACCCATCTCCCTAGCCCTGAAAAGAGATGTTTTTGAGATCTATTTTACAGCATGGTGACTACAGTTAATTATAATACAATGTAATTCTAAAATTGCTAAATCAGTGGAAATCAGTAGTTTTATACGTTCATACCAGAAGAAAATGAGATGATGGTATGTTAATCATTCTATAGTGTATTAGAACGTCATATTTTAGCCTATAGATACATATTTTCAAGAGTCACATGGAGAGAAAACATTCTCTCAGGCTTTCACAGAGAGCATATTGGCCAAGCAATGGCTGTGATTCATCCACATGGCTGACACTGATAAAGGATCTACAAATTGAGGTACAGGGTCTCAGGATAAATCCTGAGGGGATTTCACTGACCTTATCAGATCCAAAAGCTACAACTCTTGTTACATGGTCTTGCTTTATCTTGGTCTTAACCATCCAGCAGAAAAGTATAAAAACGAAGTATAAGAAGTAAGGCCATGTTGATATGTTGAGCTGCAGGGGACTCAGGTCAACAACTTCTGGCACTGCCAGTCAAGTGGAAGACCCAATACTATTATGGACTACTAGACTATTTTGGAATATTTTGCTGAGTTCACATACCTATAATATTTAAATTATGGAGCTAAGCAAAAAAGAGGATACGGATGAATGACCATTTTTTATCTGTGTATTCAGAATGGTTAGGATAGATACATAGCTACATTATCTCAATTCAATGAATAGAGGGATTTGTTCTAATAGTGTTGTAAATAGGATTTCATGTCTGCATCTTGTACAATAAATAGGGCCGGGGAGATGGCTCAGTGGAATAAGCGCTTCCCTGGCAAGCGCAAGGACCTGAGTTCAATCCCTGATTCCGCCCAAAAAAAAGAAAACCATTTACTGCCCTTGTACAACAAATAACCACTAGGAAGACAGTATGCAATGTGTTAATTATTGGAACTGTCCTACCAATTTGATTTGAAACTGTATCATTGCTATTTCTCAATAAAATTATGGGAAAAAAATTTTAAAAAGAATAAAGTTGGGTGTATAATTCAATGGTTGAGTGCTTGCCTAGCATGCACAAGGCTCTGGGTTCTATCTCAAGCACTGAAAAAAAAAAAAATCCAAGGGGCCAGGGAGACAGCTGAGTAGAATAAGCACTTCCCTGGCAAGGGCAAGGGTCTGAGTTCAATCCCCGGTTCTGCCAAAAAAAAAAAAAAAAGAAAAAGTAATAAGAAAAAAATTATATTTGACATCACCATGCATGGAAATATTTGAAAAACAATAAAAGTGATACACTAATTTTACATTCTTTCTAATATATCATTTACACAAGTAACTTTACACACTTTACTATATCTAAATCTTTTCTTTTTTCTTTCCAACTTTATACTACAGTGTCTTTTTACTTTTACAGAACATGGTAGACCACAATAGCTCTTTGCCTTAAAATAAAGCGCAGCTTATTTTGTCTTCTTCATCCAAAACCTCAAAACCAAAAAATCTATTTAAATCAAAAAAGGAAAAGCATAATATACATGTTAAGTATTGCTCAATAAGTAAAAGGATTTTTCTATTATTAGGATTGGGTCTTTTAAATCCAGCTGCAAGAAATTAATAATCTATTAGGCATTACTTTGGTAGTTGGTTAAGATAAATCAAGACATAGAATTTTATTTCTAGTGAGGCAAACTACTCAAAATTAATTTTGAAACCCAGATTTCACCAAATGCATATAAAAAGCTATGTTGAAAAAATAGCAACACAATGCTTTAAAATTTAGTTTTTATATATATAGTTAAAAATCTATGGGGCCAGGGAGATGGCTCAGTAGGATAAGCGCCTGACTGGCAAACACAAAGATCTGAGTTCAATCCCCCATTCCGCCCAAAAAAAAAAAAAAAATCTATAATAAAAATAGAATTAAAAAATTAACATAATATTTCCTTTTACTGATATTTAAACCAATTAATAAGCATTAGCTGTTTTGTTTTAGATTGTAGTTTACTTTAAAATGGTAGGTTTTACATTCTCTCAGGCTTTCACAAAGAACATATTGGCCAAGCAATGGCCGTGACTTATCCACATGGCTGACACTGACAAAAGTTCAAAAAGCTGAGTTACAGAATCTCAGGATAAATCCTGAGGGGATTTCACTGACCTTATCAGACCCAAAAGCTACAACTCTTGTTGCATAGGTCCTGCTTTACCTTGGTCTTAACCATCCAGCAGAAAAGTATAAAAACGAAGTATGAGAAGTAAAGCCATGGTGTTATGTTGAGCTGTAGGGGACTCAGGTCAACAATTTCTGACATTGCCAGTGAAGCAGAAGACCCAATACTGTTATGGGCTGCTGAACTCTTTTAGAATATTTTGCTGAGTTTACACACCTATAATATTTAAATGATGGAGCTAAGCAAAAAAGGGGATACAGATGAATGCCCATTTTGTATCTGTGTATTCAAAGTGGTTAGGATAGATATATAGTTACATTCTCTTAAAGAATAAAGGGATTTGTTCTAATGGTTTTTGTAAATAGGATATCAAGTCCACATCTTGTACAGCAATTAACCACTAGGAAGAATGTATGCAATGTGTTAATTATTGAAACTGTCCTACCAATTGGGTTTGAAATGTCTCATTGCTATTTGTTTCTCAATAAAATTATGGGGAAAAAAATAAAATGGTAGGTTTTAAAAAGAATTAGTCCAGATTAACTACAGCTCTGCTTTAATGGGGTATCTTATGAACAGAACTGACTCAAATTACATTTTCTCTATCAAGTCAATCAGACCTATTTTCCAAAAGGAATGATCCTAAGTCCAGATTTCCAGATCAACTGTTACTTTTGTCATTCAAAAAAGAATGTTAAATTATAGAATTATTTAACCAGTCACTAGAATAATATATACTTCAAATGCCATTTGAGATGTATCGAAAAACATCTGAAGTGTTAAAAGGATGATCTGTCGTCACCTGTTGATTTCATTTTAATTAGCCTTAGTGAAGACTGAGAGCTTCTGGCTTCCCCCTTCATACATAAATTAACTACTCTAAATCTCTCTGGAATAGTAAGTCCTGTTACTTAAAAAATTTTTTTAAAATTTTTTTCTCAATTCTTGAACTATCTTTGTGCTCTTCCTCTGAACTTTCTCCACATTCTCCATGATTTCCATTAGCAATAAAGCACAGAACCAGAAACAATGGTCTTATAAGGCTACTTGGCCAGTAGCAAATAAATGGGAAAATAAATTTCCTACATTCTTGATCCCTACTTACATGATCAAGTATTGTGTTTGCATTAACCAGCATATTAAGACTCATACTAATTTTATCTTTCCTTTACTGCTACAGTTACTCCCAATCTTCTTTAAACATAGTTACACTTTGGACATCCTGCTATTTTCCTCCCTAAATATATAACGCTTTAGGTTTATATTCTACAATACTTTATTATTCTCATGTCTATTCAGCATTTCATTTTCTAGATCATTTTTTCAGACATTGAAGCCACTGAGCACATAGCATTGACATAATTTACCATATTTGTTTCCAACTCTGAACATCAATAATTTCTTAAGAATACTTAAAACCTAATTGGTTTTTTTCCTATATTTTAGGGAAGGGTCTACAGGGTGTTCAGGGTCTCACTAATAGATCAGACTCATAATGATCTACCTATTTACAGCTTCCCAAGAGCTGGGATTACAGGCAGGCACCACCACGCCCAATCGCAACTGCCATCTCAGCATTCCCCTGGGAGCAGGGCCAGCACAGCAGGCCAAGGGATGAAACCCTTAGCCCCTGCTCCTGCTTGCAGGTGCTTTAATCCGCTGAGCTATTTGGCTGGCCCTTTAATTGTTTTTTTTTTCTTTAATTGTTATATTTATAAGAGATGTTTAAAGTATGTTAAAGGGGCAGGGGAGATAGCTCAATAGAACAAGCATTTGCCTGGGAAGCACAAGGTCCTGAGTTCAATGCCCGGTACCACAAAAATAAATAAATAAATAAATAAATAAATAAATAAATAAAGTATGTTAAAGATTCAGTACCAGATTTATAGTCTTTTGAAAAAATATGATTATGGAAATCTTGCTAAATTTTTTTAATCACCTTCAAATTCCAAACTAACACTGTGAGGAGATTCAGGGCATAAAGTCCAATAACAAAAGAATTTTAAATTCTGTAACATCTTTATTTTAATTTTATTTATTTGTGTGTGTGTGTGGCCAGCTCAGCCCACCAGGAGGCGGGGTTGGCTGGCATGTGGTGCTGGGGGATTGAACCGCGGTCCCTGTGCTTTGCTAAGCTTGTTCTAAATAGGTGCTTTAGACCACTGAGCCATCTCACCAGCCTTAAATTTCATAACATCTTAAAAACCTAGGTTAAAAAATTACCAATACACTGTTTAGGTTTTTTTTAAGAAGGCCTGGTGGGCAGAGTGAGCATGGTTTCACCAACACCAGAACTTAGACCTGGGGTAGAGAATGAATCATTTCTTCTGACATGGAACCTTCCTGGTGGTAACATGAAAGAACCAGTTTAATATGGGCGATACTGAGAAAAGCAAGGACAATTTTTTTTGTGGGGGACACATAAGTGTGCCCACTGCCACACTGTGGAAAAGGGAGGCAAGCACAAGACTGGGCCAAATCTCTATGGTCTCTTTGTGTGGAGGCAAGTCAGGCTGTTGGATTGTCTTACAATAGACAAGGGCAAAGGCATCATTTGGGGAGAGGAAACATTGATGGGGCATTTGGAGACTCCTAAAAAATATTTCCCTGAAACAAAAATCACCTTCACTGGCATTAAGATAAAGGGAGAAACCAGGTGTGGTGGCACATGTGCATAATCCCAGTGCTGGGGAGGCTGAAAACAGGAGGATCACTACCAGTTTGACCTGCAAGTGAGACCCTGTACCAAATACATTTTTAAGGGAGGGAGGGAGAGAAAGGGCAGCCTTAATAGTTTATCTCAAAAAAGCTATTAATGAGCTACTTATTTATTACAAAACAGAACTATCTCATAGCTTTTTTATTTTTACCATAATTTAATTTTTTAAAAAAATCTTTTATTCATATACTTATTCATTTATTTAGTACAGGGTCTCACTATGCAGCTCGGGCTAGCAGTGACCCTCCTGTCTAAGCTTCCCCAGTGCTAGGATACAGGCATGTGCTACCATGCCCAGTTTGTGTGGCCAGGACAGCATACCTGAGTTCTGGAGCTGCAACACCATGCAGTACCAAGGATCGAACACAGGTCCTTGTGCTTGCCAGGCAGGCGCTCAGACCGCTGAGCTATACACCTGTGCCCTGGTTGTACCATAATTTAACAGATCTCATACACCAGTCCCAATTTAAGTAAAATTGGCCTGTAGTTAAATGAATTTTTTTTCAAGTTTTGATAGTAATTCCAGTTCAGTAAATACTATCACTGTTTTCTATTTCTTTTTTATATATTTATTTTTTATTGAGAAATAAATATGAATGAGACAGTTTCACAGCTGATTAATAGGACAGTTTTGATAGTCAGTACACTGTACATTGTTATCTTCTCAGTACAAGAAGCAGACAGGATATTCTGGCCAAACACTGTTAGTACACCTCTTTCTTCTCATTGAGTTAAGTGAAAGTAGCTGTAAATTTATCCTATTTTGTATATATAAATACAAAATGATTTTTCCTTTGTATATTTTTTTAAATTTTTATTTTTATTTTTTTTTGTCCTGTCAGAGGTGAATATTCTATTGGCATCTAACTACTATAGGTGTTTGAATTCAACTAAACAATCTAACACTGTCTAGCAGTCTATATTAGTGGGTTATCCTCAGAAGTTGACTTGAGCCTTTTACAGCTCATCGTATTAATATGGATCTTACTTTATTTCTATTTCTAAAGATATGGTTGGACTTGATTAGTAATTTAGACTTTTCAGAAAGATGGAGAATGTCATCTCAAAACCTAGCAGAGGCAGGTTTTATATTTAGATTTATATAAGCGGTTATGTACACAACAAGATTCACATGTTTCAGTTCATGTTTATTGGCCTGTTAAATGCAATGACTGAAGACAAGAAAACAATATCCATATTTTTGGTTCTCACTATGGCAACTTAATTAGAATTTCTGTAATCCCAGCACTTGGGAGGCTGAAAACAGGAGGATCACTATGAGGCTGATCTATATAGTGAGACCCTGTAAACACTGTAGATCCCGTACTAAAATACATAAAAAATAAATAAAGACCTGTCTTTCACTTATTGAAAGGCATTTTTATTATATATATATATATATATTACCAAATAAAGAATATTTAACACCACACACACACACACACACACACACACACGGTTAGACAATCACAACATGTTGTAACTAAATATTTAGGTTACTCTTCTCTACTAGGCTTCTCATCTGTTTTACACTGAACAAGATCTGTCTGAGTAGGTTCACTAATAAAATTCTGAAAGCAAATTTTCATAATAGCCTTATTACTATGTGGAGTTGTGCCAGACAAATGCAAAGAAAGTTACATTTATATAATTCTCACTTGGTAGAAACCTAGATAGTTAATAACTTGGGGATGTGGAACAATAGATAACCACGTAAAAAGTATTGCTATCATGCAGATATGAATTACATATAGTAATTATGTACACATTATTCAAAAGTAAATACACTTAACCCCTGGTGAAATCTGTGTGGAGATTCCTCCAAAATCTAGGATTAGAGGTCCCATTCAAGCCAACTATTCCCCTCCTGGATATTTTCCCAGAAGAAATGAAAACATTATACCACAGCGATATATGTGCACCCATGTTTATAGTAGCACAGTTTGTCATACCTAAATCTTGGAAACAATCCAAATACTCATCAACTGAGGAATGGATAAAAAGATGTGGTATTTTTATACAATGGAGTATTACTCAACTATAAAGAAACATACTAAAGACTTTAACAGGTAAATGGGTGCAACTAGAGACCATATTCATAAGTGAAATAAATCAAACCAGCATGTATAAAAACCTAGTGTAAGAACCTGGAAGAGTAAACAAAATTTGAAAGGCACAATAGATATTGTGAGAGGGAAAGAAACTGGTCAAAAGGAAAGAATAACTTGGATGAGAGAAAGGGGGAGATAAAAAGAAAGAAGGGAAAAGACAGATATAGATATAAAAATTATATATTTATATACTTTATATATCTTAGCTATCTTGTGTCTGTACACACGCATATGTACATACACATACAACAGCTAAGATAATTTTACTACTAATTTCTACTGGTTTATTGAAAGGGACAGTTAGTGCTTAATTTTTTGACCGATTTTACATGCTTATATCTGGTAATCAGAACAATTAATTTGAAGACAATGATATACAATGTAACAACAATTGTTGAATTCTTATCATCATATTTTTGAAATTCTGTATTGCTCCTAATGTTATTATTTTTTCTTCTTTTTAAAACAAAAATAAGTACATGTACTTAAAAGATGAAAGAAAAGGATGACTTCTTAATTATCATGAATAAGAAAACACAATCTTAGTATATTATGACACACCTGAAAAACTTGCTCTAGGCAACTTTGAAAACTACTTACTGGGGTCAGGGGCAGTAGCTTAGTGGTAAGGCTCCTATCTAGAATGTGGGAGGCTCGGGGTTAGATCACTAAAAATGTCAAAATATAAATAGTAGTCACTTCCATTCAGAAGTGCAGATTCAAAAGATATCTGTAAGTAATAAATAAGAAAGTGATAATCATTTTGCTTTAGCTAAAAATATAACCAAAAGCACAATTAAATATGAATAAATAGACATACAGTCAGCTCCCTAGTGAACAAAATTATTACCTATAGCAAACAAAAGATTATGTCTCTATTGACAAATAAAAGTTTGTGGTTAAAAATTCTACTTTTTAAAAAATTATTATTTAGAAATATAAGGGCCAGCCACATAGCTCAGCAGATTAAAGTTCCTGCAAGCAGGAGCAGGGTCCGGGGGTTCCATCCCCAGGCCTGCCGTGCTGGCCTTGCCCTCAGGCATGTGAGATGGCAATTGAGATTGGGCATGGTGGTGAACAGCTGTTATCCCAGCACTTGAGAGGCTGTAAACAGGAGAATCACTATGAGTCTGATCTAGCAGTGAGACCCTGAACACCCTGTAGACCCTTCCCTAAAATACAAAAAGAAAAGGAGGCAAAAGAAATATAGCACGGTTTCCCAGAAGTAACAGTCTGAAGAGTTAGCAGTCACTTTAGCTAAACTACTGAACTATGAATGGGAAAGTTTGGAGCAAGAAACTATTGCTTTATAACCATAATAATAAATTTCTTTGATTTTAAAAATCCTGTCCTCTTGAGATGAAGGGAAAGGGAAAGAAGGGAAGTAGGAGGAGATATAAAAATAATGAAGGTATGTTTTATACAGGTCCCAAATCTCCAAGAAGAATGCTGTCTTTATGTACCACAAACATTTATCTACAAAAACAAATCCTGGCCTACACGAAACTTATTAAGACACGGGAGTGGAACTGTAACTTCAGAATAGTAGAGTGTGTATAGAATGCAGGAGACACTGTATTCAATCCCCTGAATGCCCACCCCCACCAAAACCAAAATTTAAAAAACACATGTCAAAAGAAATTTAGGATAGATTAGATTATAGCACTATGGATAAATTTAATATAAGATAGCATATTCAATAATAACAGGATGTCATTATTGGACTTTTTAAATATGCACAAGATGCCATGATTACATATGCAAAACTCATTTTCTCTCATAATCCGGTTGTGTATGTACATACATGAAGCTTGAAATACTTTATTTTAACCGACCTTTCAATTAAATGTAGGATACAATTGCAATACTCAGTTAAAGAGTATCTTTTGCCAAAAAGTGTAATGATATATTACACTAACAAAATATTCCGACTACTTAGCCTGGAGTATGAACCCCTAAAAATTGGCCTGGCCTAATTCTCCAGCACCGTATTCCTTCTTCCTTGCTATGAACTGACCCCATTCCTTCAAATATGCAGAGCTTGTTTCTCCTAGAGGATTCTTCCCTAAGTCTTCATACAAATGAATGAATCTTATCATATTGCTTCATACCTGCATTCCATAATTAATGCCACAGAAATAACAGGCTCAACCTTATACTGGTTAAGTATTGGCCAGAAATATTATTAGTGTAAAAGAAATGATTTGAAATATATGACATTTGTACAATATGTTAATAGTAAAATTGTCTCATTTGGAGACAATAAACTACAGGAAGAAAGATACAGAAGGATATTATTTTCATTCCATGATTGAATAAACAGATTTTCAGTAAGTCAAATAAGTTACCTAAGAACATAAGACTAGTTAGGTTGTAAAACTTGGTGAGATTCTAACTCAGTAATTTTGAAAAAGCCCACTTTTCTTATCATTAGTTGAAGATAACACCATGAAAATTTTTGAAAAGGTAGAAGATACGTGGAAATTTTCATCTGCAACATCAACTCACTATGGAACACTAGGTAAACTTTAACTCTCACTATTCTTTAATTTCTAATTACATGACTACATATTTTCAAGTGATTAACATTTGAAAAATGCTTAAATGTCCTTATATTTGTTGTTACTCACAAATTCTATATATTTACATTCATTTATTCAACATATAATTTTTTTTTTCTTTTTGCGGAACCAGGGATTGAACTCGGGCCCTTGAGCCTGCCAGACAAGTGCTTATTCTACTGAGCTATCTCCCTGGCCCCTATTCAACATATAATTAATGAGATCAATCACTTGGAGGGTATTCTTCCATATGTGTCAATGCAGAAGTGGAAAAACACATGCAATTTCTTTCTCTGGGTCTTTACTTCTAAAGGAAGTTAGATCTCTCCTTTGTAATGTGAATCTTTGTGAATATTGACAGTATGGAAAATATGTGCAAAAGAGTTAAAACTTTTGAAGGACACTAATAATTGATGTTCTATATATTGTTCTTTTTTAAACATTTTTTAAATGTGTTTGGTACAGGGTCTCACTACACAACTCAGACTTGTAGTGATCCTCCTGTTTTCAGCCTCCCTAGCCCTGGGAGGTGTGCACCACCATGCCCGGACTCAGTGGCCAGCTCATTGTGCGTGAGGACAGGGCTGACACAGTACTTGGTGCTGGGGATCAAAGCCTGGTCCCTGAGCTTGCCTAAGCAGGTGCTTAGTCCGCTGAGCTATCTTGCCAGCCTTTATACATTGTTGCGTATTATGGTCTGATTTCAAATAAAATGTTCCATGAACATGGCATCTTCCTTACATGCTCTTAACCTCCCCCTTTCTTCTTTCATCTTTCCATACAAATACTACAGTCATGGGTATTTGAATGAGGAAGACACATTTTTAAATATTCATTATAAGACTTGTGTGAACATCATAGTGTCTACACAGAAGCTTAGGCAGTGCAGCCTACTATGTACCTATGCAATATCATGTACATTATCTACTGTCCTAAATGTGGTTTACCATTGATTAAGGTATCACTATGCAGTACATGTTTGAAAAAATATGCCCAAGATTTATCCCATCTATGAATCAGTTTCTGCTAAACTCTTCTGTTGACTTCTTTATTGAGCTGCAGCTATACTTAAATCATGCACTTAATAATATATTGCATCACTCTTTTCACAATTCTTTTTTCTGCTTACTTTGATCTTTCCAACTAGTTTATAAGTTAACTGACAGCAAGGGCAATGATTTCCATTATTTCTGTATCATTAACAGGGTACCATCATGAGTATCAAAAAAATCTTATCTCTCACCTACCCATGTAATTTCAGATTTGCACTAATAAAATGAGGAAAATAACAGTAATTACAGCTCCTAGGATTGCTCTGTGGACAAAATGTGATAAAAACATATAGTGTCCTTAAATAACAAATATACAACTAAAAATACTTAATATTAGCATATATATGCTTCATGTGATTAACCTTATTTTTCTGATATAAATTAATGTTTATGAACTAGTGGATTAGGTTAGTTTAATTCACTAGTTAATAGGACTTGGTTTTTTTGTTTGTTTGTTTCTTTTTCTTTTTCTTTTTCTTTTTCTTTTTTTTTTTTGACACAGGGTTTCACTATATACTAGTTCAGGCTGGCCTTAAACTCAGTATGTAGCTTAGGTTGGCCTTGAGCATGTGGCAATCTTCCGGCCTCAACTTCTGGAGTACTTGGATTACAGGTATGGACCATCACTTCCACCTGGGACTTAGTGTTTTGAAATTGTTTGACTATAACTTTTTCTTTCATGTCTTCATTACCAATTAGTCACAAACTTCAAATTTACATCAGTGAACTGCTTAGTTTAGGAATAATAACTCCTTTACTAAAGATTGTGAAGCAACTGGCAATCCCTTGATTTCTACAGATTCTCAAGTGAATTTACATAATAGATATTGAAAGATGTTATATGTGGTATTATAATAGGACTAATGGCAAACTGTGAACTGCCTCACAATTTATTCTAAGTCCTCAGTAGGGTTTTCATTGAGGTTGCTTAAAAAGCAATTAGTTGTGTGGTTAAGTGAAGTGTTAGGAGAAGTATTGTGGCAACAATGAAGGCAACTTTGCTCATAAATTTTATCTACTTGGTAACTTAAATAGCCCTCAGCATTTCTTCCAAAACATTATTCTTTTAGTCTTCTGAGCAAAGTAGTTGACTTAAAAAACAAATATATAGATTAAATTTTAAATCTCTAGTGTGCTGCTTTTGTTTGTAGGTCAAAACCTAGTACATCTTCATTTTTTTCCCTCTAGTTTTCTTATCTTACATGGCTCACAAGACTAAAAAAAAAAACAAAATTAAGGAAATCTATGGCTGGCCACTCTTGGGGCTTCATTTTATTCCAAAGGTATGAGCAATGTGATTTTCCTGTCACAAAAATCACCACATTAACATAAACTTCAACATGAACATAATGGGAAAAGGAATCATCACATGAGCAGTTAGAATATGCTATGATGATAATATATTAAACTTGTATAAAGATAAGGCATCCAAGCTAGTAATATTTTTAGACAAAACAGTCAAAACTTGAGAGTTCAGAATGAGGCCACAAATACCAAAATAGTTGAAAAATGCTATCTTCACTCAAAGTTTCAATTTCTATTGTCAACCTACTCAATTTCTATGCGCTATACAATATAATTCTACAAGAAATCATTATAGGAAAAGAGCACTTGAACTGTGACACTTACATCTGGATATTAAACCAAGAAAAATTCTGGAGCAAGTAAAGAAGGTCATTATGTCATTTACATCAAATTCCTTCTCTAAATCCATTTTAGCCTGTCCTAGAACTAGATTTAGATTTCAAAATACCACTAGAAATAAAGCACAAAGCAAATGAGCAGAAATAAAATTAATTTATTCCAGCCATGGAAAATAATAAAGTCAAACATACATCCCAGAGCAAGAAATCTAATCTAGAACCAAAACTATCTTAATTCTATTAACATTATAAGGCTCCATTTATACCTGATCATTAGCCAGAAATGCTGAGAAGCAAAGTATCAGATTCATGGTACTTAATTATTTGGGCTTGTATTAGTATTATAAGTAGGAATATGTCTTATAAGATTGATAATATACACCACTCAGGCATGAAATTATTTAAGAAAATAGGTCCTGAAATTTATAATTCGTGTCCTGGCATTACACAATAAAATTATAAGACATTATTCATGTTCATAGATTTCTTAGCCAGGTCTTCTAATTTCTCTCTCTCTCTCTCTCTCTCTCTCTCTCTCTCTCTCTCTCTCTCTCTTTCTCTGTCTTTGTCTTTCTCTCTCTGTCTCTCCCTGTCTCTGTCTGTCTCTCTCTGTCTCTGTCTCTCCCTGTGTGTGTGTCTCTCTCTCTCTTTCTGTTTTTCTTTCTCTCTCTCTCTCTGTCTCTGTCTGTCTGTCTCTCTCTCTGTCTCTCTCTCTCTCTCTCTCT
>NW_004524577.1:27709172-27710494 GCF_000260255.1 Octodon degus | reverse complement strand
TCTCTCTCTCTCTCTCTCTCTCTCTCTCTCTCTCTCTCTCTCTCCAAGTTCTTGCTATGTGATTTAAATAGACCTTGAACTCTGTACTAGCCCAGGCTGGCTTCAAATTCATGGGACTCCTCTTGCCTCATCCTCCTGAGAGCTGGGATTATAGGTATACACCACTATTCTCAGCTAGTACATTTAGACAGATCCTTACCTTACATTCAAGTGACTAAAATTTGTACCAGCTTAGATTTTATTAATATATTTCATATATACAATTCATAAATATATTTTTGGAAGATGTATAGGTTTTATTAAATAGTATCAAGATGAAGAATCACTGAAATATTCTCAGTTGTAGTATCAGGGAATGAAGAGATTTTTAGTTAGATGATTCAAAGTTAGAATGGGGATGAATATAGTAGAGTTTTTATTTTCTTTTGTTTTGTTTTATGGGCAGGGTCTCACTACCCAGCTCGAAATCGTAGTGATCCTACTGTTTTCAGCCTCTCCAATGCTGGTATTACAGGTGCATACCACCATGCCTAGACTCAGTTGCTGGCTCAATGCACCTGGGGATGGGGATGGTACAGCATGTGGTGCTAGGGATCGAGATCCAGCTCCTGCATTTGCCTAAGCAGGCGCTTAGTCTGCTGAGTTATCTCACTGGCCCTTGGTAGAGTTACTATAGATAAGAAAAATGTATACTTAAAAACTGCTAAGGGAGTTTATTTTGTGGGTTCCTTAAATGGCTAAGGAAGTTCATTATATGTATTCCTTACCAAAAATAACTGAAAAGTAAGTACAGCAAATCATGTTAATTAGCTTGATTTTGTTGTTTCGCTATATTTACAAGTATCAAAATACACTGTGCGCAGTACACATATACAATTCTTATTTGTCAATAAAGTTGAAGGAAAAAAATTAATCAATGCATTGGCATTACCTTTAAAACAAAAGACAAAATAACTGTGTAAAAACAATAAAAGGCAATATTATATTTGTAATCCAAAAATTTAAAACTTTCTTCCACATCACATTCACTCATTTAGAGTTTATCATTAAACAAGTGCTTACTTGTGCAATCAAGAAAAAAAAAACACTAAATGTTTTGAGATTTAAGAAGAAAAAACAGGGGGCCTGCCCCTTAGCTCAGTCCTTTAAGTGGCCGCTTCAACAAAGCAGTCAGGCTGAGGGTGCTGCGGTTCGATCCCCACAACTCAAGCCAGCCAAACCTGCTCTGAAGGCATTCAGAGAAAGAAGAAAAGAAGAGAAGAAGAAGAAGAAGAAGAAGAAGAAGAAGAAGAAGAAGAAGAAGAAGAAGAAGAAGAAGAAGA
>NW_004524577.1:27705850-27709072 GCF_000260255.1 Octodon degus | reverse complement strand
AAGAAGAAGAAGAAGAAGAAGAAGAAGAAGAAGAAGAAGAAGAAGAAGAAGAAGAAGAAGAAGAAGAAGAAGAAGAAGAAGAAGAAGAAGAAACATAGCATGCTCTCAAGACAATTCCAAAGTTATCTCTTCCCTGTAAATTGTTAAAAATATAATCTTAATGATATGTCTCTTGTATAAATTTTTTCATATTTTCAATAGCTTACCATGTTGGTCTAATGTCCCTTTAGTGAAAGTTTTTGAAGGTGCTGATTATTTCTTCTTCTATCATGTTTGTTTGCCTGGGAACATAGTGAATTATTTGGGTCCTCAATGATTATTTATAAATAAAAATCACAAAGGAGTTAGCCTAAAAGAATAGTATGAAACTCTCCTTGGATCAGTGTGAAGCAATTTTCAAGTCCCATTCCATAGGAAAAAAAAGAATGCTAGATATAAACACAGAAACTACAGAGTATAGAAAACTTTCTGGTAAAACGAAGATGGCTTAAAATAGTTTATACAAACATGAAATGACTTTTACTTCAATTGTAAATTTGCAGTGAATTTCAACCCATCCTACTCCAAAATTCCTCTGTCAAAGATGTACAATTACGCCAAATGTCTCAGTATGCCAAAGGCACTCAAATAGCCACCACTACCATCTACCTTTAAAAAATGTTTTAAATATATACATAAATCTAGTACTCAAAGTCCAGTACCAATACCACTTCATAGAAGCAGGCACCTCGGTTTCAACCTACGAGTCCCAAATTGTTTCCGTTTCTCCACCACTGCAGCAAACCATCCTGCCAGACTACACAAAACCATCCAGTGGTTTGTCTGATGTGGAAAAAGCAGCCATGAGGGAGTAGGAGGCACCATCGAATTCATGCCAGGGTAGAGGCTGGAAAGCGCTGCCCTAGCCCAATGCATCACCTTATTTCAGTTCAGTTCTCTTCCTTTTGAGGAAAAAATATTTTACTAGGATAAATCTTAAATCTGTCATATAAAAAATGTCTACTTTAGATAAAGTAATGATAATATACCTGAAAGAATCATTCTGGTAGTTTTGAAAGAATTATTCTCTATAAGTTAAAATTCTGACTGTGAATTGCAAAATGAGACCATGGATGGCTTAAGAGAAAACTGAAGCCAGCCTCTCAGAAAACTTCAGTTCCATCCTGATGCTACCAAAAACTAGTCATATACCCTTTGACAAATCATCTCCTAGTGTCCTAACATCCCTAGACTGACTCCCTTAACATCACAGCGTTGCAAGGAAACTAGATGAAACATTTCACGTGAACATAAACTATCTAAACTTCATCAATTAACCACTTAAAATTAAGAAATGATGTAACAATTTTTATCAATGCTAATCTTCCTCCAAAAAACTACCCAAGAGTAAGTATTTCACAAATTATTTCCTAAAACTCAAATTATAAATCTAGAAAAGTAAACATTACTCTGACACTCTGGCCCCTCTGGGACCTGAAGCTGAGACACCTAGAAGATAATAATTTAGTGAAAAAAAGGAAAGGGAATTGATGGGAAAATTAGAAACTGCCTAGAAGCTCAAGAAATGGAGCACAGCACAGAGAAAGGATAAGGCACTGTGGAAGGCTCACCTTAGCTCCTGGGGAGAGATGCCTGCTTTCACTAATGCAGTATAAGCTTGGAGGTTTGGCTGTTCCACGCAGAAACAGCAGACTGGGCCATGAGTATTATAAAGAGAAGTCCATGACTATTATAAACTCCAAAAACAGTATGCTTTTTTACCCCAAAAGGTACTCTTTCTAAAAAGCAGGCAAATTATCCAGAGTGGTGCCCACTATATCTGAGAGGATTTCAATGGGAGTCATACTGCAAAAGTTAGCTGTTTGGCAGTTAAGTACAGAGCAATTGCCAGGCAGCTAGTATCCAGGATTTCTAGTGTGCTGCCACCACAGGACTGGCTGAAAGACAGCTATGAGAGACAGCAACTGATAGGGGGTGGACCAGAAAATATACCTCTTAATATGTTTAAGCTCAGGAGCATCACAGGGGCCCTACCTTCTATGGTGAGAAGGTGCTAGATCTGAAAGTGCAGGCGTTAAGTCTAGTGGTCTGCTTGAACTCCAGCACCAATGCCTACCTCATGCACAGAGCTCAGTGGTCTGTTTGCTTCCCCATCTCGCAATGAGAGCAAGGACTTGGACCCCAGCTGACACAACCTGGGGTGAATTGAGATAGAGGCTTCTAGAGCAGGAAGGGCACCACACAAACTCACAGACCACTGACCTAGGTGGAGAAAACTAAGACTTGCAGTGCACAGAGAGATAAAAGTGGGCGTTCCAATAGTGATTACAGTCTTAGATAGGCACCATTGTCCACGTCCAGGGGGAAAGGCAGGAAAGGATCCAGCACTCACACAAAAGAAATGTGAGTGCGGAAAAAAAAAAATAGGTCTTAGCAATGACTCACAAGCGAGACCCACTGTGTCCCCATATCTGCTGGATTTTAAGATGACAGATTGGGGGGAAAGAGACCCATTCAAAATCAAAGACAAACTGCTTTGGATTTCTTTCTTTCTTTCTTTCTTTCTTTCTTTCTTTCTTTCTTTCTTTCTTTTCCTATTGGTCCTTTGCAATTTAGAGATTTTTTTTTCCTGTTAATTATTTGTTCTTTTATCTTTTTTTCTTAAAATTGTCCTATTTTTCTTTGTTTTTTTCTGTTAATTTTCTCTATCTATATAATTGATATACTCCTTACTAAGATCCCCTCTTTTCTACGTTTCTCTTCTCCTCATATTTTTTTCCATATTTTACTACTTTCATTTTCCAACTGCCCATCCCCTGTCTTTGCGACTAAGTATTAAGTTTTGTTAATCATTAGATATTTAATTCCTTTCTATTACTGTAGAATTATTTTCTATCATTAGTAAAGATACAGTTAATGTATTTAGCGGATATTTATTCTATGATAATATTTGGTTTATCTTTGTGTTTATACCTTATTTACATATTATGTTTCTGTGATTAAGGGTTTTATATTATTGATTCTGTTCATAAGTCAGTATCTAATTTGTCTTTCAATTGGTGCGGATATATTTTTTAAATTAATTTTATTGAGAAACAAATAGCAATGAGGCAGTTTCAAAACCAATTAGTAGGACAGTTTCAATAATTAACACATTGCATATTGTTGTCTTCGTAGTGGTTATTCATAGTACAAGATGCAGACATGATATCCCGCCCAAAC
>NW_004524577.1:27700764-27701510 GCF_000260255.1 Octodon degus | reverse complement strand
GCGTACGCCTGGCAGCCAGCTACAGCTAGAGACTCTATCTTAACTATTTTGTATATACAGATACAAAATGGTCCTTCATTTGTATCCTCATTTTTTTTGTTTTGTCAGAGATGGGTATTCCCTTGCCATTTAAATATTGTAAGTGTGTGAATTCATCAAAATAATCCAACATAGTCCAGTAGTGCATAATAGTAGTAGATTATCCACAGGACTGGTAATATCAGAAGTCGTTGACTTGAGCCTTTTACAGCTCAGCATATTAATATGAGTTTACTTTTTATACTTTGTTTTTATACTTTTCTGCTGGATGGTTAAAACCAAGAGAAAGCAAGACCTATATAACAAGAAATGTATCTTTTGTACCTGACAAGGTCAGTCAAATTCCCTCAGAATTTACCCTGAAACCCTATACCGCAGTTTGTAGATCCTTTGTCAGTGTCAGCCATGTGGATGAGTCACGGCCACTGCTTGACCAATTTGTTTTCTGTGAAAGCCTGAGAGAATGTTTTCTCTTTATATGACTTGCCTTAGGGTGCTGATATTTTTGGTATTGCCAGGATGGAATACCTGTTGCTATTAATTGTTTTCTCTGCATGCCAATATTGGGATGGTCTTTGTCTCATTAACAATACTATGATCCATTTAAAAAAAAGTGGATGCTGGGCTGGTGAGATGGCTCAGTGGTCTAAAGCACCTACTTAGAACAAGCTCAGCAAAGCAAAGGGACCGCGGTTCAATCCCCCAGC
>NW_004524577.1:27695590-27700389 GCF_000260255.1 Octodon degus | reverse complement strand
AGAGAGAGAGAGAGAGAGAGAGAGAGAGAGAGAGAGAGAGAGAGAGAGAACAACAAAAATAATAAAACACTTCAAAAGACTTCAAATACACCCAAAGCTGATTCACAGGGCACTGGTGAGGAAAACATGAAAAGCCACACAGTTGAATTATTCAAAATGATAATAGAGATGATAAAACAAATGGGACCATTTAAGAACTTTGGCACACTCTGGGCAGCCTACAGGACTCTGGTAATTTCTGAACTTCCTTAGCCCTGAGTGTGCAGGTGTGGACCTTCTGCTGGTTACAGTCCAAACTTTTAAGAACTTAGGAGAACCCTGAGTGGCCTGCAGGACTCAGGAGAGTAGCGATTTGTGGGCCCAGTGTGCACAGGCACAGAGCTTTCATGGAATCATTCAAGAATACTGACTGACTCTGGGCAGCCTGGGAGACTGAGTGATTACTCAGAGCTTCAAAAAAACCCAAACACAAGACCAAAAGGCAATCACAATCCTCTAGAACACCCAGAAATCCAGGAGATATACATGAATGTGGAAATAAAGCACCTGAAATCTTTGAAATGATAACAGCTGAAGAAAAGAAACAACTCCATTAGGCTATAGAAGAAATAAGATCAGAAATAATCTCTCAGGTCCAAACAGAAGGGACAATAATTGTGAAAAAATTGTTCAGCACAGCTAAAGAAGAAATAGATTTAAAATAGAGAATAGAAAAATGATGGAAACACTGAATGAACAATACAGAAAGAATCAGAATGCATGAAACAGATTCAAACAGATATCCAGGAAATTAAGAACTCCATTGAAAGTTGGCAAACCGCTTGAATGAAACTGAAGATACTTTCAGACCTCAAAGACAGTAGTGCAGCTAATGACATGAAAGGAAAGATCTCTTAAAACTAACAGGGAACCAGGAAATAACAATTTAGTAGCTACAAAATGAAGATGTAGAACAAAACATAAAGAATATAAGAATAATAGTTGTCAATGAAATTGTAGGAGACAACACAAATGACATAAAAATACTACTTGCAGAAGTAGTAGGAGAAAATTTTCCAAACATAAGAAAAGAAACTGACATACAGATTAGCGAGGCATATAAAACCCCACACAGCCATAATCACATCTACACCTAGACACAAAATAATCAAGATCTCAGAACATCAGCAAAAAGGAATAGAATATTAAAAGCTGCTAATGAGAAGAAAGATCATCTACAATGGAAATTCCATCAGAATCACGGCAAATTTCTCAACACAAATCATCAAATCAAGAAGAGTTGGAGTGAATTATTTCAGGTCCTGAAAGAAAATAGCTTTCAAAGAGACTGACGTACCCAGCAAAACTATCAAATTCAGTGGTGAAATAAGAACCTTCCATGACAAAAAACAACTGAAGAAATTCATGAGCACTAAACTAACCCTACAAACAGTATTAACAGATATTCTAGAAAGAGACTGAAGTGATCACAACTTGAAGAACAACAGAAAGTAATCACCAAGCAGAACAACTTAAAAAGAGGGGAAAAGTATGGAACCAATGGCAGGAAAATAACGTGACAAAAATACTACAATGTGTACTATTATAATCACCAATGTAGATGACCCCAATTTATCAATCAAAAGAAACAGACTAGCAGAATGGATTAAGAAACAAAATCCAACAACATTCTGCATACAAAAAACACATTTAACTAAAAAGGAAATTCAAAGACTAACAATGGAAAACAATGTTCTGTGCAACAGGAAATCAGAATAAAGAGGTAGCTATTCTGGTTGCTGAAAATATCAACTTCAAACCAAAAATCATGCAAAGAGATAAAGGTTACTACATACTTGTTAAAGGAAAAACTGCAAAAGGAAAAGATAATAATTGTAAATATATATACATACAATGTAGAAGCACCCACCTACATAAGACAGATTTTAACAGACATGAAAAATCAAATGAGCAATAATACAATAGTAATGGGGGACTTTACCATTGACTTGGTAGACCTTTACAGAGTGTTTCACCCAGCAACAACAGAATACACATTCTTCTAAGCTGTACATGGAACATTCCAAAATAGAGCATGTACTAACACAGACAGCACTCTTAAGTAAATGCAAATGAGCTGAAATTATCCGATGTATACTATCTGATCACAGTGCAATAAAACTGGAAATTATTGACAAAAGAAACTATAAAAACATGATAAACACATGGAAAATAAATAACAATCTCCTAAACAATGACAGGAACACAAATGAAATTAAAAGAGATTCAAAATATTTACAATCAAATGAAAATGCTGATACAACCAACTGAAACCTGTGGAATGCAATGAAAGCTGTCTTAAGAGGAAAATTTATAGTGGTAAATTCACACATTAGGAAAATAGAACAAGCTCAAATAAATGATCTTATGCTGTACTTCAAGCTCCTAGAAAAAGAGCAAGTCAAGCCAAAAGCCCAAAGAAGGAAGGATATTATAAACATTAGAGCAGAAATTAATTCTTTAGAGTCAAATAACACAATGCAAAGAATAAGTGAATCAAAGAATTGGTTCTTTGAAAGAACAAATAAAATTGATAAACCCCTAGCCAACCTTATCAAAAAAGGAAGAAAAAAATCCAAATTCGTAAAATAAAGAATGAAAAGGGTGAAATCACCACAGACCCTAAAAATTCAGAAGATCATCAATACCTACTTCCAAGATGGAAAACACAGAGGAAATGGAGTTTCCTAGATACATATGAAATTCCAAAGCTGAGTCAAGAATATATAAATTCCTAATAAAACAAAAAAGGGAAATTAAACTACAAGTGTAATCTTAAACCTACCAACAAAGAAAAACCCAGGTCCTGATGGATTCACAGCTGAATTCTACAAGAAATTTAGACAAGATTTAATACCAACTTTACTCAAACCCTTCAACAAAATTGAAAAGGAAACAATTTTTCCCATCTTATTTTGGGAGGCAAGTATTACCTGATTCCAAAATCAGAGAAAGATCCAACTAAAAGAAAACTACATCCCAATTTCACTAATGAATTTAGATGCAAAAATCCTCAATAAAGGCCAGCCAGATAGCTCATAAGTGGACTAAAGTGTCATTTAGGCAGATGCAGGGACCAGGTTTTGATCCCCAGTGTGCAGTGCTGACCCTACCCCCAGCATGCACTGAGACTGCAACTGAGACTGGGCATGGTGGTGCACACCTGTAATCCCAGTGCTTGGGAGGCTGAAAACAGGAGAATCACTAGGAGTCCGATCTATGTAGTGAGACCCTGTAGACACCATACTAAATAATTTTTTTAAATCCTCAATAAAATACGAGCAAACAGAATGTAGCAAATCATAAAAAAGATTATACATCATGACCAACTGCAATTAATTCCTGGAATTCAGGGATGATTCAACATATGCAAATTCATAAATATAATACACCACATGAATACAACCAAGAGCAAAAACCACATTATTATCTCAATAGGTACAGAAAAAGCTTTTTACAAGGCTCAACACTCATTTATGATAAAACCCCCAAAGAGAATTGGAATATATGGTCTGTATCTGAACCTGATAAGAGTCATCTATGTCAACATCATATTCAAAGGCAAAAACTGAAGCCCTTCACCTCAAAAGCAGGAACAAGACAAGGATGTCCACAGTCTCCACTCCTATTCAATATAGTTCTGTAAACACTGTCCAGAGCAATTAGAAAAGAGAGAGAAATAAAAGAAATAAAGATAGGACTAGGTGTGAAATTATCATTATTTTCAGATGACCATGATACTCTATATGAAAGATCCCAAACACTCTACCAAAACACTTTTGGATTTCATAACTAAATTCAGTAGCATAGAGGATACAATGTAAACATTCAAAAATCAATAGCAGCTGGGAATATAGCTCAGCAGCACAGGTGCCTGTATGGCAAGCACAAGGTCCTGAGTTTGATTCCCAGTATTTCCCTCAAAAAAAAAAAAATCAATAACATTCCTGTACACAAAACACAACCTCACTGAAATTAGGCAAACCACAATCCTCACAATAAAAAAAAAGACCTACTTATGAATCAATCCAACAAAGTAAAAGATCTTTACAGTGAAAATTATAGTACTTTGACAAAAGATATTGAAGAGTTTTTCAGAAAATGGAAAGATATTTCTTGCTCCTGGATAGGAAGAACCAACATTTGGAAAATGGCCAGACTCCCAAAATTATTATATAGATTCAGTAGAATCCTGATTAAAATACCATTATTATACTTCACAGATTTAGTGAAAACATTTCTAAATTTAATCTTGAACTAGAATAGATAAAATAGCTGAAGCAACACTGAACAATAAAGCCAAAGCAGGAGACAACACAATTCCTGACTTGAAATTATACTACAAAGCTAGTGTGATAAAACCAGCATGGCACTGGTAAAATAGCTGACCTGAAAATCAATTAAATAAATTAGTTCATGCAGACACAACTACAAACATGCTCAGTCACTATATCTTTGACAAAGGAGACAAACATATTCACTGCAAGAAAGTTAACTTCTTGGGCCAGGGACATAGCTCAGTAGAATAAGCGCTTGCCTAGCAAGCGCAGGGTCCTGAGTTCAATGCCTGGTACCGCAAAAAAAAAAAAAAAAGAAAGAAAGAAAGAAAGAAAGGTTGGGGCTGGAGAGATGGCTCAGTGGTCTAAAGCACCTACTTGAAACAAGCTTGGCAAAGCACAGGGACTGCGGTTCGATCCCTCAGCACCACATGCCAGCCAGCCCCGCCCCCTGGTGGGCTGAGCTGGCCACACACACACACA
>NW_004524577.1:27687483-27695490 GCF_000260255.1 Octodon degus | reverse complement strand
AAAGAAAGAAAGAAAGAAAGGTTAACTCCTTTATGTTGCTAGAAGAACTGGCTTTCCATATGCTGAAGTATTCCTTTTTTTTTTTTTTTTCATATGCTGAAGACTAAACCTAGACCCATGAGCATCACCGTGCACTAAAGTAAAAATGGATCAAAGACATAAATATTAAAATAGAAACACTAAATCTACTGGAAAAGAAAGTAGGCAGAAACCTTGAAGACATAGAGGCAGAGAGTTCATGGAAAAAACCCAAACTATACTGGAAATACTTCAAAGAATCAACAACTGTGATCTCATCTTCTTGAAAAGATTTTGCACATCAAAAGAAATCAAGGGCTGCAAGTTAGTTCAACTGACTAAGCGTCTGCTTAGGCAAGCACAGGGACCAGGATTTGATCCCTGGTACCACATGCTGTGCCAGCCCTGCCCCCAGGCACACTGAGTGGGTGACTGAGCCCAGGTGTGGTGGCCTGTAATCCCAGTGCTAGGGGTGCTGAGAATGGGAGGATCACTACAAGTCCAAGCTGTGTAGTGAGACACTACAAAATACGTAAATAAAAAAAGAAAGAAATCAAAAAGGAGTCAGAATGCATGAATTGGGAAAAAAAAATAGCCACTGTCCTTCAGACAAGAGACTTTTATTTAGAACATATTGAGACTTAAAAAACACTACATTCTCAAAATTCAAACACTCAATCCAAAATGTGCACTAAGATAAATATACACATGTAAGATGAAAAAATACAGACGGCAAGTAAATATATGAAAAAAAAATGTTCAACAATATTGGTCATTTGAGCAATGAAAATTAAAATGACAGAGATTTCATCTCACCCCAGAAAGAATGGCTACTGTCAAGAAATCAACCAAAACAAATGCTGGCAAGGTTGTAGGGAAAAAGAAACACTTCTCCTCCATTGGTAGGAGTGTAGACTGGTACAACTACTATATTAATCAGAGTGAAGATTCCTCAAAGAGCTAGGATTAGAGGTCGCATTCAACCTACCTAGTCACATTGTGGTATTTTTCAAGAAGAAATGAAAAATCTCACACCACAGCAGTATACATGCACCCATGTTTATAGCAGCACAAATTTTCTAAAGAGATTACAAAATAGCGTAAGACAGAAAAACTACAAATGATCAGAATTTCACTAAACAAGATAATGTGAACTTGACTGTATTTGTTGTATTGTATAGTGTTCTCTTCAAATTAGTTGTTTACATTATCAGATATATGCATGCAAGATTGGAAGAAGAAACAAAGAGAAAAAATTGATAAGAAATTTAGAAGATCTCCTCTAGACTCAAAGCTATATGTCTACCCAAGAGAAAACTGCCTGTCATCTATCGAGGGCCTTTAGCTAAAACCTCTGAAAAATATATCTGACTGCCAGTCAACAACAATGATGCATTTCAGCGTGAAGAAGCCAGAGCGGTCTTCGCCCATATTTCCCTTCACAGCAGTTCAGGTTACTTCTTCAGAGGGGGGAATATTGCAGGCAGCCGAGTTAGATAAAAAATATTATAGGCAGTCAGACAGGGCCAGGCCCTCAAAGGAGACAGCACAGAAGATGAGATGCCTTACAACTGTGGGAGGGGCGGATGCTCCTGCTGTGAGCCAGACCTAAAGACCTAAAGGCCAAAAAATGCTAAACGAGTAGCACCTGGGATTGATATTCTAAATAGGTATCAATTACCTGAAAAGACCCAAGGGAGTCACTAGCCCAACCCCCCACAGAAAGAGACCCTATCCCGCATTCCAACCCCCAACAAGAAAAGACCCTGTCCCATATGTAATCCCATTGGTTGACCATAGTTTTGTCCCACCTCCTGCCCACCTAAGCGAGTTCCCATTCTCTCTACTTTAGCCTCACATGGTTTTACACTATAAAAGTCCCTGGAAGGGACAGCTTCCTGGGGAACTACCTGCTCGGGCCCCCCTCCTGTCCCTCTCTTGGACAGGAGCTTTCTTTCTCTCAATAAATATATTCTGCTTATAAAAAAAAAAAAGAAAAAAAGAAATTTAGAAGAGAGAAAAAGGGAAAAAATGTAAAAAGAATAGGGGAAAAAAGCATTAATTGCTCCTTTCCATAGACTAGCAGAAATACACAGTACAATTATTCCTTGATCCTGGATAGGAAGAACCAACACTGAAAATGGCCAGACTTCCAAAATTGTTATAGAGATTCTATACAATCCTCACTAAAACACCATTAGTATACCTCACATATCTAGTGAAAATATTCCTCAAATTCATCTGGAACCAGAAGTATTACTCAGTAATACACAGGAGTATTACTCAGCTATAAAGAAAAATAAACTTGAGGCTTTTATAGGTGAATGGATGCAATAACAGACCATACTCATAAGTGAAATAAATCAGACTCTCATGTGTGAACATCATATTGTCTTGTTACTGAAAGAACCAGAAAGAGTAAATGAAATCTGATAGAATAGATACTATGAAATGGAAAGAAACTGCTCAGAAAGAAAGAACTTGGATGAGGGAAAGGACAGAAGAAAAAAAGAAGGAAGAGAAAATACATATATAATACATAATATATAATACACACACATATATAAGATAGCTAAGATAATTGCACTACTAATTTCTATTGGTTTATTGAAAGGAATAGTTAATGCTTAATTGGTCAGTTGATCTTGCCTATGTATGGTAACCTAAATAACTGCTTTGAAGATAACTATATGTAATGTAACAACCATTGTTAATTTCCTATCATTATATTTTGAAATTCTGTAATGTTTTTATTTTTTTCTCTTTAAAATAATGAATAGAATTAAAAATCCAGTCGAGTTGGGCAACTGAAGCGAATAGACACTTCTCAGAAGTATAAATGCCCAATAAATACACAAAAAAAAATATTCATCATATCTGCCCACTAGAGAAACACAAATTGAAACAACACTGAGGTCTATTTCACTCCATAAATAATGGCTATTATATTATTAATAATTCAAATTAAAAAACAAATTGTGGTGAAGTTGTGAAGAAAAAGAAATCTTTCTACATTGTTGATAGGAATCTAAACTAGTACAATCACTATGAAAATCAGTGTGGTGATTCCTCAAAATCTATAGTAGAAATTGTACTTCACACAGCTGTTTCTTTCTACTTATCTTCTCCAGAGTTAAAGGCATAATATTACAGTAATACAAACATATACATGTTTATAACAGCACAATTTATAACAGTGAAATATTAGAAGCTGCCTATAGGCCCATCAACAGATAAATGGATAAAGAAATTAAGGTTACTATATTTACACATAATGGAATACTATTTTCCCATAAAAAAGATTAAATTGAGCATCTGTAGAATAGATGTGCTTTGAGATCATAATAATGAGTGAAATAAATCTTATTTATTACAAGGTTAAATATCTTATAGTTTCTCTATTCAAAAAATAAAGACAAAATAAAGAGATAAAGGAAGTAAAAACATAGACCTTTCATAAAACTAAAGGAGATTAAGAGATTTTGAAAAGAGGAAAGAAAGGCAATTAAAAATAAAAGATAAAGATGTGTTACGTGCATGTAACAATTTTCTGTGATAATTGTGCTCACTATGTAATGCAAACGTGTACTAACAAAAATTTTAAAACATGTTCTATAGATACTTTCTTAATGTATGAATTCAACAATGGGATGCAGAGCTTGAAGAATATCCCACCTGTTTCAGATAAAAGTAAATTAATAACAGGAATTACTGTGTTCCAATTCTTTCCAACATATATTTTTTCTTTTCCTTTGCTAATCTTTTATTGACTTAAAGAGATTTTACCTTCAAATCCTTTTTATCAAATGGATAAAAATCAAATAGAACCCAGCTCTACAATTTTCACTGAAACAGAGGAATCATTCATAAATATAACTAAGCAACCAGCTGCAACTATGGTACTTTCCCAAGAAAATGAAATACCACTGAATTTTTCTAAAAGTTTGGAATAAAAAAAACATAGAAAAATTCTAGCTATCGAAAATCTGAAAAGGAAAGTTAATCAACTATTTTACATAGTATAATATAATATTTAGAATTTACAAAGAATGTCCAAGACACTTGAGGAAACTATCATGATTTTTTGACTCATTAGACATTAAATTATATTCAAAGTAATTTTTGTTTGTAGTGTTTATTGCAGTCTAGTTCTGTAACTACTAACAGATGAAAATACAAAAAATTCCATAAATGATTAACCTTCACCTTTACAGGGAAATTAATACACAATAGTTTATAGAACATTACCAATGTAATTTCAATCTAAACCGTTTCAAATGTTGGTTATTCTTAATTTTCTATTGTAACTCAGAATGCTCACTAAGACAAAAATATTAAAATGCCTTGACCTATGGCTAACAAAACTGAGACAATTTCATCAAATTCTTGTATATTAGGAAAAGTATATACCCTTTATATATAGACTGAAAATGATACTATTCTTGCCAAATTTAAAGTAAGCATTACAAAAGGAAAAGCAAATGTTAGCATTAACAAGAATTTTTAAGATCCTGATCTTTTCCCAACAAAATGATCCATGTTGGTATAAGATACAAACTTCTGTTCATTGTTTTCAGCACAATATTTCTTTCTTTCTTTCTTTTTCAGTGTACCAGGGATTGAATTCAGGACCTTGTGCTTGCCAGGCATGTGTTTCAATATTTACTTTTTGTCGCAATAAGTGTTTCAACAACTTAACACATTTGAGCTTATTTACTATTATTGATTCCTTCATCAACTGTAAAATGGGGTTAAGCATAATTGACTAAATGTAAATAGATTTGGGAACCATTCTTAGTGAATTTCCATGTTTTTTGTTTGTGTATTATTATTATTTACTATTTTTTTTTGGCAGAATTGGGGATTGAACTCAGGCCCTTGCACTTGCCAAGCAAGCGCTTATTCTATTGCGCTATCTCCCCAGCCACCCCATGTTTTATAACATAGTAAATCAACAGATTTCTAAACAATCTTTAGAGAATGTTACTTGCCGAACAAGACAGTGTTCATGGTAATAAACTTATGTCTGAGATTTAGAATTTCAGGTCAAATAAAGCATCATCTATTTTCTAACAGTGATTCTGTATCAAGCAGAAATGTCAATACTGTGGAAGCTTCTCCTATGAATCATTTTCAGATCATCCCAGGATATTTCAACTTGACCCAAGCCACAATTTAAAATTTTCAGAATCAACTGAGATTCACATTTGCAATCTAATTTTCACAAATAAAAATTTATCCAAATAAATTCTGAATTTAGAAAGGCTGAGGTGCAAAATTCACATGAAGGTACAATAAGGGTTCTGGTGTCATCATCTGGGTAAGGCTGCCTTACCTAGCTAAGCCATCTAAGAAACCAACTTCTCTGTGTTTCACACAAGGTGTGGTTCTTTTCAAATACTGATGTGAAAGGTTTTTGGCTAAATACAAGGAATATTGTTCTCAGGAGCAATTGCAGCTGTGACAGTTGACCTCAGCCTTTTAAAACAAAAGATTCAGTCTAGCTAACTTATCCAAGTTAGCTAGAATTGAAGGCCTCAGTCTTCAGAGCTTCTTTAATTGAATAACTGCCATCTTTTATTATTTCTTTTTTAAAATTTATTTTTATTAGTATGTGTTTGTAACAGGTAATGTTTGTAAACTTTCTTGTGTTGGTGCATCTAATTCTTTTTTATTTTTTTATTATTATTAATATAATCCCAGCTTCCTGGGATGTTAAGAGCCAAAGATTGCAAATTCAAAGCAAGATTGGGCAAATCAACTCTATTTAAAAAAACAAAAGGGTTGGGAACGTAGTTCAGTGTGAAGGCCCTGGGATCAATCTCTAGCACTTCAAAAAAAAAGTAAAACTAGGGACTATAATAATGAATATGTGCCTTGAGATTTGCTAGTCAGGCATTCAGGTATTGCTCATTAAGAAAAGATTCCTGGGCATGGAAGTCTAGCCCAGTGGCATAGCCCAGTGGCACAGTGCTTGTCTAGAATTGTGGAGGTCCTGGCTTTGAATCCATACTGGGGCGGGGGGGGGTGTGGACAGAGAGAGAGAGAGAGAGAGAGAGAGAGAGAGAGAGAGAGAGAGAGATCTTTTGTCAGTGTCAGCCATGTGGATGAGTCAGAGCCATTGCTTGACCAATTTGCTTTCTGTGAAAGCCTGAGAGAATGTTTTCTCTCCATGTGAATCTCCTTAGACACATCCAACATCATTGATCACTTTCCTCTGTGGCCCCATAATCTCCTTGATCAGAAAACTTGGGACACAACTGAGTTACAGGGTATTACAGTACAGGTTCTCCTATGTTCTGAGTCCTCACTGACCTTGAAAGGCTAGGGCCAAAATGTTGGCTGTCCTTGCAGCCCTTCTTTTTCTCTAACTTTTGGTCTGCCAACTTAAGTTGTTAACTCTCCAGAAGAGAAGCTTAATGATATTATTATCCTGTAACATAGGCAGTTGAGCTTAACCTCACTATCTGTCTGAATACTAAACATATTAGACACAACATGGAACAGGTATTTTCCATCAAGTATTGATATGTTTAAATTTAAATTCCTACAGAATGTGGAAAAAAAAGATAAAAATTAAAAAATTGAAATAGCTCTTTCGGGTCCTCCTTTCCAAGATGATGAAAAAAAGAAGGAACAACGGTCGTGCCAAAAAGGCCTGTGGTCATGTGCAGACTATTCACTGCACGAACTGCGCCTGGTGCGTACCCAACGATAAGGCTATTAAGAAGTTTGTCATTCGGAACATAGTGGAGGCCGCCGCCATCAGGGACATTTCTGAAGCGAGTGTCTTCGACGGTTATGTGCTTCCCAAGCTGTATGTGAAGCTGCATTATTGTGTGAGTTGTGCCATTCACAGTAAAGTGGTCAGAAATCGATCTCGTGAAGCCCGTAAGGACCGAACTCCTCCACCCGGATTTAGACCTGCTGGTGCTGCCCCATGACCTGCACCAAAGCCCATGTAAGGGGAGCTGGGTCTTAATGGACTAAAGAAAACTCTCTTGAGAAAGAAATAATAAATTGAATGTTATACTTTATACAGCATGTTGAGTGTACCTGCCAGAGGTGAGTTGGGTTAATTCAGTCTATCCCAGTTTAAGTTTGTACTCTGAAAATGAATAAAGAGGAACACACTAGAAGGGGTTTCAGGAGCATACCTCAAAAAAAACTTGGAATAAACAATTACATATTTTTACACAGAATTTTAGAAATCTAACCATATACGGCATTGTAGCAGGACAGTTCTATGACTTATTTTTCTTGTCTCTTGTGTTCACTTATTACCCTTTTCTTAAAAACAAACATTTACTTGAGAGACAGTATGACAGTAATTGCTATGACATGACAAGCAGTACATATTTAGAAGACTAGAATGACAGGCATTCCAAGCATGACCCTAGTAATACACATTGCTATCTTCAGTGCAGTTGCTTAGTTCACAGATAATAGCATATATATTTAGTCAGGATGAGAATCCTACCAATTGACTACTACTTTCAAAAACCTGCTGAAGATCTACAAACTGCGGTACAGGGTTTCAGGGTAAATCCTGAGGGAATTTGACTGATCTTGTCGGATATAAAAGTTAAATTTTTGTTAGATAGGTCTTTCTTTGTCTTGGTCTTAACCATCCAGCAGAAAAGCAGAAACATGAGGTATAAAAAGTAAAGCCATAGTAATATGCTGAGCTGTAAAAGGCTCAAGTCAACGACTTCCGACATTGCCAGTCCTGTGGATAACCCACTACTATCATGCACTACTGGACTATATTGTATTATTCTGATGAATTCACACACTTACAATATTTAAATGGCAAAGGAATACCCATCTCTGATAAAACTAAACAAAAAATGGGGATACAAATGAAGGACCATTTGTATCTGCATATACAAAATAGTTAAGATAGATATACAGCTACTTTCTCTTAATTCAATGAGAAGAAAGATTTGTACTAATAGTGTTTGGACAGGATATCATGTCTGCATCTTG
>NW_004524577.1:27679045-27686893 GCF_000260255.1 Octodon degus | reverse complement strand
CTCCATGCTGTGGAATTTAATCTTAACAAATTGGCCAGACCCCTAGGGAAGTGATTGGATCGTGAGACTGCTACACTCAGCAGTAAATTAATGCACTAATGTGCATAGCTCAATGTGCTGTTAGGAGGGCACCAAATCAGAAGAGGAATGTCACTCGGAACTTGTCTTTAAAGGATCTCTTCCTGTGAGCTCTGCTTCCTGATGCCAAGAAGGCACCACCATTAGCTCTGGCATGCTTCTGCTGTGGAGCCAGCCAGCCGTGAACTAACTGTGAGCCAAAATAAACCTCTCCTCCTTATACTGCAGGTGTTGCTGGGCAAGGCAGTGCATGCCTATAATCCCAGCAATTGGGGAACTAAGGGAGGGGAATCACCATAAAGTCAAGGCCATCCAGGGCTACCTAGTGAGCTCAGGGCCCGACTGAACTACATAGCAAGACTCTGTCGCAAAAAACCAAAAATATTTTTACAAAATTAAAATAAATAAATTCCAAGTCAGGTATTTTGTACCATCAACAGAAAAGCTGACTAATACATTAGTTAAATTATTGATTGTGGAATTCCTAACTTATTTTAATATAACCATGATTTTATAGATAACCACTTACTGTAGATCAAATCAATTTGTCATGTTATGACTCTTGAAAGCCTGGTCAAGGCCTATATCTTTTATAATCTACAACATTTATTCTTGCCATTTTAAAAGAGGATACATTTGGCTAAGACAAACACAAATTCTGCCTCTCTTGTAATAAAACCAAATCGACTACATGTGTAGTAGGAAGATGACTGGAGTCTGGAGATTAACAGTTCATTAGCTATATGGCCCTGTTCGCTCATCTATATATTAGAATAATAATATAACTTCATTAACTATCCTATAGAATGATAATGATAACCAACTAATAAATATGTGGCAGTGCTCATAAACTGAAACATGACTTGCAAATTTTTTTGTAAATGGGTAGATTTCGTCTTAGTTGCTTTTCTTGTTGGAGAGATAAAATACTCAACACTCAAAGTTAAAGGAGAAAGTTTATTTAGTTCACAGCATGTAGAGGTTTCAGTCCATTGCTGGCTCCAAAGAAGGAGGCACATGGCAGAGGAGCAATCATTCATGGCAGCAGAGGACAGCAGAAGCAACAAAAGAGAGGAGCAGAGAGAAGGGGCAGACAAGCCTCTTTTCACCCCTGTTATCTAATCCAGATTGCTGAGGTTAGGTCGAAGCCAATCCAATCAATGGACTGACCTAGGAATCACCCATCCTTAATCCCAGAACCCTTAATCCCAGCACTGCATTATGAATCCATCACAAACTCTAAATTCAGTTGCCCTCCCCAACCCCCAGCGTGGAAAAAAATCTAAAAGTGCGTGAGGCTTTGGGAAGACATCTAGACACAAACTAGAACAGGTTTTAACAGAATATTTTTCTTAATATTAACTGAATAGAACAATGCTAAATAAATGATCTGGAATAAGCTTTCTTTGGGTCTATGAATGCTGCTATAAGGACTCCTTCAGGATAGCTTGCAGATAGTAATATTTTAAGGATCAAATAACTGCTTTCTCAGCCAGGGATATAGCTCAGTGGCTTAGCACCTGCCTGGCAAGTTCAAGGTCCCAAGTTTGATCCCTCATACTGCAATAAAAAAAAAAACAGCAAAAAACAGGACCCCTTTCTAAAGACTTCATTTAGAATATCTTTCACAAGTGGGTCATATTTTTATATAAAATTAACTCAACCCCAAAATAGAAAAGCACCCAATTTAACTTCTTTCTATAAGGTAAAATGAAGACTATTAGATGATAATGCACAACATTATTTTTGCCTTCTAATTACTTCACATGAATGCAGACTTTTTAGCATTTTAGAGATTACATACATCTATAGTTTGTTGTTGTTGTTGTTGTTGTTGTTGTTGTTGTTGTTTTGGTTGTTTCATTTTGTTTTGTTTTGGTACCAGGTTATCTATAGTTCTATGGAATGAGTAGTTCTACATGAACCAAAACTAACTGATAATTTTCTGGTTCTGTTTCTTTCTTTCTTTTCTTTTCTTTTCAGACTTTATTTTTTATTTATTTTTTTGCAGAACTGGGGATTGAACTCAGGTGCTTGTGCTTGCCAGGGAAGCGCTTATACCACGGAGCCATCTCCCCGGCCCTCTCTTTTCTTTTCTTTCTTTTTTTTGTGTGTATTTTTAGGGAAGGGCCTACAGGGTGTTCAGGGTCTCACTATTAGTTGGGACTGCTAGTGATCCACCTGTTTACAGCCTCGCAAGAGCTGGGTTTACAGGTTCGCACCACCACGCCCAGTCTCAACTGGCCATCTCAGCATATGGTGGGGTGGGGGGCATCCGGCAAAGCAGGTCTGAGGATCGAACCCCCGACCCCAGTGCCTGCCTGAGCTATTTTTAATCCACTGAGCTATTTGGCCAGTCCTTGGTTCTGTTTTTCTTTTTAGGCTCTTCTTTTATATTATTGAGAAAACACTACTCTATTAGTTGACTGCCTGCCCCAGGCTTTGGGCGCTGCACCTTCTCCCTCAGAGAACAACCAGGGCTCAGCCTGCACCTAATAAGGCCCCGCCAGGGGCCTCTGTTTCTTAATAGTTATCGAACTTATGGATTTCACATCCAACAAAAAATATGTTTAAGTACAAACAGTAAAGGGTACAGAAACATTTTTATCAATATAAAATGAAATTTTTACAAATGATTCTTTTGGATGCCATTGACACATCGAAATAACTGACTACATTAAAAACAAAATATCCAAATTGTTTCAAGTTTAAACCAGGTCATTTCATCAGATCTCAGAAAAACTTGCTTATAAAAGTAACTTGAAGAAAATTAAGTAATTAATCTGTCAAATGAAACCTTAAGAAACAAAGGAAACTTATACCTTTAATGCTATATAAGGTATATTGTTCAGTGAATCCTCCAACAGTTAGTTTAAGTTATAGTATTTGCTAATAGTAATGGCAAATATAAGACTATTATCTATTATTTCTTTTCTGGTTATGTCTTTAAATAGCTAAATGTAAGAAAGAGTGAGAAGGAAAGAAAATTTAACATAGAAATTCTAACACAGTCTATCAGTGATACTTGAATCCAAATAAAACAAGGACTATATGAACCAAGAACTTAGTCAACAATGCTCTTGGAAGTTGGGGAAAATGATGCTTCAACCACTACTGAGTTTTTTAGCTTTTATAGAACTGCACTCCAAAATTCCTAAGTCTGACATAAAATTTATAAGACACATTGCTAGTACATCCATTATAGTGTATTTTTATCAAAATTAACAGACACAAAGCATCAATTATAGATTTAAAGTTCAGTTTATGTTGTACTAAATAAGCAAATTCAATCCATTTAACTACCCTTTTTATAGTCAATACCACCTTGGCTCCCTGTCATAGTCAGTGGTAAAGGTTTTGTTTGTTTGTTTGTTTTGTTTTTTAATAGTGTAGCTTCTGGGTGACTTTCAGGGAAAGGCCAAAAAAAAAAAAAAAATTAATAGCAGTCAAGCCAAGAGACAAGAAAGCACAGTCAATAACCAAGACAAACTCTCATTTCTAAGGCCTACTTCCAAGAAAAAGAGTAAAGGAACAACACTTTAATATAAGCCAGTTATTTCATGAACCAAAAACAAGGCAATGGTTAGGCTTGCATCAGAATTCTTCAAAATATTGCAAAGATAATCACATAGTTGTACTAAAATGAATAGTCTCATAAGCAAGTTAAATTAACAAACTTATTTGGCAATTCACTATTTTTATATTTTATTCAGCATATAGAATGCTATTATAAGTAAATGAGTTAAATAGAATTAACATTTGTAGAGAGATGAGACTCTCGGGTGAAGTTCCACATAATCTTAAAAATATTTTATCTTAAATTGGAATAATAGTCCAACCTCAAATACTTAATTGAGAATGCATATATTTACATCTTGTACTCACTGTGGACAATGGTCTAAAAAGTATAACCTAAAACTAAATTTATGTTGTAAGTCTGATTTTTTTCCCAGACATAAGATCAGGTCTGAAGAACTTGTTCTTCATCTGCACTTAGCCCCTACCTGTAAATTCTCTCTGGGAACTACCTTCAAATGCATTAATAAGCTTGCCTGAGATTAAACCAGCTCACAGGGGCACATTACGTCGGATGACTCATCGATGTCAAGGTCCCAAGACCTGGCCTCCTTATTTTAGCCTGAAACAACTCTAAAGCAACCTCTTATATGGTAGACTGGGGCGTCTTTCATGATTACATCTTAGCCAACTTATTCTTTGGCCCAACTTGCTTCCTTCCTTTCCCTCACTGTTTTAAACTACATGAATCATTAGCAAACTTCTGGCATATTAATCTTTGTTTTCAGAGAACCAATCTGTCCCTATTATATACAAATCAAATGGGCCTATATGCACAGCCTGTAAGACAAAATTGTATCCTGAGATTGCACTCCACATCATATACCATTATCTAAAATTCTGGGACCAGAGGCAATTCACATTTTTGACTTTTTTATTTTGGAGTACATATCCAAAAGAGATATCTTAGCAATGAGACCCATACCTAATAACAACATTCATTTGTATTTCACATATACCTGAAACACATAACCTGAAAGTGATTTTATGCAATATTTTTAGTGCATCTGCGTTTTAACTGTGACCTACAACTTTTCTCCACTTGTCAAGTCATATGAGGGCTCAAAAAGTTTGGGGTTTTTACAGCATCTATGTGATTGTTCAGAATTTTTACCTGTCTAAGAGTATCTCAGTTGAATATTTTAGTTTTCTAGTCTTTATAGAAGAGGAAGGCATGGGGGACATAGAAATAAATATCAAGAGACTGAGACAGGAAATGGTAAAAAAACAAGAGGAAAGAAGGCAAACAATGGAGGGATGGAAATTCAGCTATGGATAAAATGAAATAATTACATCTGTTATATAATAGATATTTGAAATATTTCCGTACCCTAACAGTTTAATTTAATATGAAATAAGAGCCATTCTTGAAAAATGTATGGTATAATATTGGTCAGCTTTCCCGGTTGGGACAAAATAATCTGACATAGGAAAGGTTTATTTGGCTCATGATTTCCAAGGATTTAGTCCATGGTTATCTGGCTTCAAGGCAAAAAATGATGGTGCAAAGGCATGGCAGAGTGAAGCCACTTAGATCATGGTGGCTGGAAGCAGAGCAGAGAAACAGTGCCAGAGAGGATGAGGCCAGGGACCAGACAGAGACTTCAAGGCCACGCCTCCACAACCCACCCAGAAGTATGCTTTACTACTCCCCTACATTGCTCCCAAGATGACCACGTTAACAATTAAGCTTAACTGTCATACATGGTTAATATGTTCTTTTGGATAACACTTTCTAAAATATATAATTTCTCTTCTTTGGCCATATGACACATGGCAGAAATAACAAGGCTGAGGTTGCTAAGAAATGACATATGTACAAGCATTTTACGTTGCTAATAAGGCAAAACTCCATTTTATGTTACTAGGAAACAACTTGTTATGAAAATTCAAGCCTGATACGTCTTCTGTAGTGGAAGAAATCATCCTACTCTGTATGATAGATTGAACAGGTTATTAAAGAATAGCCCACGTTCCTCTTTAAGAAGCAGTTTGGTATTTGTGCAAATAAAGTTCGTATCAAGTTTTCAAAATCTTTTATTTAAATAGTCTAACTGTATAACGAGGCCAAAAATAATTTGTTGCCTTTGCTTTTTGTTTGCCCTAACTAGTCAAATATCTATTGAAGCAGTAAATTATAGGAACTTCCATTTATGTACCACTTCATCAGTTATTGCACAATAATTTTATAACCTGTTATTCTTAAAAAGGTAAAGCACTGCATTAAAAAAAAACTACCTTTGAAATCTGACACACATTTTAATTATGCCAAAGTACATATAAAAGAGATAAATTTGATTTCATAGCCTATGTATTAAAAGATTTACATAGAGCTGGCTTGGTTAAAATAAACCATAGACTATTAATCCCTAAAGTGGATCATTAGACTGTTACTCTAAGCTAAACAATAAACTAAATCATGTGAAGTTCTCTGACCTACAAAATAACATTTTTCACGTGGTTCAAATTAAAGGGCACACAAATCTCAGAAAAACTAACTTTTATTTTTCTGTTTTCATTTTGTTGTGGTTGGTGGTTGGTAGGTTGGTTGGTTGGTTGGTTAGTTGGCTGGCTGACTGGCTTTTCTCTAAGCATTGAAGTCATCTTTATGTTCTTATGCAGCTAAACCATTAATCACTATTATGATTAATTTTTAAAAAGTAAATACTAGAATCTAAGTAAAGATATGTGAATCATGAAGCCACTCAGATTTAACAGAAAGTAATTAGCAAATCAAGAACTTTAAGAATACATTGGGGGGGGGCTGGGAAGATGGCTCAGTGGAATAAGCACTTCCCTGGCAAGTGCAAGGGCCTGAGTTCAATCCCCAGTTCCGCAAAAAAACAAAAAAAGAATACATTAGAGATATCATTATCAAGCTATAGCTCTACAAGCTGCTTTGCTTTTTAGCTTACATTTCTCCACAAAGACATATTTTCCTTTGCTGTGATTAATTCTAGACTAACATATCCCACACTGGCCCTGCCCCCAGGCCCCTGAGCTGGCCACCGAGACCAGTTGTGGTGGCACATACCCGTGATCCTAGCACTGAGGAGGCTGAAAACAGGAGAATCACTATGAGTCCGAGCTGCGTAGTGAGATCCTGTACCAAATACATAAATTTAAAAATTAAAAAAAGAAAAAGAATAGACTAATACAGCAATAGAAGGCATCTGGACTCATAACAGTATACAGCCATCGGGATTCCACAGTTCTGTTAGAAAACAGAACTAACTTCCTAGAGAAATAAAGATGGCTCTTTATGCATAGGTTTGAGCAGAGAGTTTTACATGGGAACCAGGTGGGTATAAACTCTGCTGAAAAAAAGAACTTATATATGAAGATCAACGGGCCACAAATTCTATATTTTTGCACAAGAAAGGAATAAAAATTTGTGACTTCAGCACATTAAGTTCCAAAATATAAAGTATTCATATGCACTCACAATAACTTCATCTTCAAATTTTCTCAAACATTTGTAACTTAATTGACCCATCTCTAAAACTTGAGCCATAACAAAATATCAGAAAGAGAGTAGCTTAAAACCGATACAGGCTTATATTTCTGGAGGGTAGAAGTTTGAAATCACAGACATTCTTCTTCTGAAACACACAGGAGAATTGTTCCTTGCTAATTCTGACTATACATACTCACAGGCAGTCTCTAGCATTCCTTGATTTGTACATGTATCAATCTACTCATCATTCCATCATCAAATAGCTGCCCTTCCTTTATATCTCTCTATGTCTCTTCTCCTCTTCTTATATAAAGACATGAGAAATGGACTTAAGAGCCCAACTTATACCAATATGATTCCTCTTAATTAATTATACATGCAGTGGTATTATTTCTAAGTAAGGTCACATTATGGAGTACTAGGTGGTATAACTTCCATGTACATGTTTTTGTTATCACAAGCCAATCCATACCTTAAATGACAAATGGATGTTTCAAATTGTTCTACTTCCAAACTATAGGCATTTTGGGGGCTGGGGAGATGGCTCAGTAGGATAAGTGCTTCCCTGGCAAGCACAAGGGTCTGAGTTCAATCCCCAGTTCCACGAGAAAAAACAAAAAAAAAAAAACTATAGGCATTTTGGGACTGCGGTAGTTTAGGTGTCCTCTAAAAATTAAAATACATTCAGAAACATTCTATCGACTTGATGAAAAACACCTAGCTTTCTCTTATCCAGA
>NW_004524577.1:27673355-27678945 GCF_000260255.1 Octodon degus | reverse complement strand
AAGTAATCTCCTCATAAAATGTTCATTTGGCTAACCTTGGTGTTCCCTCCTAAATATAAATTTTCATTTTTTAATCAGGGTTAAGCTGAGAATTTTCAAATTTTTAAGTTCTGCTTCCCTTTTTACTTTAAATTCCATTCTTAATTTGTTTCTCTCAATTTTAACTCTAAGTAGTCTGAGAATCCATTGTGCACCCTCAACATCTTTTTTACACATTTTTTCCACCAAATACTCAATTTGATTTTTCAAACCTTATAGTTCCCACAAATGACTAGAAAAAAATTTGGCCAACTTCCTTGTCATTTTATAGCAAAGATAACTTTTTCTCCATTTTTTGGACTATTTATAAACATTTGAAATTTTATTTAAAAAAAAAAAAGCACATCACAACCATGAACATTGTTGCAGTCAGAGGCCCTCTTGGTTCTCCACAATGATAATTGAGCATGCTCAAAAGGGTTCCCACTGTTAAATCTTATTTAAACAACCATCTTTAAAAGAAGGGAAAAAGAATTCAGCATGCTACCATTTAACCTGTTTAAATGTTTCTTCATAAATGGTGAAAAATACTAAAGCATAGACAAGGAATAATCATAATGTTGTGGCCAACATTATAAATATGGAGTTATAAATTTAAAACATTTTCTTCATTAATAAATAAATCTGGTAGTCAATGCAGCTCTGCGGGGTCTCTGTGTCCAGAAGGGTCTCTGTGCTCCTGATGGTGGTTCACTTTATCCATGTTTCAGGTTCTCCATGTCTACCTCTTATTCCTCCCATTTGTTCTATCAGAGGTCTGGGAGGGCCCACTGGACCATCTCATCTTCCTTTGCCAAAGCAACCTTGGTCCATGCCATGGCCAACACAGGAGCCATCTCTGTCTCCACCACAGCCACCTTTGAACATTCCACCAGGACCACTGCAGTCCATGAGGTCACCTGTTGCTCCCCGCATGCCACCAGGGTCACCTCTGCTACGATCACCACCTGGAGGTGGGAAGGGTGGCAGGAGGAAGCATTCAGGTTTCCGGGCCTTACACTGGTTGCATTCTGTTCTCCAAGCAAAGCTCTGGTTTCCACAATCCAGATTGGGACAATGACAATAACCAGCTTGATGTTGGACATTTCTTCCTCCAGAGGGGTTTTCACAGGAACCCCGGAGGCCTCTTTCAGGGAAGTCTCCTCTGTCTCCTCCATGGCCTCCCATGTGACCCATGGGTCCCCCAGGACCTGCTGGGCTACCTGAACCTCCACGGAGTGGTGCTGGCATCCCTCTGCCCTCACAGGGTGCCATGCCACCTCACATGCTGTTCATTGGAGGCTTCTTCCAAGCAAGGCGGATTTTAAGTTTGCTTCCTTGAACATCTTTCCCTTCAAACCACTCAACAGCAGCCTTGGCAGTCAGTGGATATTCAAAGGACTCTGTGGCCTCACCTTTGGGCTTTCCTGTCCAGGTAGATGTAGATCATGGGTTGCCCAGTTCTCTTGTTAATTTTAACAACCCCACATTGCTTAAAGAAATCTGCCAGATTGAGTGTTACATTGTCATTTAGTCCTTGTACGTAAATTGCCCTGTTGTCAGAGTCTTCATCAGGATCTATGGGAGGGCTAGATTAAGATCTGGTCCTTCATCCATGGGTCCATGAGGCTTACTGAAGCCACCTTGCTCTCCAGAGCCCATTCCACTGTGTCCTCCTCCCCACCACCTCTGCATATGCCTCCACAATCAAATCTCCCTCTTTCCCATCAGGGCCACTCATGCTCCACTTTTCTCCTGGTCAGAAAAATCCTCCAGGTCTACAAACACCCATGCTACTGGAGTGGTCCTATCGGAATAAACTCTGCTGCCCATAGCTGCTGCTCTGTTGGCTACACTGACTTGGAGCCTGGCTGTAGGATCCAGTCTGGGGGGCATAACTAGTGGGAGGGTGCTGTCCATAACTGCTTTGTTGACCATAGCTACTCTGCTGTCCATAGCTGCTTAGCTGCTCATAGTTACTCTCTGCTGAGAGTAACTGCTCTGATCATAACTAGTGGGCTGTGTAGAGGAATTGCTGGTAGGAGGATAAGATGGAGGTAGAGTGACTAGCTGCATTGGGTAGCTTCTAGGAACCTTGGGACAACTGTAGTTATGTTATCCACAGCCTAGGCTGGGCTGGTTATAACCCCCCTGTGCTAGACTGAGGTTCATTAATCTCAGTTAGCTTGTTACCACCCTGTGGTCTTGCAGATGCAGTAGTTGCTGGCTACTGCCCATAGGCTGGGTAAGCAGGCTGGGTGCTGTATGCAGACTGAGCTGCATAAGAAGCCTAGGTGGTGGTGACTGTAGCAGTGGGGTGGTATCATAAGTGCCAGCGTCATACCCCTGGACAGGTTGGCTATACGCTCAGGGACAGCTGGAGCAGTATAACCAGTGGGAGGCTGTCCCTAAGAAGTTGTATACGCAGTCTGCCCATAGGCGGAAGTGGTCTGAGCCTGGGTATAGCTGACATGAGTAGGCTGTCCATAGTTCTCATTACTTTGTTGCCTAAATGCATGGGTGGTCTATGCATATCCTTGAGTTGGCTGGGTGGTATAAGCACTGTAACCCTGCTGGGCTGCAGCTTAGCTGTAGGACCGTAATCCCTGGAAGCCATTTTCTCTCCTTCCTCCTCGTTCTCTCAACATCTGCCATCCTTCTCAATTTTTAATAATGTATTCCTCACTATCACCTGAGACATCATCAAAATAGCTTTCATCATCCATATTTCTACAATATTCCATCCAGAACTACTTAGGTAATTCCTAAGAAAACAGACAATTTCCCTACAACTTTTTTCTTCTGCTCAGCTCTCACCATAAATATCCTTATAGCTCTTTTCATGAAAAATGTACTACAAAACTTTTTGGCCTCAATTCATTACTCACTCCCAAAGCTGCTTTTCACATTTTTGGTTATTTGTTACAGCAGTACTCCACTTGTTACTACTATTTTTGGTCTTGGCCTATTCAAGCTGCTATATAACAAAAGATCTTCGACTAGCCAGTTTATAAACAACATAAATTTATTGCTCAACTGTTTTAGAAGCTTGGAATTCCAAGATCAAGACACCAGCAGATTTGGTACCTGCTAAGGATTCTGCTTCACAGATGACTCTAACTGCATCTTCTCATGGTAGAAAGACAGAAGGGGCTAAGGTCCCATAGGACTCTATTAGAAAATCACTAATCCCATTCCTAAGGGCTCAGCCTTCATTAATCAGTTTCTAAAAACCCCACCTTTTAATATCATCATCTTGTGTATTAGGTTTCAACATATTAATTCTAGAAGGAACACACACATTCAGATCACAGCATAATGTATTTTCTTTTACAGTCCAGAATTCTTTACAATTAATAAATATGTATCTGTATATTTTTTTGGCCTGGCTTTGTCTCTTAGTATATAAATTCCAATAGTATTACTGTAGACTGCATATATGTTTTATACTTGAATGGAGACTCAGTTCCTCACACGTTACCCTGCATAACATAAATACAAATATCTGAACAAAATGACTTCTAGCTAATATCAGTTTGAATCTCAGCTCAGCCATTCTTAGCTGGGCAATCATGAGTACAATTCCTTTTCATCATAGTTTTCTCTAAAAGAAAAGAGGTTATATGATAGTAACATAAACTGCTATAATATTTAAATTATTTACCTCACTTAGCAAAAGACATTCATAATCACTCAAAAATATTTTATTCTTTACATTTTTTTCATTTATTGATGCATAAATTATACAGGGTCTAACTATGCAGCTCAAACAAGTAGTGATCCTCCTGTTTTCAGCCTCCCCAGTGCTGGGATTACAGGCATGCACCACCATGCCCAGGCTCTGTTGCCGGCTCAGTGTAACCAGATTTAGGGTCAGCACCACACGCTGGATGGGGATGGAAACCTGGGCCCTGTACTTGTCAAAACAGGCGCTTAGTCCACTGAGCTATCTCGCCAACCCTTCTTTACATTTTTATTACTTATATTTTGAGACATCCTTGCTATATAAAATTAACCAATTCTGGTTCCTAGTATATGTTTAAAATACCAGGATAAAAGGATGCTTATTATTCCTGTACTCAGGCATGATCTTGTCTCTGATTAACAAATATTTTACAATGAAAGAAGAAATGTTAAGAAAGTAAAAATTACCACAATGAATAAGATATTTGAAATATCTCATAAAGTATAAGCACTTCCCAAATAAAAAGTTCAGTACTTTGTATTTACAACTACTACTATTCACTTTGGCAGAGCTTTGGTGAAAAGGCTATGAATTAAGATCTAGTGATGTTCTATGGTCAGAGAAAAAAGTTGTTCATAATGACTAAATTTTAATTATCAGAATTTCTTTAGTTTAGGACAGACCAAATAGCTCAACGGATTAAAGCGCCTGCAAGCAGGTGCAGGGGCGACGGGGTTTGATCCCTGCTACTGCCGCGCTGGCCCCGCCCCCGCGTGCGCTGAGACAATGATTCAGACTGCGTGGGGGCACGCGCCTGTAATCCCAGCTCTTGGGAGGCTGTAAACAGGTGAATCACTACGAACCCAATCTACTAGTGAGACCCTGAACACCCCGTAGACCCTTCCCTAAAATACAGGGGGAAAAAAAAATTCTCTAGCTTGATGATGAACATTCTAACAACATGAACCTTGTAATTTACTAAGTAATTCAACCAGGCATATGAGTCCTCCATGAAGAATTATTTCGATGGTTTGTGTCCTAAATGTTTTTTAATTCAATTCCCAACTATATATTATTTTATCATGAGTGATATTGAAAATATCTCACTTCTTCCTTTTTTTCTTTGTCTTTTTTTTTTTTTTTTTTTGGCAGAACCGGGATTGAACTCAGGCCCTTGTGCTTGCCAGGGAAGCGCTTATTCCACTGAGCCATCTCACTGGCCCTATTCTTCCTTTTTTAAAAAAAGCTCCTCACTGCTCAGCACAGAGGCTGATCCAGAAGGATCACTATACGCTCAAGGCCAGCCTAAACTACACAGCAAGACTCTGTCTCAAAACAAAACAAAACTCCTTGTTTAAGTTAGATGATAAATTTAATTCTTCTATTTTTTGCACAGATTTGAAATTTTATGCTAAAACACCTCTTCTAGGGCCGGCCAAATACCACAGCAAATTAAAGCACCAGCAAGCAGGCACAGGGGCCTGGGATTCGATCCCTGGGCCTGCCGTGCTGGACCCAGCCCCGGGGTGCGCTGAGATGGCAATTGAGACTGGGTGTGGTGGCCCTTGCCTATAATCCCAGCTTTTGGGAGGCTGTAAACAGGTGGATCACTACAAGTCCGATCTAGTAGTGAGACGTTGAACACCCTGTAGACCTTTCCCTAAAAATACAAAAAACAAACAAACAAACAAACAAACAAAAACTTCTAGATACTTAAGCTGTAGTTAATTTAATTTTCTCTGTACTAAAAAATTTAGTAATATATTTTTGTACATGAATCTTTGATGATACTCTTATGTTCTTAAAATAATTCCTAGACCCAGTCCTAGCCCAGGTCTGGTGAGTGTGTGGAGAGCTTCCTGCTACCCTGCGCCGGCGGGACCAGTC
>NW_004524577.1:27640120-27656426 GCF_000260255.1 Octodon degus | reverse complement strand
AAAGTGGTTGGGGTAGATATATAGTTGCATTGTCTTAATGAATAGAATGATTTGTTCTAATGGTGTTTGTAAATAGCATCACAAGTCCGCATCTTGTACAGCAATTAACCACTAGGAAGAATATATGCAGTGTATTATTTGTTGAAACTGTACTTCCGATTTGATTTGAAAGTGTCTCATTGCTATCTGTTTATCAATAAAACTGTAGAAAAAAAAAAAAAAGAAATCAGAAGCTTGAACTGTGCTTTTGTGTAGTTGGGTTTCTTCTTGCACCTCAACTGCACGATAAAGAGAATATTTATTCTTATATTTATTTATTTATTTTTGTATTTTTAGTACAGGGTCTACATGTTCTCCCTACATAGATCGGACTGCTAGTGATCGGCCTGTGTTCAGTCTCCGTAGAGCTGGGATTACCGGTGTGCACCACCACTCCCAGTCTCAATCACTGTTTACGTGCACCCTGGGGGTGGGGCCTGCATGCATGCAGAGATGAACCCCAGTCACTCTGTCTGCCTAAGCAGGTGCTTTAATCCACTGAGCTATTTGGCCAGCCCTAAGAGAATGTTTTAAAGCTGCCTTACTAGTCCAAGGAGGATTACAAACTTGCCTAACAGTGCTGCCCCTGCTCAGCCCTGTCTCAATCATACAATTCAATCAAAAACCCAGAGACAACATTTAGTGTACATGCTAGACTCAGTGAATGAAAAAATGTTTCCTTTTTAATAAGAAAGCATTTCATAATTCTTCATTATTATGATACAGGTTGGATTATAAATAAAAATAATTGATGAAGTGCTTTTATTGGATGCAAGAATTATGGGAGCATATGAATATTTTATTATCTTTAGAATTATGTGATTTAAATAAAGGATTCTAAGAGAAATCAGTGAAATGAAATTCCCAAGTATTAGGAGTACATACCACATAAAAATTCTGTCTGTCAATCTTATTAAAAGATCTAAAGATTTAATGGAGTAAATAAAATGCAGGATAAGTTCCTATTGTTTTTCCATTATTCTATCTTGATGCAATACTGTATAATGACTGTTTAATAATCATAACTTTGTAATGTATTTGGAAATCAAGATGTATGTTGCCTCTGACTTTATTGTACTTTTTCAAAATTATTTTTCCTACTTGGCATACTTCAATCTTAAGCATGTAAATACTTTTCCTATCACCAGTGGTATTTTAATGGTGATTGCACTGAATCTCCGGGCAGCTTTGGAAGCCCGAACATTTTAAGGGTATTAAGTGCACCATCCGATTAAAAAAAAATAAAATTCCTAAAAATTTATCTGATGGATTGCAGAAAGTATACAAATGTTTAAATGATTCACCCTGAAAAATGCCAATTTTTACTACAATATTATGCCAATTTATACTAACAAATACCAGGAATACAAAGGGTCTATGACAGTGATGGTAAACCTATGGGCCTGCATGCCTCAGTGGCTGTTTGAATCATTAAAAGCTCTAAAAGTTTTGCCATCACTGACCTATGACATAATATTTTTACAAGCACTAAGTACTAACTTTGTTAATTAACATCTTAACAAACATCAACTGTTAACTATTTGGCTGTGATGAGTACAATGATTTTTTAGAAACCAATTTCACTGGATTTATTGTGGAAGTATAACAAATAATGCAAGCCAATTTATATTTTATTTATTTGGAAATTATACCATTCAAAATTATCTCATGTTGGCTTTCCAAATTACCTCATATTCCATCAGTGCAGAATCATTCCTTAGTTCAAAATATGGGGTAATATTATAATACTTGGCATTCATTGATCTCAGCATAGGTGGTCTATGTGAGTTAATATTAAGAAATAAAACTTACTAGCCTGAAGGTTAGTTTGAAAGCTAGCCCTACATGTACAATTGCCCTTAAATGAAAAAAATATAGTCATTTAAAACACTTTTAAAATAAGAGGGCAAAAAAATAAAATAAAATAAAATAAAATAAAATAAAATAAGAGGGAATTTTGGATGAAGTTCAATGGTAGAGTACTTGGCTAGCATGTGCAAGGTCCTAGGTTTGAGAGGGTGCAAAAAGAGGGGTGTGGCATATAGATTACTATTGTTTCACTCTATATTTGTTAACCTATCATAATTAGGTGTTTAATATTCATATATTTATCTATTTTTGTGGTTTGGAGAATCAGACCTACGGTCTCACACATGCAGAGCAAGTGCTCTACAATTGAACTACACTCATCACATTGACTGGAATTTCAGACTTTCTGCATGTGGATAGTGTGCCTTTCAAATCAAAAGTTTAAAATACCTGACAGGTTGAAAATATGGCCATTGTAAACTTTAGATCCACAGTTAGGTCAAGGCAATCTGTTGTGTGAGTGGTAGAATAGGACACTATATTGCAGGAATGTTTCTGCCTGTCCAAATAGATAATAATCAGTGATCTTATACAGGTGATATTTATAGTCTCAGAAGGTCATGAAGAGTATAAATAACTCATTGAATGTGCATCTCATGTGAATTAAACTCATGAGTCAACCTGAAAATTTCCACAGTGAGGAAAATGTCGGTTAATTTTTACAGAAAAAAATTTATAGATCACTACTGCACACAAAAAAACCTATTCAAAGAATTGGAACAATGAACTTAAATACCACAGCATTCTTATAGAACCTAGAAAAATATACAGACCAAGAAAAAAATAAACAAATGATAGAATTTGCACAGCAGTTTTGTAAGACTTTCACACTAAATATATCTTGCAGTCCCACTTTCATCATTGCTCTACCGTTTATTCTTTTATAACTCATTGCACTTGAGATTTCAAATGAGGTCCAAGAAATGAAGTTATAATCCTGAAACATCAGCCTACAACCAGTTTAACTCCTAAACTATTGTAGTTTAGGAAGCATGTTTTAATAGGAAAAGCATGACTTTTGTTGCTAGAAAAACATGGATTAAATCTTTCTCTTTTAAATTATGAAATGCTTCTTAATGTCAGTGTTATCAACTATAAAATAGCAAAATTCTATCAAACTATTAAAATTGATCTAACAATTACATCTGACAATGTAGTGTCACTCTTCCTGGGAGTCCACAAATACTATTCGGGGGCTTTATAATCACTGTTTCAGTAGTTCAGACATTCATTTTGTTGATAACTTTTTTTTTTTTTTTTTTTTTTTTGCAGAACCAGGGATTGAACTCAGGCCCTTGCGCTTGCCAGGGAAGCACTTATTCCACTGAGCCATCTCCCCGGCCCTTGTTGATAACTTTTTAATAGTATATTCTTGGTATAAGATATATATTTTTTCTACACATATATAGAAAATAAATATGTTAAACAGAACTCTGCTGTGTAGTATCAATGCTTATTTTGTTGTAATCTAAGTAAGAAACAGAACTACTTAAATAGAAAATGTACTTGTGCCATGTGACGGACGGACAACAGGGTTATACTGTCAAGTAAATGAAGGCTTCCAGTAGTTTGTTTTTTTAATATTTATTTATTTATGAGAAAGAGAGAGAGAGAGAGAGAGAGAGAGAGAGAGAGAGAGAGAGAGAGGGGTGTGTGTGTGGCCAGCTCAGCCCACCAGGGGGCGCGGCTGGCTGGCATGTGGTGCTGGGGGATAGAACCGCGGTCCTCTGATGCTTTGCTAAGCTTGTTCTAAGTAGGTGCTTTAGACCACTGAGCCATCTCTCCAGCCCATTCCAGTAGTTTGAATAGAGAAAACTGATGGAATAATAATCACCACACAAATGTAGGCATGCTAAACTCAACAAAACCAGTGTCATATTGCCATATTTTGAGATGGTGAATTAGTTTTAGTAATCATCCTTGCCTTCCTACTAAGATGTCACTTTTTAAGACACTTTTCTTGACAATAAATTTAGGAAGCAGCCTACACTCACAAATCACTCCAGGATATTAGTCCAAAACAACAGGTAAGTGGCTCTGTGAGGAGGGGTACAATAGGAATCATGAGAGAGTTAGCAACCAAGCAAACAGTGAAATATTGGAAATTTTAGATAAGTAAATTAACTAAAGCAACACACTTCAACACTGAACAAATTACAGTTCCCAAAAAACAAAGTAGCCAACCAAAAATGGGAAAAATGAAACAAATGGTTATTTCTCAAAAAAAAAAAAAAAAAGACATTTGAATGGCCAAAAACTATTTAAAAATCTTCGACAATCTAGCCATCAGAGAAACGCAAACTAACACTATCTAGAAATCTCATCTCAACTCCTTCAGAACACCTCTCATCAAGGACACAAAAACAATAAATGCTGACAAGGATGCAGAAAACAGGAAGCCCTCCATCAGTGGGAAGGTAGATTAGTACAATCACTATGGAAATCAATAAGGAGATCCCTCAAAACTTGACACTAGAGAGCTGGGGAGATGGCTCAGTAGAATAAGTGCTTCCCTGGCAAGCGCAAGGACCTGAGTTCAATCCCCAGTTCCGCAAAAAAAAAAAAAAAAAAAAAACTTGACACTAGAAATACCATTTGACTGAGCTATTTCTTTCCTGGATATGAAGAACGACAACAGTCTGTAATAATACCAGTGTTATTGTAACAACTAAATAAACCTTTCAATAGTCATTTTTGAAATTTGTGATTAGAAACATTTTCCTTTGATTTAATGAAGAAGATAGGATGTAATCATTAAGTTTCTTGGATGCATAAGTAATTAGAGTCTAATAGATCACCTAGTAATTCTAGTTCTCTCAAACAATACCACTTTCTATTTGAAAGTTATTGAAGAAAGCCTATTTAATTTCATTCACTTATTTACAACCTAATTCCTCAAAGAACTTCTATATCTATTCTTTTATTCACTTGCAAACTTTTATCAGCTGATTTTTCCTATCATATGTTAAGCAATTTTTTTCTCTCATATAGTTGAAGAAGCAGTCTAACCCCAGAAATCAAGCAAGTGTCCTGCTCTTCATAAAAATTCTCCTCAAGATTTAACATTCATACATCATCTTTGCCTGATCTAATCTTTATCATGATGATTTTTCAACTATAGATATGGATAGTGACCAGTCAAGCTTCAGCATTATATTATGAGGAAGAACCCCATATTCTGCCCTATTTATGGACTCACTTTTCTTTTCTTTCTTTTTATGAATGGTTCTAGTTTTTCAGTGGTTTGTTATTCACCACTGTACTTCATTTTGGTGTTCAATGGGCATAGGCTGGCCAGAGAAAATACCTTTACTCAGTCTGAGTATAAATCATCCTATATTGTGGCCCTGCAGAAGCAAAAGCTATATATGAAGCAAGATCAATCATCATTCCTTGGCAGATTCCTCTTCCAAAGATGGTTATAATAACATGAATCCACATATAATGTGACATAGCACCATCCCCTTCAAAAAACAGGATCTTTGTTTTTCTCTTGAATCTTAGCAGGCTTGTGACATTAATTGTTAAATAATCTCTACACTGGGAACTAATTTCATTTGTTTCTTTTAAGAAAATGGCTTTTGGAGCTTCGGTGTAGGGAGGCTGATTGTCCTGAGGCCAGGATGATGGAAGCAAAAGTAAACATCCTTAATGTGAAAAAACCACATTAAAATAGAAAAATGCCCAGCTATCTCCTAGCCCCTGCCCTCGCTGGTCCTGTTAGAGCCACCGACTAATTGCAACTGTACTAGAGACCTAGACAAAACTGACCAACCAAACAATTTCCAAATTTCTCACTAAAGTTCCAAGCAATAATAATAATTATCATTGTTCTTTTAAGTATATAACAATAGACAACTGAAACAGGTCATTAACTACAAATGGGGAATAGGAAATAATAACATGGATTGAGTTAAAACCAAATGTTCAGATAAAAAATTAAAGACGTGGAAGTCATGTCATTTTTGCTCAGATTTCCACAGGGCTCTCACATTTCTCCAAATTCTATTTAATATCAATCTAACATAAAATCTAGAGCAAAGATGCACGTGACATGAAACATATATGGGAAAGCAAACAGAAACAGCATCATGAAGAGTAATGTTATTAATATTCCAGTTCATCTGCAAAGTTCTTGGAGTGTTAGCTTCTGATTTACTTATTCTAATCTAATAATAGCACTACATATACTAAGCATATCACATAATAATTTATAGTGTTTTCATATACAATATTTCATTTGATATTATAAATATTCCATGAAACAGTAGGACTTTTACTGATTCAAGTAAAAGTTACATGAATTGGTCAAGATTGAAGAGTTAGAGAAAAAGTATTTAATCCAATCAAGTGAAAGTCAGCCTGCTGTCCTGACCAAGCTCCAAGAATGTGCATGGAACATAAATTATATATTAGAGGTTAGTGTCACTGCTTGGGTCATATGCAGTGTAAGTATGCTATTCTCAAAGGAACCAAAGGTCAAGCATGTATTAAATATTATGCCCCTAAGTGTTATGCTGTTTTGCTTTTTAAATACCCTTCTCTGAAAATCTTGCATTTTTATTATGCTCTGGATAATCACTGAGGGCTATTCCAAGGGCTACTCTCAGGAGTCCTATAATATTTTAAATGTTAAACAAAGTAGGTGCTATTTAAAGTCCTTTAAGTTTTGATTTAATGAATGCCAAGTATCTCAAATCCACAGGAAATTTTTTTAAACTCAGAGCTGCTGAATATCTTATAAGAAGGAAAGTTAATATATGTAGTAAGTGGAATTATTACCGAGTTCTATATACCCATCAGTACAGAACAGGCTTGTTGCCATTGTTGTTCTTAGTGTACAGAAGCATTGAATATTATTTATAGGGAAAAAGAAGCATTTTAAAAATTCTCTGCCTTGTACTTGCCACTAACCATGCCTCCTCAAACATTGGAATAGTTCCATCTCCTTTTAACAACTTCCCATTAAACCTCATGAACCATATCCTGTACTTAATGGGCTGTTAATATTTTAAAGCTTCTGTAGTTCTACTGTAAATCCCAGTCCCTTTTGCAACTCTGAAAAGATAGACCAAAAAAATAAATCCCATTTGAGGATACAAAGAAACCACACAACTTTCGTTTTGACAGATGAACAATAAGGTTTACTATTACAGTAGAGGAAATTAGAACAGTATAGCAGGCATAGTAATTATGACAGCTGTATATCTGAAAACACTAAGTATGGCTTAGAACATGCGACATTTCACTGGCTTCAAGCCACATACTTGTCACATTAACCAAGTATAGGGCCACAATGCACTTGCTTAATCACCAATATGACACGTCAGTGCTTTAAAAATAAACAAATAAAATTAAGGTAATATGCCAGGAGAATTTAACCTAATTATATCACTTTAGGAAATTTAAACAGGCAAAAATAAACGATGACATAAACTAGTTAATTATCTCAAGAAAGTAAATTTAAACTCTAAAACATTTCAGATACTCCTCTGACTTTGGGGGAAGGTATGAATAAACAGCCCTGATGATATCATTTTTAGTTTGTATCAGTTTTTATGCATTCATACAATTGTTTTGATAATTCTTGCCAAGAATTAGAATGGGATAATAGTCTTTATCTAGATAAAACATTTAAATTCAGAAAAAGAAACATTAAAACTTCACAGTGCTTAAAACGTCTCGATCATGAGATAAATGTCTTGATTGTGACAAATTAAGCTACACTACTCTCTGACTGAAGTTGGCACTTCCTCTCTGTGGCATGGAGCTTCTCCCTGGTCACGCTTCAGCTAACCCATCTCATCCTTGGTCTCAGACCTCCCCTTTCCCTCTCCAACCATCAGCCTCCTCTACAGTAGCCTGAGTGTGGCCACCCACTGGTTAAACACACACCAAGGCCAGTCTTCAATGATTCTGCCTTTAGGAAACAATAAAATACTTTTGCCCAAGATCTGGAATGTGTTTCTATTTGAAGAGAAGGTTCAACAGTGTTAGTATTCAGAATTTTCCATGAATTCCAACCAAAATTCTTATCCTGAAACAACTGCACCAACTAACACACTTTCTCAACAGGCTGACAGAGAATTTGGCCACCCCTTCATCTGTCTGTGAGCACAAACTCATCACTTTCTGTGGTCACCTAGACTCTCACTGCCTGGTGGCTTTCCATCATGTTCTTTATCTTTCCTGGATCTGCCTGTGCACCTAAAGGGTTCAGAAACCATGTTGTTTGGCCCTGCTTTCCACTTTATTGTGAATTCTTGATTTTCAATCTCATCATATCCTTCAGTGTGTGTGTTTAGTAGCTCAACTGGCTACTCCTTACAGTTATCTCCCAGCACTTTATCCCAACAGACTTTTTCCATATTTTACAACCACTCTCACTTTTTTAAATCCCTGCTCTGGGGATTGAGCACAGGGCTTCATCTATGTTTGGCAACTACTCTATCACTATGCAAAATCTCCAACAGCCATTTTAAATTTCATGTTGGGACAAGTTCTGAGAGACTTGCCCAAGTTGGCCTTGAACTTATGATCTTCCTTGATCTTCCAAGTAGCTAGAATTACATGCATGTGCCATCAGGCCTGGCTTCTACAATCATGTTTGACAGTAACTAAAATTTTGTTTTGATTTTTATTTTTAATATTGTCTTATTTTTATTTTGTTTATTGTTTTCTACTCTGCTATCTCTGTTAAGTCTATCAAAAATTTATATTTTTCCCTTCTCCTTTCTGTCTGCCTTCCTCCCTGCCTTCGTTCTCCTACTCTTCCTCTTGCTCCTCTTCCCCCTCGTCTTCCCCTTCCCTTTAATATTCCTCTTCTTTTCATTCTTCTCCTTTGTATAGTACTAGATATTAAACCATCCAGGTTCTTCACGCTAAGCTACATCCCCAACCCCTTATGTAATGTTTTTCCCTTTTATTGAAGGTCTTGTTGACCTTGTTGCAGAGCCTAGGTGCAAACATCAGTGCTCTCAGAGTTCTGGGATTACAAGTGTGCACCGTCATGCCAGGCTTTCAAGAGGATTCAATATTTTCCTGTACACTTGATAAGCATATCTCTTATTATATAATTCATCTATGGGAAAACATCTAGATAAGTCCTTCTTCAAAGGTCCTATATATGAACCCAAGCTGACTATTTTGATTCCATAAGGTAAAAAGTATCATTTTATTTCACAATCTTTAAATATTTCAACTGCATTCTACTTGCTTGTGTTAGCACATGAAAAAAAAAAACTCTTTTCATTTTTTTATTTCTCAACAATAAAATAAAAAACTGAGAAAACCAATTTCTAAGAGCTTTTCTAGTACTACATTTTTTAAAGCAATGCCTTTAATAATAAAGGCAGTACCACAAAGAAGAATATTCTGAAACAGTGATAGATTCATTATGAATCAAACCTTTACTGGCATTTTAGTAACATTGCTAAGACTTTCTGTGCAGAATAAGAGGATTTATAGGGTTATTTATGTTTCATAGCAAATATGGATTAATAACTTAGAAAAACAATTCCCCTAAAAGAATATCATATAAAGAACTGTATAAAGTCATATAAAGAAATGTATAAAGTCTGTATCTGTGTACTTTGAGGTCTTTTCTCAAGAATGTCCTCCATTCACTAAAACTTCTAGATTAGGGCCAGCCAGATAGCTCAGTGGACTAAAGCACCTGCTTAGGCAGAGCTCAGTGGCTGGGGTTTGATCCCCAGTATAACTTGCTGGCCCCGCCCACAGAGGCGAGCTGAGATGGCTATTTGAGACTGGGCATGGTGGCATACACCTGTAATCCCAGCACATGGGAGGCTGAAAACAGGAGAATCACTACAAGTCTGTATCTGTCTGGCCCATTACCTTCACATATATATCACTGTATCCTTCATTCTATATTTATTTATTTATTTTGTTTTCACCTTTGGTTCTCACTTAAATGTAAGCTCTTGAAAAATAAATAGGAATTTTGTTTATTCACTGAAATATTTCAGCACATAGAATACGCCATACATAGTGAGTGCTAACAAAAATAACTTCGTTTATATTATATCTTCCCCCAGCTTTAAAATGCTGCTTAAGAATCTTCACACAAGTTGTCAGCTATATCTAGAGTTTACACACTAAGTCCTGACCAAATTTCAATGCTTCACAATGTTTTAATTTTGAATATCATTAATTCATTAATGAATAAGTAAATGCAATATAAATTATTCACAGGATTTGACATCTATCAAAAATCACATATTGTAGAAAGAAAGAAAAACTAGCAGTTGAGGTTCCCAGAATTATAAAACTGTACTTGATTGAATTTTTTCATATTCTTTCCTAATACACATTTGTGTTCTGAGAGAAAAAACAAGAAACATTAAGATTGGAGAAAAAATAGGAAGGGGTATAAAAGACAAAAATAAAGAGACCTAGCGATAAACTTAACCCCTGTCACAGATGTCCAAGTCTCAGACTACAGATAACTAAGTGAAATATGTAAGTATGCCATGAAAAATAGCATCTCTTCTTATATAAAGTGTTACTAGATTCAAAATCATGTTACACTCAACAATGAATATTGAGATTCTCATAACTAACGAAGTTGAAATAATTGTGGATAGAAGTTATGACTATCAATAGTGGTTAGCTTTTCTTTTGTAATTCAGAAGTAAAAACTGTAGGTATATTTGTATATGTACCATATGATTTTTTTTCATGCTTGGAATGCCTGTCATTCTGGTCTCCTAAATACATACTGCTTGTCATGTTATACCAATTACTGCCATACTGTCTCTCAAGTAAATGTTTGTATAAAAAAAAAAGGGTAACAAATGAAAACAAGAGACAAGAAACAAAAATGTCATAGGACTGTCCTGGTACAATGCTGTATATGGTTAGATTTCTAAATTTCTGTATAAAAATACATAATTGTTTATTCCCATTTTTAAAATATTTTTTATTTTTCAACTTTTTTACTTCATATTCTGTAGGGACTTAAAAGTTTAACATGTCAATACTTGATGGAAAATACCTGTTTCATGTTGTGTCTAAAATGTTTGATATTCAGACAGATAGTGAGGTTAAGCTCAACTGCCTATGCTATAGGGTAATAATAACAAGCTTCTCTTCTGGAGGGTTAACAACCTAAATTTGCAGACCAAAAATTAGAGAAAAGTAAGGACTGTATGATGTTTTGATATATGTATTTATTTTAGAATAGCTTGATCAAGCTATTTAACATATGCATTACCTCATAGACATATTTCTATAAAGATAAACACTTAAAATTAACTCTTACCAATTCTCTAGTATATAATGTATTGCTTTTAACTGTAATCATGATGATGTACAAAAGATCTCTTGAACTTATTTCTCTCACATAATGGAAATATTCTATCATTTCACTACCATCTTCCCCAAAACTCTCTCCCCTTGGTAACCAATATTTTACTATTTTTTAATAACTTTGACATAATTCATCTTTGAGAATCATTTGGACAATTCCCTTTTGAAGTTTTTACACTCTGCCTTTAAATAAAATCATGTGGTGTTTATCTTTCTGTGCCTGTCTTATTCCACTTAACATAATGTCCTCCAGGGTTGCTCTTGCTGTTGCAAATTCTATATCTTTATTAAAGATGAACAGTATTTTATTTTCGGTTTATATCACACTTTCTATATCCATTCATCTGTTGATGGACACTTAGTTTAATTTCATATGCTGCAATGAAGAAGGGAATTCATATATTTTCTTGGATACTACAGTAGTTCCTTTTCCTTTCTTTTTTTTTTTTTTTTTTTTTTTTTTACAGGGTCTTGCTACCCAGTTCATAGTGATCCTCTTGTCTCAGCCTCCATAGTGCTGAGATTATGCACATGCATCACAACACCCGGTCCCAAGGCAGGTACACCAATATGGTGTACGTGGGGTTTCAGGGATCAAACTCAGGACCTTGTGCTTGCTAGGGCAGGCACTTATGCTGCCAAGCTATCTCCCCAGCCTATTTTCCTTTTTGTAAAATTGCAATACTGTTTTCCATAATGATTTACAGCTTTTCTTCTTCATAAAAAATGTTAATGAAAAGTTTCTAATTAGGAGAAAAATGTTTAACATACATACATTTTTTATAAATTGATCTATTCTAATAGAATCTTTCTATATCTTTCATGAACACATTTTTTCCAACACCAGCTGCTTCCAATCTTTTGCTGCCAGTGTTTCCCATATTTTAATTTGTCCTTCTGTTTTTCAATTGAAATACATGTGACTAGAAAAGTTTGGTAAGTAAGAAAAACTACAATATAAACATGGATATCTCCTTTCTGGTTCAAGTTTATTCAGCCTTTATGTAAAATTGTTTACATAGTTTACCATGTCTTTAAGTGTGAGGAGATAGGGAAACAGAGATGCCCTACTATGTATCTTACTAAGTCTCCTACCAAGTCAGTCAGTCCCACTAAGGTGCTAAATATTAGTAATAGCTATCATTTCTTGAGTGTTCATGTAAGCCAGGCACTGTTCTAAGAAATGTACACAAATTACTCATAACCACAAATCTTCACAACCACTCTTTCAGGAAGGTAGATTATTTTTTATAATGTTTATTATAGAGGTAAAAAAATTCATCACAAAGAAATAAAGTAATTTGATCAAACAGTAAGAGAAGTGCTAAAAGCAAGAAAATGCTTAATGTGATAAATGCTTACTACTTGATATATTTTGGAAGAACATGCAATTAAAAATAATATTGAAATAGGATATCATGTCTGCATCTTGTACAGCAAATAACCACTAGGAAGAGAGTATGCAATGTGTTAATTATTGAAACTGTCCTACCAATTTGATTTGAAACTGTCTCATTGCTATTTGTTTCTCAATAAAATTATGGAAAAAAATAAAAAATAAAACTCACTTCATAAGAATAAAAATAATAATAATATTGAATGCTAAAATGTCTTTAGAATCAAAGATTCAAGTTGTAACAGAAAAACAAATACTAATGCATTCTCATATATCCATAAAGTTAGTCCTTAGAGGAACAGATTAGGATTATAGAATCATACATAAGTGCTTGTTAGGAAAAATTCATACAAGCACACATACACTGGCATATGTACACAAAAGCACATAGAGCATTTGACCAAGTACATGATTTTGTATTAAGAAACAATGCCCAACAAATATTGTTGAAGTAGTACATCTATTACTTTTATCATAATCATATGTTATAAGGTACAAGTCATCAATAATATGTTTCTATACAACTAAAGTTGGAAAATAGGGTATTTTGTATACATCTACTTAAGCAGCAAGGTTTTAAATAATCCACATTGGAGATATAATATAGCATAGCCAGGTTATTACAAAATTTTGGTCAAAAACATTACTCATGAAAAAGATTTATTTGACATCAAGTAACAAAGAAAAATAAATTACAAAACTAAATAATGATCTAAAATCAATAGTTGAAGTAATTAAAAACTGCGACAGATCAGGTGTGGGGGCATATGCCTGTGACCCCAGCACTCTGGAGTCTGAGTCAGGATTGCTGTGAGTTTGAAGCCAGCCTGGGCTACATAATGAGTGCAAGGTTAGCCTGAACTAAATAGTGAGATCTTGCCTCCAAAAATAAGTAAATAAATAACTGTGACTAATTTAAAATAAAACTTATAGCAAAAGTGTCTGAAAATTTAACTATTTGCAGCTGAAAGTTTAATAGTTATTTACAATTTTCTTATGTATATCAAAATATCCTCTACTGCACTATTTTACAAATATCCAGTATTAACAAGCCTTAATTTGCTCATTTACTATAAACAGCTACAACATAATTATCATAAACCAAAGTTTATAGAACGGCATTTACTTATCCGTAACAACAATGGAAAAACTTAACTTCTTCATCAATTTTTAGCCTTTCAAAATGACCTTAAAAAAAGAAATGACCTTAAAGACCTAGCAACAGACATCAATATCTTAAAGAATCACTGGCTATAGCTCAGCAGGCTCAGTTGGACTGTTTACAAGACAATGGTTCCTCTGAAAGAACTCTGTGGTAAACCTATATATCACTAAGTCTCTCTCCTCCTTCAAGAAAGTGAATAAATGAAAATCTGGCATAATACCCATACAGGATTGCAAATCTTAACCTATGCTGTCAATCACAGTTTTCCCAGACAGTTTTCTTTAGTAGTGTACTGCATTGCTCAAGTCTTTCAAAGCATTTTCAATAACAAGCACAGTGGGAATTTTTTTTTCAAGCAAACTCTTTTCAATATCATTTATCAACATCTAATTTTAAAAGATTATTAATTAAAGCAATACAAAATATAATTACTAATCACTCCTGACTGGCCAGTTAAATTATAATATGGTATTTCCCTTTATCTCCAAAGAATGATTTTGTCTAATGTTTGCTGCTTCTTTTTTTTTTTTTTATAAATTTATTTATTTATTTATTTTGTGTGTGTGTGGCCAGCTCAGCCCACCAGGGGGCGGGGCTGGCTGGCATGTGGCGCTGGGGGACCCAACCGCGGTCCCTGTGCTTTGTTTGGCTTAGCTTGTTCCAAGTAGGTGCCTTAGACCACCGAGCCATCTCACCAGCCCTGTTTGCTGGTTCTAATCCCACCAAAAACCACATCTGTAACCTGATGTCATAATGTTAAAGTCATTTCATAATAAAAGAACACATTTTTCTGGGCTGGAGATGAAGATCAACAGTAGAATGTTTGCCTAACACACCTTAAGTCCTCAGTTCAATTCCTACCACCAAATACACATACAAAATCCTGTTCTTACATATGACAACAATTAAATTAATAATTAATAAGATGTCACTGATAATACATGTTATATATAACAGTAGATTAAAAATATTCTTCCCTAACAAATTACAATTGCTTTTTGCCTCCATTAGATTACAAGTCTACCATTACAACTCAATCAACAGATACACAGTCAATGCTAATGACAGTTTAAAAAACACAATTCTCCAAAATATGGTGCCTTAGCATACAAAATAGGAAAAGCTGAAAAGTGACAAATGATTTTTTTTTTTCCTGGAGCAGGCTGTCTGAAGGGCAGGTCTGGTAATGTAGGTGGAGGTGGGGATCAAACTTTGGTTATCTTATGCCTGACTACATTTGCATGAGCAGGTATTTAAACAACCGAGCTAACAAGTAGGTCCCTGAACAGTGAGAAAAGGATGGAACAATAAGCCACCTTTTTTTCTAAAATGGACCATAAGACTCTGAAATGTCATTCACTTGAAGGAAAAAAAAATCCTTATCTAAGAAAAGGAAAGAACAAGGGAAACTGGCACAAATGTGAGGGAAGAGGTCCTGATAAATTTCCCCATTTACTGCTCTTAGCTCATACCACTTTGTCCAATCACATTCCTGCATTATTTTTCACTCTTCATCTAACATAAAAAATTATCAGGCCTTAGAAAGATTCTCATGTTCTGCAAAGCATATCTTAAATAAATCTCTATGCTTTTCTTCTACTAGTATATCTTTGTTACTTTAATTTTCAGATAGAGGTGAGTACTCTAAGAAGGTCAAGAGAAAGGTTTTCCTCCATTATACTAAACATGCCAGACAGAACAAACTATGAACTTTCCCTTGGGATAGAATACTACTTACATAAATAACTATAATGTTAGCAGAAAGTGAGAAAAGTGTTATAAGAAGAATATAGGTAAAGCTTATGGGAGATTACTGTTGGTTTCTTCAAAGTGAAGGATATAAAATTTGTTAAGATTGTGGTATTGGATATTAGATTTTCATATCCATTAAGATTCATCTTATATAGTTGGGTGCTCCTGTGTTTGGTGCATACATATTTATGAGTGTTAGCTCTTCCTCTTGAATGTTTCTCTGAACCAGTATGTAGTGACCTACTTTATTTTGTTTGATCATTTGTGGTTTGAAGTTGAGACTATCTGAGAACAGGATTTCTACCCCTGCTTTTTTCTGAGGAGCTGGGTGTGTAGTATTGTTTTCCATCCTTTTGACTTTCAGCCTATGAATTTCTTTATGAGTTAAGTGTGTTTCTTGTATACAGCATATTGCTGGATTTTGTTTCCTAATCCACTGTGCCAGTCTATTTCTTTTAATTGGTGATTTGAGTCCATTTACATTGATGGTTATAATTCAGATGTATTGGCTTATGATTGACATGTTATTTACCTGCTGTTGTTTACTCCTTTTTCTCCTGTGTTTAATTGTTTGCCCTATTTAGTGGGTTCCTTCTGTTCTCATTCATGGAGTTCTGATCATTTTGGTCCCTCTCTAGAAACTCTTTTAGCAGTCTGTGTAGAGTTGGCTTTGTTGTCATGAAATTCTTTAGTTGTTCTTTGTCATGGAAGTATTTCACTTCTTCATCAAATTTGAAAGAGAGTTTTGCAGGGTA
>NW_004524577.1:27637979-27640020 GCF_000260255.1 Octodon degus | reverse complement strand
TTTTTTTTTTTTTTGCAGAACCGGGGATTGAACTCAGGTCTGTGCGCTTGCCAGGGAAGTGCTTATTCCATTGAGCCATTTCCCCGGCCCCTGGAATTTGTTTTCATAGAGGACTTGAAGTACTCTGCTCCATGGTCTTCTTGCCTTCATAGTTTGTGAGGAGAAGTCTGCCGTTATTCTGATGGGTTTTCCTTTAAATGTATCTGTTTCTTTTCAGTATATTGTTCTTGTGCTGGATTTCTGGGATCTTGACTATTATATGTCTCGGTGTGTTTTTCAAAAAGTTGATGTTATTGGGAGTTGTGTATGCTTCAGTTATCTGAATGTCAGATTGTTTCCTCATACTTGGGAAGTTTTCTGCTATTACTTCTGCCCAAATTCTTTTTATTTCATTTGTATTGACTCCTTCTTTCTCATTGATGCTTATTAGTCTCATGTTGTTCATCTTTGCATCATCTTGCAGGTGATGAATTATTTTTTCCTTCATTCTAATTGTGTTTAAGAGATTTTTTCTTACCTTTTCACTAGCTGCTATGGCATCTTCAAGATCTGAAACTCTATCTTCACTTTCACGCAAATGGTTTTGCAAGCTTGTGAGTGAGATTTTTAAGTTCTTCTATATCTCTTTGACTATGCTATCTATTTCTTTCCTATATTGCTCATTGAAGGATTCCATCAATTTTCTAAGCTCTATTTTTATCAGTGCCTTTTTGAGAAGCAGCTATTAATTCTTTCATTATAGTTATCCTTTTTTTTACTTAAGAGATTATTTCCGATCTGAGTTCTTCTATATGTTTCTGCATTTGATTCTTTACTTCAGATGCTATTGATTAAGAGATTTCTTTTTTTACTTCAGAGGTTATTTCTGATCTGAGTTCCTCTATACCTTTCTGCAGTTGTTTCTTTACTTCAGATGCTATTAATTCAGACATTTCAGCTGTGTGATTCCCAATTTCTTCTGTGCTAATGTCTTTTGCACTTGTTCTGGGTGGGCTTGGGGCCTGAGATTGCATTTTGCTCCTTTGTCACTTGGTATAGCACTGTCCCCTGACCTTTAGTGTAGAGCTTTGGTGCAGTTACAACCTTAGCACCTACTGAAATTCCGGTGCAGATCTACGAAGTTAGAATTCATCCAGTTTTGCTTGGCTTGGGTCTGGCTGCTGTGCTCAGCTTCTTCCTGCTGCAACCCTTGGAAATGAACCTGTTGTGCCCCTCTAGCAAGATATTCAGCTGCTGGATTAGTTGGGTGGTTCTGGTCCCTAGCCTCTCTGCAGAGACTTCAGCTGTATGCCAGGCCTGGGCTGGGTTTGGAGGAGTCCAGAGAGCAGGACAGAAGGACTCACTCACAAGGGGCCTGGGATGGATCAGGAGGGATCCAGTAGGCAAAGGGGAGTGTGGAAGCTTTCCCACACGCTCACTGGGCCTTGCCTTGGGCTGGGTCTAGGAATTAAAATTTAATAGGACTCCTGAGCATTAGTGTTGTACCACAAAGGATAGAGTTTTGTGATGACCCCAAATAGAAGCAAACTCACTCAAGTACAGGAACAGTTTAAGTAAATGCCAAAGTTGGGAAAATGTGTTTTATAGGATTTTTTTTGCTCCCAATGCCTTCAGGGTAGGTTTGACTGGCTTGAGTTGTGGGGATCAAACCACAGCAACCTGAGCCTGACTGCTTTGTTGAGGCAGCCACTTAAAGAACTGAGCTAAGGGGCAGGCCCCCCGAAAATGTGTTTTATATATAGGACAAAAATGACCTTTGCCCTACCTCATATCATAAACAAAAGTTAACTCAAAATAGATAAAAGACCTGGATGTAAGAGCTACAACTATAAAATAAATACATAAACTTACAAAAAATAAAATTAAATCTTTAAGACTTTGCATTAAGTGATGATTCCTTAGATATGGTACTAAAAGCACAAACAACAGAAGATAAGTTGGAATTCATTAAAAATAAATAGCCCAGGGGGCCTGCCCCTTAGCTCAGTTCTTTAAGTGGCTACTTCAACAAAGCAGTCAGGCTCAGGTTGCTGTGGTTCTA
>NW_004524577.1:27630164-27637114 GCF_000260255.1 Octodon degus | reverse complement strand
TTTCGTATCTGTACATTCAAAATAGGATACATATATACAGCTGCATTCTCTTAATTCAATGAATAGAGAGATTTGTTCTAATAGTGTTTGTGGACAGGATATCATGTCTGCATCTTGTACAATGAATAACCACTAAGACACCAATATGCAATGTATTAATTATTGAAACTGTGCTAGTAATCGGTTTAGAAACTGTCTCATTACTATTTGTTTCTCAATAAGATTATTTTTAAAAAAATTTGTGATTGGAAAAATGTAAGAAAATCAAGAGATTAGTAAAAAGAATGGGGAAAATATTCACAAATTATATATTTGACAAGAATCTAGTATACAGAATTATAAAGAACTATTATAAATCAATTAACTATAAAAAGATAATTCAAGAAATAAGTGGCCAACATACATGTTTCGCTAAAGAAGATAATCAGAGCTCCAATAAGTACATAAAAAGATAATCAAAGTAATTATTAGGGAAATGAAATCAAAAGCAAAATAAGATACCATTTCATACCCACAAGTATGCTTATAATAAAAAAGACAAACAATAACAAGTGTTGCTAAGGACATGGGGAAATTAGAACTCCAATACACTTCTAGTGGGAATCTAAAATGGTACAGTCACTTTGGAGAGTAATTTGGCAATGCTTCAAATGATTAAACAAAGAATTACTATATGACCCAGCAGTTCCATTCCTGGTACATACCCAAAAGAAACAAAAACATATGTCAATACAAAAAATGTACATAAATATTAATAATAGCATTATGCCTAGTAGCCAAAAGGGGGAAACAAGTTAAAAATCCATCAAGCGAAGAATGTACAACTAAAATGTGGTACAATCACACAATGGAATATTACTTGGCCATAAAAGGAATGAAGTGGTGTCACATTGCTTGAACCTTAAGATCATTACAAGAAGCAGGTTAAGTGCAAAAGCCATGTATATATGGTTCCATTTATATGAAATGTGCAGAATAAACAAATCTAGAGAGAAAGACTATAAATTAGTGATTATCTAATGCTGGAGGGAAAACAGAATAACACCTAATGACTACAAGTCTCCTTTTTGAGGTAATGCAAGGATTCAAAAATTAAGTAGTGATCAGTATCAGCACTTTTAGGTGTGAAGTTTCTAAACAGGAATACTTTGAACATTGGTAAAAGGCTATTTCTGGGTACATGAGTCAAGATGTCTCCATAAGTAGTTGGCATGTAAGTCAGTGGAATTAGGGGGAAGATCTGCCCTCCATGTGGGCAAGAACCCTCCAATCAGGGAGGGCCCTGGGCATAACAAAAAGTTGATTTATTTTCTCTTCTCCTCATGCTGGGGTGCACTCTTATTGTCCTGTCTTTGTACATCAGGACTCCTCCATGCTATTTCACCTTCTAAATCCAAAATTACACCACCACCTCTCCAAATTCTCAGGTCTCCATAGTTAACCTCCCCAGCCAACACTGCCAAAGTCCCTGTGTTTCAGCTTACAGACAGACTGTTCTGGGCCAACCTTTCATAATTACATGAACCAATTCCCAAAAAAAAAACCTCTCATATATTTTGTGTTGGCTCTACCTGGAGAAACATAAGAGAGCAGTGATTGTTGCCTATCTTGTGGATACACTAACATCACCAAATTGCACTTTTTTTTTTTGCAGAACCAGGGATTGAACTCAGGCCCTTGAGTTTGCCAGGAAAGCACTTATTCCACTAAGCCATCTCTCCAGCCCAAATTACACATTTTATGAAGATGAACTTTACACAATTGAATTCTATCTGAATTTTTAATTAAAGAGAGGAAGTAGGCTGGAGATATACCTTTCCTAAAATCCATTCTGAAGGAAAATATTTTCTTTATGTTAATGTTTTAAATTTGAGTAAAAGTAATTTTGAAGTCACATTATAAAGAAAATCAAACAACAAACAAAAATAAAACATTAATGCATTTGAATCTTTTATAAATTATAAGCTTATAATTTATAATTATAATTATTTATTTTTATAATTATAAAATATAAATCATAAATCTTTTGGGGGTTGTTGCTTAATTTTGGCTATAAAATATAAAATGTTATCAATATTATTTTACCTGCAGTTTATTTTATATTTTAATATCTGCTATTTTTTAAATAAAGATTCTAAAATCTAATTATTCAGAATCATTCCATATTTACATGCAAGAAACAATACCATCAAGGAAGAAATTAACGTAACTTATATACGTATATCTTAATTTGTTCTTTGTTAGGTAACAAAAAAAACCAGCAGCATTTATAAGAAATAAGTAGATGACAATAAATTTTCTCAACACTAGGTTTAGCTGAAAGATTACAAAACTAAAGAAACCAATTAGCTTTCCAGGCTATGACTGCTTTCATTTTTCTTTCCTTTTCAAAGCACAGCTTATTTTTATTTTCTCCCCTCATTACTACTTCCCTTTCCTTAAATGTAATCAAGCAAGGAAAATTTCACTTTGAAGCACAGATCATGAAAAAAGAATAAATCACAGATTTTCTCTGAAACTTTCTATTTCCCCACAGGATCTACTAAAGAACTCAAGAAGCCAAGGCAACTAAATGGCCAAATTTAGTGGAAAATCAATTTTTTTTTCTTTTTGGTCTTCTCTTTTTGAGGTAGAATTTCATTATGAAGTTCATTCTGGCCTTGAACTCACTTTGGATCCCTGGCAGGCCAGGAACATGCAATTCTTCTGCCTCAGCCTCCCAAACGCTTGGATTACAGGCATGTGTAACCATGCCTGGTTGGAAAATGAAATTTATAAAAACTAAATATATCAACTTCTTTCATTTATGAACCAAATGTATTTTCTGTAAATTGAGAATTTAAGAAAACTAGTTTATCATTGTCAATAAATGCTGAAAAGCAGGTGCATAAAGTCAACAAACTCTCTAAAATCTACTGAACTTATTATAAAATCTATTACTATAAAATTGATTAATCTCTTAAAATAATACATAAATGCATTGCCCATTTAGTAGTACTAAACTTGGAGCAGTCATTTTCATTACTACTGCATTTCAGATTAAACTTCTGAGAAAGCATCTTCACAAATGATTCCACTATATAACAATATATTTTGGAGTTTTCTGGGGTTTGTGGAGGTATTTTTTTTGTATAGTAATGGAGCTCAACAATACAATAAGAAACATAGTAATAGATAAAATAAACATTAAAGTTACACCAATAAGGCACAAATGTCCTATATGGGAAAAAGAAATACAAACATATACAAAAACCTCAAGTAATTTCTATGGAAAAAGAACAGTATTCATCTCAATACTTATGAACTGTGGTACTACCTTTATTTATCTTGACTTCTTAACTATATTGTTTGACTTGCTTGATGGACACTACCTCTTATCTGGGACTTAATGCTAATTATGTATAAATCTGACACCCTCACAGCCCCTTCCTCTTTGTATTTAATGCATCGGGAAGCTTTTCTACTCTAACACTCTGCTTTCTCATTTCAAATCTTTTTCTCTTGCTGACAAACATTCACTGTTTTGAACGCTATACCGGTATTTCTCTATCTACCACAAGTTCTATTATTAGTATCTTAGTATTCCATTGTTACATTCAAGTCCCAAAGGCAATAACCTCAACTTTTCCCACCTGTGAGTAAAAAATCATTCTCATCCATGAAATTGAAACTCAAATCTAAAAAAAAAACTAATCCTGCATGGTCTTCATACAGAATAGACTTGTCTTCATGTTTCTGCTGATTACACGTTTTCCACTCGCAAATTCTAAAATAGGCCACTTTTTTCAAGTAACTGGGCTCTGTCTGAAGTCTAATTTAGCTATTACTATGTATACTATCCCAAAACATTATTATTATAAAGAAAAAAAGAGCAATGTAAAACAAGAAAAATTTATGAGCTAAATCTACTTTTTTATTTTACATAGCAAAAAGAACACATGGATAAAATAAAAGTGCAAATAAAAGGTTAAACATTACACTGAAATAAAACATTTTAGAAGGAAAAATGTCAAAATGAGTAGGGAGATTTGGGCAAAAAGTCTTCTGAAAAAAATTTTTTAAATTCTTTAAAAAAAATCTTCCAAAAAGCTTTAAAAGTTCAGTAAATAAGTTAAATGGAAAATTAATTACAGTTAATTTAATACATGAATTAATTACAGTAATTAATACATGAATTAAGAACTTTCAAGTTATGAAAAAAAAGATTAATCAAATTAGAGGTTAAATGAGAAGGCAAAACATGTGCCAAAAGAAACCCAGAAAACAGGAAGAATTGAAGAAAAGCTATATTTGAAAATACAGTGCCTGTGAAATGCCCAGCATAGATGAAGTATATTAATCCAAACATACATCAGAGACATAATATATTAAAGAGGACAAGTAGTTAAACATAAGATGATATGAACTTGTTAATACATTTTTTAGCTGATTCCTCACCAATATGCTGTGAGCAATTCCTTTCAGCCATGCCAACCATCCTGCCTTGGAGCCCACAGGATGGTGGACTAGCCTCTACAAACTAAAAAGCAAGTTGAACACACTGGTGAAAAAGCTTCATGGGGCCAGGGATAAGTGCCTGACTGGCAAGCGCAAGGCCATGAGTTCGACCCCCAGTACTAGAAAAACAAAAAACAAAAAATAAACTTTCATGACTTCCTAGCACATACATGAGAAGAGTCTCAAGAAACAAGCTCTCCTCAACTTCTGATGAGCCAGAACACAGATAAAATCAGTGGTTCTGTAAACAATTTTGGTACGAAGGAAGAAGGAACTCACTCTTCAGAAAAATCTTAATTTTCAGGATCATCATTATCAAAGAGCAAATCTTCAATTCTAGCACAGTATATAGAATTTTATGATGAAAAGCTTTTGCATGAAAATATAAGAGAAGATCCTTCTAACGTAAATTCAGAAAATATTACTTTGTAAACTTACCAAAGGAAGATGGGCGTTATGGAACTATGAACTGCACAACTTGTGGACAACAGATCAATCATTGGATCCTTACTGTAAGAACTGCTATGAGTATGTATTACACAAATGATGATATTATCTGTGACTCAGATTTGTTGCGACTTTTGCTACAATGCCTTTTGTAAGAAATGCACTACACAACCTGGGTAGAAAAGAGCAATCTAAAATAATGGATGAAAACAAACAATGATATTGCTATATTTGTCACTCAGAATCTTTACCAGACTTGGTCACTGCATGTTTGAAAATTTTTGCAACAAAATATTAAAATAAAAATTGAAAATAAAAAGAATAGTCATATTGCAATCCTGATAAATAGGAATTTTTCCAAAAGAAGAATAGTCCAAATGGGAATGGAGGAGAAAATAAATTTGATGATTTATGTCCTGGTTGTGTACCCTACTCTTATTCAGCATTCATTGTGCCCAAAGAAGCTGAGGAGATAGCTCAGAAGTCTAAGTATCTGCCTGGCAAGCACAAGGATTTCATTGTTTCCCTATTTCCTTCTGTCCTTTTTGCTTTCCCCATCTTTGCTCCTTTTTCATTTGGAACAATTTCCTCCCATTTCACAATATCTATTCTACATTTTGGTCCTTATTTACTCTTCCAGTTTGTCACAGCAGGGTGACAATATGATGTTTATATGTGTGAGTCTGATTTATGTAATTTATGAGTATGGTCTCAAGTTTCATTGATCTACTTATAAAAGTCTCCAGTTTATCCTTCTTTATGTCTGAGTAGCACTCCATTGGATAAAAATACCACATCTTTTTTTAATCTATATTATCCATCTTATTTTCTCCTAGACTTGATCTAGGCAGGCTAGAAGTCTGAAGTTGCATTTTGCTTTTGTGTCTTATCTTTTTTTTTTTTTTGTAAAACTGCGATTGAACTCAGGCCCTTGCGCTTGCCAGGGAAGAGCTTACTCTACTGAGCCATCTCCCCGGCCCCTCATTTTCTATTTCAGAAATTTTCATTGTCCTTTTTGTGTTGGTCCTTGTTTTTGCCCCTTTACCACTATTATCAAGGCCTCCTTAGGAAAAGTCTGTTCTTCAGAAGTGGTTTTTGTGTGTAGAAGGCTCTTGGTTTATGTCTGTCCTTAAATCCTTCCTTTCTAATTATTAAGATTGAGATGCTGGATTTGTTTGGCTAAGTCCCCTGGGACTGGAGTATGGTGAGGTTATTACCCCAGATCTTTACAGCATTGTTACAGAAAACAGAACTGATTACAACAGATATGACAGTCTAGCTAAAGTAGTATAATTAGCAATAACAATAGCATCAAGCACAGTTTAGAAACTGAAAAATTTTGGAATTTTATGCCTTAAACCACAGGAGAAAATCCAGTTATGTAGCAGAGAACCACCCATAAATTGGGAGCTTGTATGCAAAGTGCTTCCTCTTGGTAGAATGATTTTTATCCTGTGGTGGAGAAATTTAGGGATAGCATATAAGAGAACTGAAAATAAATATAATAGAAGAAAGGCCAGGTGACATAGGATGATTACACAAGCTTTGGGAAACTAGAGAAGTGGGCAGAAAAGAAAGAAAAATCAGCTCCAATAAGAAAGAAAATGATAGGCAAAATTCTTCTGACTATGCTATAGATAATCCTACACCTAATAAATCGCCTAAATCTAAGAAATCAGAGATTGTAGATTAAAATGCAGATTCTGATGAGATGTTAGCAATCTTCAAACAGTTAAGTAGTATGAGTCATAGTTCTTCACATACTGACACTAAGGAAACTCAACCAGGGAAAGATGATAAAGGAAGAAGTAAACAAAAAGCTCTACTTCTGGCTCAGATTTTGACATTGAAAAAGACAAATTGGCTAAAAGCACTACAATTTCCTGGGGGAAAAAACCTACTTGATTTTTCAAGTTATGACTCAAAACTAGAAAAACAGATTTTTAAAAAATGAGTAAAGTTGGAATTACAAGAACAACCAATGACATGCTAGTTGCTGCTATGAC
>NW_004524577.1:27609466-27628889 GCF_000260255.1 Octodon degus | reverse complement strand
AGAGACAGAGACAGAGACAGAGACAGAGATCCAAATAAAAGACTGTGATACTGTGATTCTTCTGAAAAGAAAAAAAAGTTACAAAAAATAAATAAATGGATAACCAAGGCAAAACAGTTTGAAGATTGCAGGAAGGATCATATTTTGGTGCTGAAAGGAAACTAAAGAATAAAATTTTTCTCTTAGGTAGAAAGTACAGTTGATAAACACAAGACCACCGTGGAATTAAGAGACCAACCTTCTGAGGAGCACCCACCAAGCATTTCCTCTGATGGTTGTCTATAAGTCTTCTGGAAAAGAGGAGCATTTAATTTCTTCAGAAGACAGGAAAGTTGCTGACACTAAAGAAAAGAGCAAGCATCTAAAACACAAAATATGTAAAAATAAAGAAGAGCTTGGGCCATTTTTCTCTCCTCCAAAGTCCATGTTCCCTCATCAGCTACTATAGAATAAGTTTGCCCTGCGAGATGCCAAAATGCATTTTTTACTTGGGACATGTATTTGTGCAAATGTTGCTACTGAGTAGGTCGCCGCTCTTACTGAGATAGAGATGCAGCAAACTGCTGGGCTTCTTTTCTATAGCCTGAATGTGCTGCTGATTCGTGCGTTCAGGAACAAATGCAGAGAAAAGTTACACTGTAGAGGTTGCAGAAAGAAAATCCAGGTTTCAACTTCAGTGGAGCAGAAATCTCAGGAAACTACACTAAAGGTGGACCAGATTTCCCAAACCTTGAGAAATAACTGCTAATGTTACCAACTTATTCAAAGGAGCAGATTATGTAATAGAAGAAAGTCATGGATGATTACTTAACACATTATAAAATACATTTAAATATGTTTCTAAAAATTGCATTTAAAAAATGATTTACATAGGAAAGATACTATGGGAACTAGTCTGTGGATATATGATAATATTTTGGATTTCATTTGCTCAGCATGAAATTTTATGTGCTGCATTTTACTAATTTCTTTTCCTTTTTTTTTTTTTTTTTTTTTTTTTTTTTTTTTTTTTTTTTTTTTTTTTTTTTTTCCTATTTAGGACAGGGTCTACAGGGTCCACAGAGTCTCACTGTGTAGACCAGACTCGTAGTGATTCTCCTGCTTTCAGCCCCCCAAGCACTGTGATTATAGGCATGAGCCACCACATCCAGTCTCAATTGCCATCTCAGCACACCCTGGGGGCAGGGCCGACACGGCAGGCCTGGGAATTGAACTCCTGGCCCCTGCATGTGCCTAAGCAGGCGCTGCATTTTACTAATGTCATGATTAATTGTATTTGTGCTATGAAAAACACTAAGAATGTATGTTCATATGAAATGAAAGTTTCAAACTAGAAAAATGTGGGGATTTTTTGCTATGTATGATACAAGAATGACATTCAATAAACTTTTCTAAACAGAAAGAAAAAGTATAAAGTAGTTTATTTGGTGTTATTGAGAAGTTATGAAAAAAGAGCAGAGTGATGAATCCTCTGAAGATGATTAAAAACAAGAGCTAAAAAAGAATCAAAAGAAAAAGAAAACCATAGACCTGAAGAAAATAGTAATTTAAATAGAAAAACAGAATGAATCATCCTCTGATGGTACTGAGAAATTACTGGAGGGAGAAGAAATTGTTATTTTCCTAAGTGTATAAAACAGACTATGAATGATCCAAATGATGGGGAAAATAAAGTTAAAGAAAAGATAAAATGTCTAAAAACAAGGATGAATTATCTGATAATATTGGGAAACTGCCAGGGAAAGGAGACAGATGTGACTCTTCAGAGGATAAAAAGAGTAAGAATACAACATCTGGGAGAGAGAAGAAAAGACGCAGCTTGCCTAAAAGAGTTCAAGGAAGGGACAAAATTGATCATCATCTGATACTGAGAAGTATTCCATGAAAGAAAATGGTTTTGACTCTTTTGATAGGAAACTGAAAAGCACAGAATTGAGAGAAAAGAAATTTAAATTCAAACGAAAGGCCAAAGTCATACAAAGTGGCTCACCATTTGATGTTCAGGAAGAAACAAAAAACTTGTGCTAAAAATAAGTTAGGCATCATCAAGGACAGAAAGAGAAACCCTTTAAGAACAAGCAGTAAAAGAACCCAAGTGAACCAAATGGCCTCCTCTTCTGATACAGGACATGATGAGCAGAACTGAGGGGAGCAGCGATGAATAGAAAATTAAGCCTGTGGCTGAAAACTGAGTACTGTCTTCACACTCTGGATTTTGCCAATCTCCAGGAGATGAGGCCTTATCTCAGTCAGCGTCTGTCACAGTGGATGATGATGACAACAACAATGATCCTGAGAACAAGTACGATTCCATCAGTGAGGACTTTAAACCCTAGGCAGGGGTGCAAACAGCAGCAATGGAACAGCATGCAGGTTACAAAAACTGGGGAGTGCTTGTCACAGAAAGTCTTGCAGTCTTCCTGCTAATTTGAAAGAAGGGCCAGAAAGTGAGCTAAAACTCAGAAACCTTGAAAAAAAAAAAAAGTACATATTATGAACACGCCTAGCACAGAGTGTTTTCTACATACAGACCTGTCAATTTTATGTCCCCTGTAAACTATGATCATTTTGAGACTTTTACTTTGGACAGATTTTTTTTATGAAAGTAAGTCACATCTCAATAAATGGATGACAACACACATCTCTATATATTTGATTATTGTGTTTTGTTGTCATGGAATGAGGTGGTGCTATTTATCAAGATCTACAGAGATACAGGATCTCAGGATAAATCCTGAGGGCATTTCACTGACCTTCTCAAACCAAAAAGCTACAACTCTTGTTGCATAGGTCCTGCTTTACCTTGGTCTTAACCATCCAGTAGAAAAGTATGAAGATGAAATATAGGAAGTAAAGCCATGTTGTTATGTTGAGCTGTGGGGGACTCACGTCAATAATTTCTGACATTGCCAATTAAACAGAAGACCCAATGCTATTATGGGCTTCTGTACTCTTTTAGAATATTTTGCTGAGTTTACACACCTATAATATTCAACAACGGAACTTAAAAAAAAAATTGGGGTATAACTATGAATGTCCATTTTGTATCTGTGTATTCAAAGTGGTTGGGATAGATATATAGTTGCATTCTCTTAATGAATAGAATGATTTTTTTCTAATGGTGTTTGTAAGTAGGATCACAAGTCTGCATCTTGTACAGCAATTAACCACTAAGAAGAATATATGCAGTGTATTATTTGTTGAAACTCTACTTTCGATTTGATTTGAAACTGTCTCATTGCTATATGTTTATCAATAAAACTTTGAAAAGAAAAAAAAAGAATCTACAGAGAAAGAGAAAGAAAAGAGATTACTCAAATATTTAAGATTATGAAATTGCTTGGAAAAATGCATCAATTTTCAAGGTATTTAAGTTGATTTTATCCATTTCAAATAAAGTGGATTTAGTGCAGTAGCATTAACTTTAATAGATGTAATAGATTTAAATACAATCCTGTACAGATTTGATTAAGGGATGACTAGGAGATGGAATCAATCCCTGTTGTAGCTGTGAGCAACAAAAATGAAGATATTAAAGACTATGAAAGCATTTACAATTCTATTTTTCTTTAAAATGATTTTTATTTATAAATGTTACTACTATATTTTGTTTCATATAAATCATAAAGTCTAAAATGTAACTGATAGGCTAATAACAATTAAAACAGTTTTCTTATTTTAAGTGTGAGAGATGAACTTTACACTTAGTTACCAATTAAGAATGTTGTTAAGGTTTGGTGATTTTTTTGTATTACTGCTTGTGAAAATATGTTATATTTTTCTCTTTCAAGTTACCTAATCATAGATCCATTTCCTGTAATCCCAGCACTGGGGAGGCTGAGACAGGAGGGTCATTATGAGCCCAAGCTACATAGCAAGACCCTGTACCAAATAAATAAAAATAATAAAATAAATAAATGATTTGTTTAAAAAACTAATTTGCTTAGAAAAAATTTTAAAATTCTGTTCAAAATACCTCCAGAAAAAAAGATAGTCAAAAATTTTAAATAATTAAAGTAGACAATAATCAAAATACTACATATCAAAGCCTACATTGTTTTGTGGCAAATATAGCTTTATTGGGGAAGTAGAGCAAGAAAGACAGAATATTAATACACCAAATATCCAGTAAAGAGTGAAGCTTAAAAATGAGGAAAAAGGCAGACAGATAGTGAGGCTAAGCTCAACTGCCTATGTTGTAGGATAATAATAATAAGCTTCTCTTCTGGAGGATTAACAATCTAAGTTTGCAGACCAAACATTAGAGAAAAAGAACAGCTGTGAGGACAGCCAACATTTTGGCCCTAGCCTTCAAGGTCAGTGAAGACTCAGCACATAGGAGAATTTGTACTGTAACATCATGTAACTCAGTTGTGTCCCAAATTTTATATTAATTACTGAAACTGTCCTACTAATTGGTTTTGAAACTGTCTCATTGCTATTTGTTTCTCAATAAAATTATTTTTTTAAAAAAATAAGGAAAAAGGGCTGGACAATAAATAGCTCAGCAGATTAAAGCACCTGCAAGCAGGTGCAGGGACTGGGGATTTGATCCCCGGGCCTGCCATGTCAGCCCCTCTCCCAGGGCACACTGAGACAGCAATTGAGACTAGGCATAGTGGCACGCACTTGTAATCCCAGCTCTTGAGAGGCTATAAACAGGTGATTACTACGAGTCTGATCTAGTAGTGAGAACCTGAACACCCTGTAGACCCTTCCCTAAAATACAAAAAAAAAAAAAAAAAAAAAAAGGGGGGGGTGGGGGAAGAATGAGACTAAGGAAAATAACAAAAAAGAGAGAAGTTAATAAAAGACACAATCAAGATTTTGAATAGGTTCACCAAAGTAGCAGTTGGTAAAAATTTAATAATTGGTATAATAAATAATAAATTTTGAAAACATCCAATATCATAGTAATATAAAAATGCCAGAAAAAGTGATCAAGCATTTATTCATCCAACAGCTACTGAATGCCTCCTATTTCCCAGGCTCTTCTACATAAAAAACTATGGTCCTTGTTTAAGAACAGTCTACTCTAAAATGGAAAATCTAATTTTTCATAGGAAAATTTGGCTATTTGGACTCACAAATAAAATGTTATCATTGTTAGCAATATTGTAAAAAAAAAAACCATTTTCACTGCAGTTGTCAAGAATTTAAGTATTGCTTTATCCTGAAAACTACAAATCCTAGCCTATGGAGGCAGTTTACTTACCATGATAGCAGTACAAAAATGTATATAGTAAATAAAAATATCACTTCAATATACTAGCATGATCATTTTTATGTAACTCAGTACTGAATAGCAACATAATTAAATTATCTATCTTTATTTTTATCTTATTACTTCATTCCCAGTTTAGTTAGGAAGCTGGACTAACTCCTATATGAATCAATGCTGTATCTGGTTTAAGATTCATTTAGCCAAACTCCCCAAGACAACTGTTATGTTTCCTCTCTAAATGCACTGATGATTAAAAGTGGCAAATCTAAACAGCTTTCAAAAGTGCAAAACATAGAAAGGATAACATAATCAAAGTGCAAATTTCTATTTGGTAAACAAACTTAACATTTATAATAAAAGTAAAAAGATTAACCACTGGCTCAACAGATTTCTTTCTTTTCTTTTTTCTTCAGTACCAGGACTTAAACTTAGGACCTCACATTTGTCAGGCAGGTGCTATGCCACTGAGCTATATTCCAGCCCTAAATTAACTTTTGTTTGTATTGTTTTGTGGTCTTGGAGGTTGAATCCAGAGTCTTTACTCTGAAGTACATTGACAGGCCCTCAACTCCACTACCACCACTACTACTTCTTTTGGGATTTTTTTTCATTAAGCCAAACTGCCCAGGCTGGGGTCAAATTTGCAGGACTCCTGTCTCAGCCTCCGATATGGCACTGCAGGTGCACACACCCAGTTTAAGAAATAATTCATGTAAAAGAAGTAGAACAGAGAGAGAGAGAGAGAGAGAGAGAGAGAGAGAGAGACAGAGAGACAGAGAGACAGAGAGACAGAGACAGAGACACAGAGACAGACAGAGAGACAGAGAGAGACAGACAGACAGAGATAGACAGAGACAGAGACAGAGAGAGACAGAAACAGACAGAGACAGAGACAGACAGAGAGACAGAGAGAGACAGACAGACAGACAGACAGACAGACAGACAGAGATAGACAGAGACAGAGACAGAGACAGAGACAGACAGAGAGACAGAGACAGACAGACAGACAGACAGACAGACAGACAGACAGAGATAGACAGAGACACAGAGAGAGACACAGAGAAACACAGAAAGACAGAGAGAGACACACACACACAGAGAATATACAACGAATAGGTTCATTTTCAAAGCTCAAAAATTATTTCAAAGTAGATTCCACTGTAGTCTCCATTTCCCCTGACAAGGTTACTAAGCATACACTGGGAAAGCATTACTATTTTTAGCCATTTTCATTGATATGAATACAAACATTTTTCTATAGCTCCTTGAAAAGTAGAAGCATGTACATGCCAAAGGGACTCGAGGAGCACTCTGCTATCTGCTAAGCACCAAACTGGCTTTTCAGCGTACATGCTACACCTCAGATGTGTAGACAGTACACTACTTTTTTCACCTATGGACTCTATTACTCAACAAAGCCCCTTCATATGTGGCAATCCTAATGGTTTTCCAGACAGAATAGTTAGTGGTGCCCTAGACTAAATAAAGACAACTAAACGAAGTATAAGAAGTAAAGCCGTGGTGTTATGTTGAGCTGCAGGGGACTCAGGTCAACAATTTCTGACATTGCCAGTCAAGCGGAAGACCCAATACTATTATGGACTACTGGACTCTTAGAATATTTTGCTGAGTTCACACACCTATAATATTCAAATAACGGAACTAAACAAAAAAGGGGATAGAGATGAATGTCCATTTTGTATCTGTGTATTCAAAATGGTTAGGATAGATACATACTTACAGTCTCTTAATGAATAGAGGGATTTGTTCTAATAGTGTTTGTAAATAGGCTATCATGTCTGCAGCTTGTACAGCAAATAACCACTGGGAAGAATGCATGCAATGTGTTAATTATTGAAACTGACCTACCAATTTGATTTGAAACTGTCTAATTGCTATTTTTTTCTCAATAAAATTAAGGGAAAAAAAATCCCCAATCACTCTGAGAAAGAAAGTCTAGAAGGAGAGACATCATGCAGCAATAAATTTAAGTTAACTTCAAAAAATAAAATAAATAAATAAAGACAACTGTTTATGTGTACAGTATTTCATCTGGGGCAATGAGTGTTTATGCTTGACTACAGTAATAGTTGTACAATTCTATGAATGTATTAAAAACCATTGAATCATATACATTAAATGGATAAAAGGTATGGTACATAAGTTACAGAGGGATGAAGCTGTTATGGAAAAAAAACTGGCAAAATAAACCTATCCTAAGTCAGGTACAGTGGCACATACCTGTAATCCTAGCAGTCTTTAGGCAAATTTGAGGCTAACCTGGGCTACTTAGTCCAAGGCCAGCCTGCACTACAAAGTGAGACCCTGTCTCCAAACAACAATGAAAAGTAGACATATCCTTAATTTTACTCATTTATAACATGGGAAAAAGGTATATTATAATAAATCACTAGCTAAAACTCATAGCCTTTTAACTACCAAAAATTTAAAGCTTCCTTCCACCATTAGCCATATGAAATATCAAAACTTTTCATTGCTTATTGGTTCTGACTCAAGCATTTTTAAAAGCATTTATCATACATTTCTGTATTAGTCAACTTTTCTCATTACTAGATATAATACATTACACCCACATCTTAATGTTGTATTTGTATGATCTTTTAGAAAGAAAGAGCAAGAGCCAGGGAGATGACTCAGTGGAATAAGCACTTCCCTAGCAAGTGCAAGGGTCTGAATTCAATCCCCAGTTCTGCAAAAAAAAAAGGAAAGAAAAGAAAGAAAGAAAAATGTAAGAAACAAAGACAACTAAAACTTACACATGCAGAAACTCCTACACAAAGAGAATATTCTGGAAATTTATAATGAGGGTCCTCTTGACTACTTACCTGAGTATTGATCAGCTTGTATGTCTGAAAAAGTCAGAGAAAGAATCACCCAAAAGGAGTACAGGTAACAATGGGAGGGACATGCATAACATTAAATATGGTGCCTACATTCACCAAGCCAACTGGAAAATTTGAAGCTTCACAGGACAGTGTGCAGAGTATCAAAGAGAACATGCCTTAGTACTAGAGAACAATGAGTCCTTGACTACATGAACACTGCCTCTGTACCACATAACAAATTTTAAAAGCAAGATACAAAGAACCAGTTTCTAAAGAACTTAACTGCATCCCAGAAGAAATGTTAAAGAATATTTATAAAAATACAAAATGTTGGGGCCGGGGAGATGGCTCAGTGGAATAACCGCTTCCCTGGCAAGCACGAGGGCCTGAGTTAGATCCCTAGTTCCACAAAAAAAAAAAAAAAAGAAAGAAAGAAATACAAAATGTTTGACACCCAACAAAGTGGACAAACACAGAATCAATACTTGTCAAGTATCCAAAGAAGCAGGAAAATATAATATATAATAAAGAAAATGAGGTATTCAATAAAATTCAACCCACAACCAATACAGATAGTGAAGTTAGCTAATAAGCCCTTTACAATAGTTATGTATATTTAAAAAATCTATGTAGGGGGCTGGGGAGATGGTTCAGTAGAGTAAGTGCTTCCCTGGCAAGCGCAAGGGCCTGAGTTCAATCCCCGGTTCTGCACATAATAAAATGAAAAATAAAAATCTATATAAAGATACAGGAAAAAAACTCAAATTCTAGAAATAAAAAATAGACTACATTAAATGAAAGTATAAATCCAATGAGATGAAAGACAGATTAGTCATTGCGAGGGAATAGAAGTAATGAATTTAAAGATACAACAATAGAAATTACCCAAAACTACCCAGAGAAAGGGGAATTTAAAAATAATAAAGCATGAATGGGCTGTCTTCAAGCACCCTAACATTCACAGCTGGAATCACCAAAGGAAAGGGATGGGTTTAAAACTATAACATATATTGGAAAACAATGGCAACAATTTCAATACTTGATTACATCAGATCTAAAAAGCCAACAACCCTAAACCTGGGGAAAAATCCAAAACTTAACATAATTGTTCAATTCAATAAAAATAGAAGAGAATTAAGTACCATAATCGAATTAATATTTACAGAAAAGGCCTTTTTATCAACATGGCGCCAAAGGCAAAGAAAGAAGCCCCTGCTTCTCCCAAAGCTGAAGCCAAATCAAAAGCTTTGAAGGCCAGGAAGGCCATGCAGAAAGGCATCCACAGCCACAAAAAGAAAAAGATATGAACCTCACTCACCTTCTACCATCCCAAGACACTACGGCTCCAGAGGCAGCCCAAATACCCTTGGAAGAGCACCCCCCAGGAAAGACAAGCTTGACCACTATGCCATCATCAAGTTTCCCCTGATCATAGAGTCAGCCATGAAAAAGATCGAGGACAACAACACACTCATGTTCATTGTGGATGTCAAAACCAATAAGCACCAAATCAAACAAGCTGTAAAGAATCTGTATGACATTGATGCGCCAAGGTCAATATCCTAATCAGGCCTGATGGAGAGAAGAAGGCATATGTTCGACTGGCTCCTGATTATGATGCATTGGATGTTGCCAGCAAAATTGGGATCATCTAAACTGAGACCAACTGGCTAATTCTAAATATGTACTTTTTCCCAGTTAAAAAAAATATTTACAGAAAAGTCCATCCAACATAATGTATGCTCTTTTAAAATGTACATAAACATTTACCAAGAAAGACCAAAGTCTAGGTCATAAAACAAGTCCTAATAAGTTGAAAAGCACTCAAGTCATACAAATTATATGCTTTAACCACAATAAAATTAAATTAAAAATAAATGACAGTGAGCTCTGGGGAAAACCTCCTGAATATTTGGAAGTAAACACCATAATACAAAATAGCCTATGAGTCAAAAAGAAACAAACTAAATGGAAATTATAAAGTATTTTGAGCTAAATGAAAGTGGAAACAAATCATACTCAAATTTGTGAGATTTAATAAAACTATATTCAAGGAGAAATTTATAATTCTAAATACCCATACTAGAAACAACTATATCAGAAAAGCAAAAAAGTCTTAAACCAATAACCATAGCATTTACAACAGACTACAAAAGTAAGAGAAATTAAACCCACTAGGAGAATGGATATGACAAATACCACAATAAAATTAATGAAATGGAAAACAGAAGAGTAAAAGGTAAAAGTCACTGCAACTAAATTCCATATGATCATTAAAACCTCTAGCCAGAGTGAGCACAGGGGGAGAAAAAGAAAGATAAGACAAAAGTGACAGCATCACAAAGTGAAGCAACATTAGTCTACATCCTACATATTACAATTAATAACAATTATGCCAATAATCCCACCACTTAGATGAAAGAAGTACATTCCTTAAAAGGCTCAAACTAGGGCTGGGGAGATGGTTCAGCAGAATAAGCACTTCCCTGGCAAGCCCAAGGGTCTGAGTTCAATTCCCAACCCCCCCCCAAAAAAAAAGGCTCAAACTACTAAAATTCACTGACAAGGCAATGTTAGGCTTCAGTGTAGCTCACTGGTAGAGGTCTTTAGCAGCTTAGCATGCAAAAGGCCCAGAATTAGATTCATTGCACAAAAATATAAAATAAAATAAATAAAAATTACAGATAACCTAAAGAGCCCTTTATCTATTACACAACTTTAACTGAACAAAACTCTCAAAACTAACAAAACTCTCAATCCAGATAGCTTCACTGGTGATTTATTTTTTCATTTTTATTTGTTTTTGTTTTTGTTTGTACTGGCAATCAAACTGAGGACCTCACACTTGTCAGTGGTGAATTCTTATAAAACATTTAAGGAAGAAACAAAATTTGAAGAAAGTTGAAAAATTCCTAAATTCTGTGGAGTCAACATTACCCTAATGAAATGATACAATGATAGGAGTAGAAAAATACAGAACAATATGTTTCATACACACAAATGTAAAAAACCAAAATTTTTGTAAATCATATTTCACTATATTAAACAAATAATATGTCATGACCAAAATAGATTTATTCTAAGAATGCAAGGTTGACTTAATATTATAAAGCAATCAATTTAATTCACTCCATCAGTAAACTTTTAAAAATCACTCACATGATGCAAGAAAAAAATCATTTGACAAAAATCTAATTTTTTTTGAAACAGGATCTCACTTTGGAGCTCAGGCTGGCCTTGAACTCACAGTGATCCTTCTGCCTCTATCTCCAGAAAGCTGGAATTACAGCCTCAACGTGCCAGCATGCCTTGCCCAACAACCATTCTTGATAAACACTTTCAGTAAAGTAGAAATAGAAAGAAATTTTTAACTTGATTAAGGCTATGAAAAGAAAGATAAGAGTCAGATAACATTACCCTGCATGGTGAAAGAATACATTCTCCACTATGATCGGGAACAACATAGCAAGGCCTGTCACCATCACTTTGAACATATTCTATTAGACATTTTAGCTAGTACAACAAAGCAAGAAAAAGAAATTTCATTCATAAAGGAGTAAAACTGTCTTTAGGTCCGACAACATGGTTATCTTTGTAGAAAATCCAATATAACTTATTTTTTAAAGTTATTAAACGAATTTAGTAAGGTTAGAAGGTATAAAATAAAATTCAAAGACTCAATCCAAAAATGGGCAGCTGAGATGAAAATACACATCTCAGATGAAGAAATACAAATGGCAAATAAAAATATGAAAAACTGTTCAACATCATAATTAGATTATTAGAGAGATGTGAATTAAAACAATGCTGAGTTTTTATGTCACTCCAGAAAGAATGGCTATCATCAAGAACTCAACCAAAAACAAATTCTGGAGGACTGTAGGGAAAAACAAATCCTTCTCCACTGTTGGTGGGAGTACAGACTGGTGCAAACACTATGCAACCACTGTGACAATCAGTATGGAGACTCTTCAAAAACTTGGATTAGAGGTCCCATTTGACCCGGCTATTACCTTTTTTGGGTATCTTCCCAGAAGAATTAAAACCATCATACCATAGCAATATATGCCCACCCATGTTTATAGCAGCACAGTTTATAATAGCTAAATATTAGAAACAACCCAAATGTCCATCAATCAAGGACAGATAAAGAAGATGTGGGGTTCTTATGCAACAGAATACTACTCCACCATAAAGAAGGGTATGCTTGAGACATTTCTAGGAAATGGATGCAACTTTAGAGCATACTCTAAGTAAGATAAATCAGTCTCAAGTATAAACATTGCGTTCTCTCTCTGGTGTGAGAAAATGTAAAATAGATATTGCAAAATGGGAAGAAATTACTCAAAAAGAAAGAGGAATTAGGGTGCAGTAGGGGGAAAGGAAGGAAAAAAGTAACCTTAAAAAAGATAAAATGGAAAGAAAGCTTTGTAAAGGGATAGGGAAAGAAGGATTAAAAAGAGGAGAGGGGATTGGGAAAAAAGGAATCAAAATATATCATGTACAAGTATAAATTCTCTATGATGAATATGATCATTATGTATATCTAAAATGTACCAATAAAGTCAATTTTTAAAAAAATCAAATCATAAAAATAATTCTTTTTAAATATACCAGTGATAACATGAAATTTTAGAAACTGTATCAATCACATCAAAAATATTACCACATTTAAAAACCACTGAAAACCCCCAAACACTGCAATGAAAAATTAAAGACCTATATAAATGAAGAAATATTTATCATATTTGAGGAGAAAGACTATATACTATTAAAATGTCAATTCACTAGGTCCAGCCCACACTCAAGCAGAGGGGATTATAAAAAGTCAAAAATACCAGGAGGTAGAGATCACTCAGGGCCATAATAGAAGTCTTCCTGCCACAAGCATTGTTATAAAAGTATCTCATTTTTGTTGTTGTTGTTGAAAATTTTTGTAATTCCTTAAAATAGACTGTAGTCAGGTTACCTGCTTTAGTTTAAATCTTGCTTTTTTAAACTACTGTATGACCTTGCCCATTATAATTTTCTATTGCCTTGCCTTCCCGATCCATAAAATGTAAATAGTAACAATACATATCTCATATACTTTTAAAAGGTTTAAATGATTAAGTAGAATATCTGTGAAGAATCAAGCACAAAATAATCATTGTTTATATACATACATCAATACACCTATAAAATCAATATAAGTACTAAAAGTACTACTTCTTAAAGTTAAGTATTTATTATAGCACATTCCTCTTTGACTAGTTACCAGTAAAGCACAGTATTTTAGCCAAGGTGTACACAAAGATAACTCAATTATATTACATGTACTTAGTCGATCTGAGGCACTGAGGGAAAAGTAGCATCTTATTTTCATTTTTAGCTGAAGTTTCAAAGCAGAGTTAATACCCAGGCTGGCCTTAATAGTCCTGTTCTGCCAAGTGCTAGTTGTGCTTATTTTGAGGACTAACTATGAATGGCCCACTTTCACTCTTAAAAAATTTTCCATTTTACAAGAAATCACATAGTTTGTCATAGTCCTAGAGTAGGATAGACCCTGTATCTAGAGAAATAATTTTCAGTAAAGAACCAACAAGGTAGGAACAACGTGGAAAGAAACTGAAGAAGAAGAGAAAGGGTATATTAGTAATGGGATGATGAGTAGGAATGATAGAATTGGAGTAGTACAAGAATAATAAATGCTTCAAAATACCCAAGTGCCAAAATCAATTTGTTCCCCATGAATTTATACACTTCCTATTGTTGGCCTGGAAGCCAAACATATTCTTAAAAGCTTATTTAATAGGCCATTAAATATTCAAATAGCATTTTCTTAAGGATTAAAAAAAGATGAATATAAAAATGTTAATGCCTAAAACTTAATATCCCTTTCTTCTATCTGTTCTTATAATCATAAAATTAATAAATAATCTTCATAGATGCATTCTTTAAGAATAAGAAAACTTGTTTTTGTTTTCTTTCCTCCCACCCCCCGACCCTAAGAAAACTTGTTTAAACTTATGCATTAGAGACCTAGTTCTAGTAAGAAATCAGTTTTGTAGCTATTTTTCAATGTCCATCTAAAATCTTTAGTTAATTTACTTGGAAATTCTAATACTTTTATAATCCAGCAACACCAAAGTAAACAGTCATAACTGCTTAAGTGGATAAATATGATTTTAATTAAAGACCAAATTATTAGAATTAGTGTGCATTTTTCCTTTATAAGTTAAGATGTGTTTATATGTTCTGTGCTTTTCACCAAAGAAAAATTATAAAAATGCAACAATCTTTAAAATAGGCTATAAACAAAGGCATTCTTAAAAGTTTGGCACTGGATTTTTTTAGAATTTAGGTAATAAGAGGAATATAATACTAACACATACAACATAGGTGAAACTTAAAAAGGTTTGCTTGAGAAGCAAGCCGTGAGAAAAACCTTCAATTATGTATGATTCTACAAAAATGATCTAGACAGATCTTTACAGGCAAATCTGTACAAAAAGAAAGTTAGATTCCAAATTTGCCTGAGTAGGATAAGGAAGGGGCCAGAATGAGGGGAATATACAATGACTTAATTGTGTGTTAGAGAATATTCTAAAATTACTCATACCGATAGTAGCACAACCATGCGAATACAATTTTTTAAAAAAGCAGAATTTTACTTTAAGTCAGTAAATTGTGTGGTCTGTGATTTATATCTCAATAAAATTATTATCAAAAGAAAAAATAATTCCAACTGTAATTCTCACCCTAAATATATTAAGTTAATATCTTAAAAATGGAAACACGTGTTTGCAATACATTGTAGAAGAAAAAGCCAAGAAGTGTATGCATTACAGTGTTTGTGATAACTGCTAATCATGGATGCTAATACTGGTTAACTCTGTCACTAAATTCATCTTAAATTTCAGACTATGTATGAATTTCTTGAATATCTTGTCATGTGATAAATTTAGAACCTGCTTGACTTTATTTTTTTTTTTTACTTTTTGTATATTTTAAGGAAGTGTCTACAGGGTGTTCAGGATCTTACTACTAGATTGGACTCGTAGTGATCTGCCTGTTTACAGCCTCCCAAGAGCTGAGATTACAGGCATGTACCACCACACCCAGCCTCAGAACCTGCTTAACTTTAAACTTGTGAAATATTTCCTAATTTCAAGTGGGAATACAAATAGCTTAAATAATAAGTCAAATTATAGGGGTTTAGTACTAGGAATCTGTTTGTCAGTACAAAATTTAATACTATATATGAACAAATGCAGGTCAAGCTCAAGAATGATTTAGATATTCAATGGTGTATATTATATCAAAATAATATATTGTACACTATAAATATATACTTTTGTCAATTTAAAAAATAAATTATAATATTACAAAGCCTACTAAAAATGAATTGAAAGTCTTGTAACAAGTTAGTTTAACTGTATATGTACATTTCTATTTTACCTTTTTAAATTATGCTATTAGCATTTCACACACAAAGTGCTAATTATTTCTTTACCCAATTTCAGTAATTTCACCTACACTAATCATATCCATATTTTTTACACAAAGGTCTCTAATTTAACAAAACTCTTAGTATATTTTTAATTCCTTCAGTATATTTAGGAACATTCTAAAACCACAAGTCTGATAAATTGCAGAATTCAACAGATTAATGTAAATACATATATAGGTAGCACTATACCATGTTTTCATTTAGCAAATATGTTGTCAACAAAAGTTTCTGTTTCATAACAGGTAGATGAAGTCAATTAAACTGAGTATAAGTGTAGAAATTAATAAACTCAGAAACAACATGACTCAGCTAATGGGAATTTTTCTAAAAGGTAAACATCATATATATATATATATATATATATATTTCATATTATACATGTATATATATATATATATATATAGTTTTATACTCCCTACATACAGCTTTATAGTCAAACAGCATACCAATGACCATGCCACAGATGATGTATATGTTACATACTACCTTAGAAAGCTAATAGTTTATTCTACTTGGGCAAATTAACATTACCAATTTGCTTATTGTGAGTGTTACCTTAAAATCCTGGGAACAGGTCAAAAGACACACTTACCTTAAAATTATTTAGGCAAAATTTTATGATCAAAAAAAAAATTAAGTAAGTAAATAAAGCTGGGTGTGGTGGAATATATCTATACTCCCAGCTTTTCTGGAGGGATTGCTTGAGCCAGGAGCTTGAGGCCAACCAGCTTAGGCTATATAGCAAAACCTCTTTTCAAAAGGGAAAATAAATTTAAAACCAAAAAGGCAGAAATGATAATATAATTAAAGACAAGCTCACCAGATTTGAGTCCTACTCTTTCACCTTCCAGCTGAGTGACCTTAAGAAACTCATTTAACTAATTGGGACCAATTTCCTTATTTATAATGAGGAAAATAGTAATTCTATCTACTGTACCCTATTGTTATTAGGGAGTAAAAAATAAAAAGGATTTGAACACAGTTTTGAAAAACTGGGAAGCAATGTATGAATTTTTTTTGGGGGGGGGGCAGAACTGGGGATTGAACTCAGACCCTTGAGCTTGCCAGGGAAGCACTAATTCTACTGAGCCATCTCCCCAGGATGTGTAAATATTTTTAATTAAGTAGATACACATTTGAGTAAACTGTGTAACAACCAGTTTCTCTATCCTTTTAATAAATTACACAAATTAATACAACTTGGAAGTAAGACTAATTAATATATCCTATAACAAAAATAAACTTTATTTTAGAAGTACTGAGGATTGAACACAGAGCTTTTGCACTGACCTAGAGCCTCAGCTCTTTTTTTAGTTTTTAGTTTTTATTTTGCCTCAAGGTATCACTAAGTTGCCCTGTTGGGGCTCAAACTTGTTATCCTCCTGTCTCATTCTCTCAGATGCTAGAATTACAGGCATGCACCACCACAGCCAGCTAAAATTTTATTTTTTAAATAGGTATTTTTGCATGCTTTGAGTATTTTGTTTAGCTATCAAAATACTTCCAATTAAACACTATGAGAAGGATTTGTCAAAAGAAGAAAACTTACTACCATTTTGCCCTTCCTATACTCATTAACCTAAATGAGGCTTTGAGATAGACCCACACATAGTTACAATATGGAACAAACATAACAATCAAAAGAAAAATACTTGCAATAAACCATACCTAGTAATAAGAACTGCATTATCGTGGTGGGCAATCCCATTTTCTGGAATGGTGTTTCCATCACTTTGGTGAGAGAGAATGGATTTCTGCCATTTACAGAAGCTATCGAGGGACTTGTCTGCATGGTGGTTTATCTCCAAGTTTGGCTGCAATACAACATGCATACCAGAAATGTTCCAAACAAATTACTAAGGTCGGTTGTTAAAACTTTTGAAGACTACAGTGGGAGTATAATTAGAACCAGTAGTTTCTGGGAATAATCTCTCCAATTTTTATCTCTGCAATAACTGATCTATAGCTCATTTATTTTATTATTGAACACACATTCTTTCCAATTCCAGCTTTAATGATAATGTGAATATATGTGAGATTATCAGCATACAAAACCAACCAAAACGAGTATTATAAAGTATGCCATACAAATGATCATCCTTACACTAAAACATACATCTAATACACTCATATACACACATAGAGAAAGAAAACTTTAATAAGCCATGAGGTATATTCTTATAAAGTATTTAAAATTTGCTAAAACATTACATGTTTAAAGCTAACATACATATTTAATCAGCATGTAAGAGAAAAAATGAGGAAATACATTCTTTTATACTAAGTATTTTCATAGCCTAAGAGTTTTAAATTTATAAACTAATTCATTTTTACCTGATCTTCTGTGAGAACAATTAAGCGGGCCACTATAATATTCACAACGTTTCCTAGGCTGGAATCACGGTAAAGTTTGGCAACCTGACCTCCAGAAAATAAGAAAAGACACAAAGTCAGACAAAAATCACAGGGTGATAGTTAGACATTTTTAATTGATAAAACAATGTCTTATTACATAAATAAAAAGGTCACCTTTTAGTCTATGTTACATATAACTCAAGATGCCTTATAACAGATTTTTTTCTTATAACAGATTTTTATGCAAATCTACATCAAAAAATATTTTCTCCTACAGATAAATGTCATCACTGTAATTAGAAGTAAAATGTTTCAAGTTAAATAAAACTGCTTAAACAAGATTTAACAACCTATTAAAATATTATCTAAAAATAAACAATAAGATCATCTTTTTTACAGTAAGAAACCACTTTGTAGTAAATTTAAAATCCATATTTTAAAATAAGTTTATCCTTAAATTTGTTTTGATAGAATGCAAACATTCGCAGACCTATATTGGAGCTGGGAATATAGCCCAATGGTACAACATGCGTGAGGACTTGATTCAATTCCAAACACCGAAAAATCAATTTAAAAAAGAATTATTTACCATTTTAGACAGATCAATTCATATTATTTCACAGTAAAAATCCATGACTGTTGTACAAATATAACAGACTAGTTAATAAAATACTGTGTAGAGGGATCAAACTTACAATATTCATCACACTCAAAATGTAATGCTCAATGTCTTTGCGACCATGGTAGCCCACCATCATTTTGTCTGCCACTACCAATGTCTCCACAAATCGCTCAATGCTCACTGATCTCTTCCGTCTGTGGTGGATTTCTGTGTCATTAATTGGCATCAAAGAAGGAAATGCAGATGATGTGTCATTCAGCCACCAAGGTCTGCCACTTCTTGGGAGATCTGCAATAAAAACAATTCAGATGGACTCACTAACAGCATATTTATTTGCAGATTTTTCATGCGGATATGCTGCTCAAAAATTCTCTAGTATATTAAGATTTTCCAACAGGGCATGAAGAAATGCAACAATAAGAAAAATTCTTACATTTCTGAATTAATCATCTGGAAAAAAAAATCAACTGCTCACGAAAACAAATCTATGGAACAAGTTATTTAATAAAACATTTTTCAAATAGTCATTTCAACTTATTACAGTAAGTAATTATCTCATAATACTTTTAAATTTAAAATATATACCATAAAATCATTTCAAATTATTTCAAAAGCAACTGGGGCATAAACTTTTGAAAGCCTTAAACAGTTCTGATGGAAAACAATAATGGTGCACAAGTCTATTCCTAAAATGATTCTGAATATTTATTTTAGAGTAAGAAGCTTTTATTAAACTATCTGATTTGAATCAATTATTTTCCTTCAGAAGCCTCAATTGTAGAAGGTTATGAACAAATTTTTGCCACATAATTTTCAGCCTATGACTTTGTGTATATATAACCCACAATTTTGCAATATATATATAAATATTGCAAATATTTATA
>NW_004524577.1:27585968-27609261 GCF_000260255.1 Octodon degus | reverse complement strand
ATATATTTCCTTTTCCAAACCCTAAATCTAGGTCAGGATCATGAAAATGGGAGTGGAGGGCTGGTGAAATAGCTCAGTGGTCTAAAGCGCCTGCTTAGGCAAGCTTAGGCAAGCATGCAGGAACCAAGTTTCAATCCCCAGCAACCACATGCAGTGCCAGCTCCACCCCCAGGGTGGGCTGAACCTGACAAAAAAAATGGGAGTGGAAAGATGATTCCAGCACAGTTTCTTTTAATCCATGTTTGTGTGGATCATAGTATATCCCTTTGTTTTCTAGATATTTTGTTCTTCTGTACTGAGGAATTCTTTTATTATTATCACATTTAAATAAAGTGCCTCATTTATATTCATTTTTGTTAAATAAACCTGAGCAGGCACATGTTTCTCTATACACCTCATTTTCATATCCTTTTCTTGAGCTGAAGTTCTTTCTCACTAATGCTTACTAAAACGGTAAGGAAAAATTAAATTAATATATATTATATATTTGACAGAAAGAAACACTATTTTCATTCTTCTAACTTCATTAGGCTTTTCCTTTTAAGAACTTCACTGGTAAGATGGATAAATTTATAAAGAAATGAGAAATGGAAATGATCATAAAGAGTCAACTTCAAAAGTAATACAAATGAAATTACTGTCTTTGTTCCTAAAGGTCAAGAAAGGCAGAGACATTCGAGTTCTTATTTCAATAGTCTATTGTGAAGACAGCTAAGTGTTTCCTTATGTCCTGTTGTTGAAGACAGACTGGTAAAGTGGCCCCTAATGGACCCTACTCCCTGTTGTTCACACTCCTCCGAGCATGAGTAGGACCTATGACTTACTTATAATCAATAAAAAAACAGCAAAGATGATAATATGAAAGTGATTACAGCTATGTAAGTACACTTTAGGTTACATAACACTATAGCACCTCTATGTTCTCTCCCTTGTTGACTAGGAGAAATCTAGCATCTTGGTGAATCTATGACAAAGAGCTGCAGTTTGCCTCTGTCAAACAATCAGGAAAAAACTAAAACTACATAAAACCACGAAGAAATGAATGCTACCAAGACCACAGGAGTGGAGAAATATTCTGTAAATCAAGATTCTAGATGAAAAAAAAAAAAAAAAAGATTCTAGATGAGAGCCCAGTCCTAGCCAAGGCTAAGTAAATCAACCCATCCACACAGGTTCCCAACTTACAAAACCTATGAGACAATACATGTGTGTGACTTAAGCCACTATATTTGATGTGATATTGTTGAGAAACAGACAAAATGTTTTCTGCATCAGTGTATGTTCAATTCTTTCTGCTGAGTCTTCCATGATCACAAAACCATTCATGCATTCAAGTCATCCACCTTTTCTTTCTCGGGCTAGAAAAACTAAATGTCTAAACACAAATTTTGATTGCTTTATTTTGGTTGCTTCTGTTTCCTTGATGCATTCAATTCCTCTTTATTTTAATTTAAAGTATTAAAAGAAGAATTAGCTAACTGGGCAAAAAAAATAGCAATATTTCTCATTTGAAAAGCATTCTGGATAATATAACTACTGTTATCATCATCTTCCTAATTGCCATAATTTTTAAACTTCAGGGTTTTGGGGGGTTTTTTCTTTTTTTGTTTTCTGGGTTTTTGTTTTGTTTTGTTTTGTTTTCCTGACTATTAGAACATTTTTTGAAAATACGGTCTCTATCTTTTTTTAAAATTTTTTCCACAACTCTATCTCTTTATTTATGAGTGCTCATCAAAGACATTATTTATGATCATATTTAACTAAATATTCAATATTATATACTCACAAACACTGAATGAACAAAATCAAGAGATATATCTTAGTTTCATTTCAAAATTAAATTAATCAGGGGGCCTGGCCTTAGCTCAGTTGTTTAAGTGGCTGCTTCCACAAAGCTGTCAGCCTCAGGTTGCTGTAGTTCTATCCCCACAACACTCCAGACAGCCAAACCACCCTTCAGGGCATTCAGATAAAAAAAAAAAAAAAAAAAAAAAAAAAAACCTTATTCCATAAAAAAAAAAATTAAATCAATCAAATATGCTGGATTTGCTAAAACATTTAATAAATACATTAATAATTTATTTAATAAGTAGATAATATAGAGACAATATTATCTATCTCAATGGAGTGAAAAAATATTCAATTATTTCTAGAAGCAAGAATAAAATTTTCTTTTTCTTTATGTAATTTTTCTAAAAAGAACAGATATGATATGCTTAAGAAATGTTTCAAACTTATAACTTGAATCTATTTAGAATGAGAAAATTCCATGTGTAAGTATGACACAAATACATTCTGTCAAAAGGATTCTTAGATCCTATATTTTTGCATTAATTTGACCAGCTCATAACATACAAACTGGTAACATGTGTCTCTAAATCACATCTTTCACTTAACCTATGTCATTAAAACACTTTCATAACTAATTTCCTGTAAGACATTTTACAGAAAGTATGTTTTTCTCAATAATACCTAATATCATTTATTGGATCTCAAGGAGCTATTGTATACAATATTCCCACTAATGGCAGTGAAGTGTTTGAAGGTGTGACAAAGCCAAATTTAGAAAACAGATTTAACTAACAAATATTATATATATAATATTTCTCCAAAAGGACAACATTTTATGATTGCAATAAGAAAGGCTTTAGAACTTTAGAAGAGTTCAACTCATGTCTAACCATTGAAAAATAAAGTACAACTAAGTTAAAATAATGTAACAGGCACTTCAGAGGAAAATAATTTAAATATGAAAAGATTATGACATGCCTTTCAAAATATGACAAAATCTTCAATTTTACTTTTCTCTTAATTTTATTAATTTTATTTTTTCTTTTAATGGAACTGGAGATTGAAAATAGCACTAAACTACACCTCCAGCCTATTTCTAAAATTATTCTGACACAGAGTCTAACTAAATTGCTCACACTGGCCTGAAACTAGAAACTCATCTTCCTCAGGCTTCCTGACATTTTGGGATTAAAGACATCTACCACCATATCCAGCATGAATCTTCAAATATTTTTTACAGGAAATGACCTACTTTGTAATTATAAAGTAAAACATATTATATTATGGGAAATTATTGAAATAACTAAATATTTGAATCATAGTTTTAAAAAATTCAATACAAAAGAATAGTACTCACAGCCTAAATCTAATTAAACACAAGATAAAATAAACTTATTTCCATAATGTTTGGTTTTGCTATGCAAAAACCAAACTTTTCATTATTTACTATGAAGTTTTACTTCATGTTTTAAGTGGATTTACTCATTTAAGTGGCCTTTTCTGGTACTAACTATTCTTGACCAACAAGGACTTTCCATTATAAAAAGTCTAAGAGATATTTAAATCCTTACTTAAGAAGAAAATATGCAGAATAAGATGTTGTTGAGCAAAGTACTGCAAAGACCATTTAAACACTTGAAAATGAAGAAAAATGATCCCATAAAGAATATGGAGAGGAAACAAAAGGATAATTCATTCATTAATTCACAACACAACCATTCTGTTTTTTATTCAGGCTACTAAATTGGTAAACTTCTTTGCATTAAGTTGAAATCTCCCTTAGAAACATTTTCCAAAAAAAAAAAAAAAGAAGAAAGAACTATTTTGCCACTGTAGCTGTAAGTGCAAAGAGCAAACTTAAAAAATATACTTTAAAAATGTAATTGATACTTAAATATCAGAGCCAGTCATCCTAGTAATAATGATACAAGCTACAATTTGACTGAGTATTATATGCTGAGATAAGCACTCAGAGAGTTAGGAAATCTGCCCAAAATTATATCAATGTTCATGGTCTTTCTGCTGTGCTATGGTATAGCTACCATACTATTTCTCTTCAGTGTTTTTAGCTTTAGATTAGCATCCTTCTAACTCTACCTTTAACCTTGTTCTTCTGTGATTTAGCTTTCATATAGCTGCCAGAATCTAACTATGTCATTTCTCCTACTTAAACCTTTTTAATGAGGTTCCAGTACACTCAGAATGAACAAATTCCTTAATATGGTAAGCCGTTCACATTGGCCCCTTTTAACTCCTCAGTTTCATTTCACACAACTGTTCCCTTCAACCACTATAAACCTCATTTCTATCTCTCAAACTTACATTCTAATATTTAATTATATGAACTATCAGTTTCTGGAATGTGAGTCTTCACATCTTATTCAAGTGTTTTGATTCCTACTATTTACTAATGCAAAACTATCAGCTAATGAAACAATACAAAGCAGTACAGAACACCTGTGAATGAAATTTGTAACTATTATCTGTATAATTTTTTAAAATCCTTTCTAAGAAAACATTAAATTTTATAGACATATTTTAAAGACTTCTCAAGAAAGCTCTAAGTTGACTTAAAATTACTGGTAGAGGATGAATTTAGGGGGGCTTTGCACATAATTCTTATCACTCAAATTCCCATTTACTTTTATTATTTACTTTACTTGCCAGAAGAAAGCAAATGCTGTAATACAAAACCATCTGCTCTCCAAATTCACACACTTACCAGAAACTCCACAGTGAGAGTGATCATAGAGATGTCGTTGTTGCAGGGTAGACTTTTTGTAAATAACATGAGGATGGCCATTTTCATAACTGAAATGCTTAGAATCCTCTGTAGTATTATTTAAAGGTTCAATAAAATATTCTTCATCCTCTGTAGCAATAATGCCATGCTAAAAAAGAAAGAACATATTTATGAAGAATTTTTCTTTTGTTTTTCAGAACTGGGGATTGAACTTGCCAGGCAAGCACTTATTCCACTGAGCCATCTCCCCAGCCCCAAGAATCATTTTTATTAGCTATCATTGTTATCAAGAATCAAAATTAAATTGATATCACTCAAAAAAGTTAAAAATATATGCTTATTTTTAAAGGCTGGACTATTATCTGTACTCAGTAAGACAAACACATTTCTATTCTTTAAAAAAGTGGTATCTCCTCTATCTACTATGAACTATATGTACTGTACATATTTCTTCCAATTTTCCCAACAAATTTGAGAGGTAGCATAGAACTCAGTCAGTAGCATATGAACTTCAGAATTTATTTCCCCCTGATAGTGAATAAAACTTAACTACATCTTTGTTTTTTTCTTTAAGTATAGCTTTGTCATTAAGGTTTGGCTATTAAAAAATGGGCAGAAGGCTGTATATAGCCTTCAAGCCAAGCCCCTGAATATCTCTGTAGTGAGTTCTCTTTTTCTCTACTGCCAATGAAATGGAAAGATCCAGAGAAGGAGCAAGGTGCAGTGGTATAAACCTATAATCCCAGCACTGGAGAGGCTGAGGTCTCAGGATCGTCTCCAGTTCAAGTCTAGCTGGGGCTAAAAAGTGAATTGAAGTCCAGCCTGAACTGCATAGGGAAACCCTGACTAAAAAAAGAAGAACTAGGGGCAGGTGCAAGCCAAAAGAAAGGCATTTGGGTCCCTGAATGATCTCCTTGGAAAGCCATCTAATGTAAACACAGATATAAGGAGAAAATAAATTTCTATAGTACTAACAACTGATATTTTGAGGTTTACGTTGCACTAATGAGCATGTTCCTAATTAACATACATTCCTATTTTGCAGATGAAGTAACAGGTTCAGTGCTCAATCCCAAATAGAAAAAAGAAAAAGATAAAATTGCTGTTATTCACATTATATCTCATTACAATATTTTCAATAAATGCCACAATTTGTTCCATTTCAAATCTTTTTTTTGTTTTGTTTTGTTTTTTAATTTTATTTATTTATATGTGTGTGTGTGTGTGTGTGTGTGTGTGTGGCCAGCTCAGCCCACCAGGGGGCGGGGCTGGCTGGCATGTGGTGCTGGGGGATTGAACCGCTGTCCCTGTGCTTGCTAAGTTTGTTCTAAGTAGGTGCTTTAGACCACTGAGCCATCTCACCAGCCCCCCATTTCAAATCTTGATGTTGCACTTAAATTCAATACAACTGCTCAATTGAATGGTTTATCTTCCCAACTAAACTATTTTCTGTCTTCAGGAAAAGGGGTATCTCTTGTATTCCCTTATATCATTCATAGCCACAGAGAAGGTCTTCTACAGTAAAAGTTGTCTGCATCAAAAATAAGAACTGAAATATAAATAAGAATCCCCTCTTTTCTAACAGTGTTTTCCCAAGAAAGGCACCTGAGAGAATTGCTCTTAATCCAATTAATTTACTCTATAACACCGGATAAAACACAAATTCCTTGGATATATTTCTTCAATTGGAGAAATGAAAGGGTTGGCCTAAATTAGCGGTTCTAAAACAGCACTCCAGGGAGCCCTAAGGGCTTGCTGAAAGTGCCCCCAGGAGATTGCCCCAGACAACAAAGGGAAATCTAAATGGCTTGGATTCCTGGGCTTCAAATCAGCTGTGTTTTTATTAATCTGTGTATTAAGTTTCCACATAACATTTCATATGAGAAAAGGGTTTTGCTGCCTTAAAAAGAAAATAAAAAAGTTGAAAACCTTTGGACCATATAATCTCTGAGGTCCTTTTGAATTCTAAAAAAAACTATCATTCTGTTTAGAGAAATTATTGTTAAGTACTGCCTGCTTGGAAAAAAAAGATAAGGTATAATCCAAAGTGCTTTTACTTAGAACTTACATGAAATGTAAGTTTTATTTGTTTTAGATTATGGTTAACAGTCTTTATATTCAATGCAAATTCTAACAAGGGTAACAACAAGCCATTAAAAAAACTACAATACCTGAGCATGAACTGTTTACCAGATAGGTTAATACTATAATGTACTAGAAAACAGAGTATGGTTCTTGCAGAAAAGGGTGCAAGTTTTGAAGTGTAGGAGGTCGAGTCTAGGGTATTGTCTAGAAAGGACATGGCACTAAAGTCACCCTGGTCTCTTGCAATAGAAAATTGAAAGGTCCCAGACAAAGTTTACTGAAGGAAAATGGATTCAAAGCCTGGAAAGTAAACAAAATCTGTAAATAATAGAAAGACTTTAAAGGGAAATCCAGAGATTTTATGTTAGATATTCTGCAAAATGTTTACATACATTATCTTAATCTTAATAGCTCTTTGAAGTAAGTACTGTGAACAGCTCCACTTTGCAGATTAGAAACTCAGGTAGAGCAAAGTTAAATAAAAATCAATTTGATTGACTTTGGAACCAGACTCTTAACCATTATACCATAATTCTCTTATCATCTAATGGCTGTTTCTAGCTTTATTTATTCATTCACCAAGTATGTTTTGGCTGCCTATCACGGGAATAATACTGTACTAAGTGGTATTAATATAACAATATACAAACTTCAGCTCTATCATAATATTATAGAGCTTCAGCTCTATCATAATATTTACATTCCAATGAACACTGAAAAGAATATGTAATTAATTGCATAAATTATCTATTAAATAGCAATAAATATTAAGAATAAAAAAATAAACTGTAAGAAGAAGTATATCATAGACTCTTAACATGTGCTATGTATGCACCTGAGCCCTGAATGCCTTTGTGTGTCTAGATGTGATACCTATGGATCCTTCCTCACAATAACATTTTAAATGCAGAAATAAAGAAATTATAAATAAAAATAAATAGAAAAATGCATACTTATACTTTTTATAACACATTAACTCTTCAGTGGCTTTAATAACTACAATAGGGCCACAGAGATAGCTTCGTGGTGTAAGCACCTGCCTAGGCAAAGGCAAGGAGCCAGTAACCAAGACCAGGTATGGTGGCAGACACCTATAATCCAAGCTCTGGGAAGGCAGAAAGGAGGATCACTACAAGTTCAAACTGCGTAGTGAGACCCTGTACCAAATACATAAAAAAAAAACCTATGATAATTTCACAACAATGATAAATAAAAATAGCAGCTTGAAAAATGCAAAATTGTGATGTGACACACACATAGTTGGGGGATAAAGTCACAGGTACTGCTATTACTATATTGATTACCTATATTTTATAATTGAAAGAAATGTTAAAGCTCAGTTACAAATTAGTAAAAATATTCTTTTATTTTGCTCTTAGAATTATTTATACTTTGGGTTTCTCATATAAGAGAAAATGTAATATTTAACCTGTGCCTGATTTATTTCACTTAGAAGTATAGTCTCAAGGTGCATGACAGGAAATAGAAATAGTCTTTGTGAAAATGAGAAGAGAATGTTGTGGGACAGGAGAGAAGAGAGAAGAAGAAGAAGATGTGACTATACATGCACCAGTTCCCCCAGTCAGTGTATGTATTAGGTATTGCAAACGTACACTACTAAAAAGATAAATGCAGAAAAAGTAATTACTAAGAGGACAAAAAAAGGATTAAGATGTGTTATGTACATGTACAAATTCCCCACGATGAATGTGAGCAATACATACTGCAAACATGTACTTTTAAAAAAAGATGTTTTACCTATTGCATTTCACAGTCCCTCTAAATCGTAACCATGGATTCACATTAAAAACTAATAATGTAGATAATCTCTCGATCCTTCCCTTCCCAGTTCCTTGACTTCTCTTTCAAATGTCTTTTTTTTTTTTTTTACCTTAGACACTCATGCCCATCATTAAATTCTAGACCTCAGCATAATGAATATCTGAAACGTTCCATAATCTTGATTTCAAATATCCCATTTTTCTCTCTTTCTAAGCTGTCCTTCCAACATATCAACTCTAAGAAACAGTCTTTTCTATCAAGACATTCAACAAATTTGTCATCCTTTTTCAGTCTTTCACGCATTTCACACCCTCACTTCCCTCTAGAACCAGCTTCAGTTCCACTTTGGATTCTCTTGTCCCTTTCTCACTTTACTGAAATCAGTTCATTTGAACAACTCTGATTAAAATTAATTTTGTTCATTTGCACCTTTGCAATTGGTCTTAACCAGACAAAAACAGAACAACAAGTTGATGGGTTCACTTTAAATTAATTAATTTATTTAGGGAATTAAACTGAAGACATTGTACTCGCCAGGCAGGTGCTTGTGCTACTGAGCTATATCTCCTGGCCCCACTTTAAATTTATAATCATTAGGGCTGGTCAAATAGCTCAGCAGATTAAAGCGCCTGCAGCCAGGTACACAGGCCTGGGATTCCATCCCCGGGGCCTGCCGTGCCAGCCCTGCCTCTGGGGCACACTGAGACAGCAATTGAGACAGCGCGTGATGGCACGTGCCTGTAATCCCAGCTTTTGGGAGGTTGTAAACGGGTGGATCACTATGAGTCTAATCTAGTAGTAAGACCCTGAACACCCTGTATATCATGTCCTAAAAATACAAAAATAAATAAATAAATAAATTTATAATCATTAATTTCAACTGTATTCCAACTAATGCTCCATGGTACTATCTAGTTCATTCAGTATTCTACTTTCCTAAATAGCCCTGTTTTTTCATCTTTCTTTAATTTTTATTAATACATAATAAAATTTGCAGTATATGTTTATATTCCTTGTGTGCAGTTGTCACATGGACACAAAACACCCTATTTCTATAAAACCTCCTCTTTCTAATTTCTCATCCATAGACAACACTGCACTATCTCCCACAAAGTTCCACAAATGTTAGTACCTACCTACCTATAACTCATGTCCATAAAATCTTTTTTTTTTTTTTTTTGGCAGAACCGGGGATTGAACTCAGGCCCTTGTGCTTGCTGGGGAAGCACTTATTCCACTGAGCCATTTCCCTGGCCCCCATAAAATCTTTTTTCCTATTACTATTGAAAAACTTTTTCTTCTAGCTAGCTAGTAGCTTCCCATTCATGCAGATAATTCCATCCCTTCTTACCTATTATTGGCTTCACTCCATCAGTTTCCCTTCTCCTTACATAATTATTCATATCTTCAGCAAAACACAATTTCTCCTGACCTCACTTGCTCCTGCAGTTATAGACCATTTTTCCAACATCTCTGAAATAACTGTCTACATTTTCTCCTGATCCATCTTTTTTTTTTTAAATGTATTTGGTATAGGGTCTCACTACCTAGCTCAAACTCATAGAGATGCTCCCATTTTCAGCCTCCCAACACTGGGATTACAGGCATGCATCACCATGCCTGGTCTTGGTGGCTGCTCAGTGCACCTGGGGTAGGGCTGGTGCTACATGTGCTGCTGTCCTGCTCCATCTTAAATCTATTCCATTCAGGTCTTTGCCTCCTCATTAATATCACCAAAACTTCACCAACAGTGCGGTTGTCAAGTTCTCCCCAATAACCTCCTCACTGAAAACTTCAATGGTCAGTCTTGTTTTGACTCAGCAGCAGCACTTTCCATGAGAAATACTTTTTATGCTAACTTCCAACACATTGTCCTGGTTCTTGCTCTATTTCCTTAATATGCTGTTCTCTGTGTTTTATCTCACCTCTTTCTGATTTCCCTGAACTCCAAAAGTTCAATTTTTACACCACTTCTCTGTTCTACCTATATTCATTCCTCCTTAAGCAATTTCATACCTTTAAGCTTTAAATGTCATCCATATGTTATTGACTACAAAGTTTACAACCTTTTAATTCATATCTCTTGTTTTAACTCACAACTGGCATAGCTTGTGTCTTACACAGCATCTCCAGTTTAATATACCTAACTGAATTTATATTAAATGCTGCCAACCCACTCCCCCACTAGCTTCTCAATCTTAAGTTGGAGCCCAAGCTTTCCCATCTTCATTGATGGGAGCTTTGCCGGATAGTTCAGTTGTTTAAAGCACCACCTGGGCAAATGCAGTCAGGTGCATAGGACCGTGGTTCGATTCCCAACTCCAGAAGCTGTACCAAATCTGCCCTTCCTTAAGGCAGCATGAAGTATCCCGACCCCCCAAAAAAAAAAAAAAAACCTCCTTCTCATTTGATAACTATTACAATTTTCCAGTTGCTCAGGGCTCAAGCTTGGAATCCTCTAATTCTTGCCCTATGTGTTCTAAAATTCTGTATTGATTCCCAGTTTTCTTCATGACCGCACTTTGATTACTCCTCTTCTTCACTCAGCTATAGGCATAGTGGCCATTTTGCTTTTACATAAACACCCAGATCAAATCTTTGTACTCACAGATTCCAACCTGGAAATCTCATACTTCAAATGTCAACATTTCCTCCCTCATTGCCCTTAAGGTCTTTGCTCAATATGTTTTCCCTCCTTACCACCTATCACTATCATGATTTCCATTCATTTACCTTACTTATGTCGCTACCACTAAAATGCAAATAATTTCAAGGATTTGTGTTTTATTCATTATTGTACTTATATTACCTAACACAGTGTCTATTAGATGGTAAGTAATTACAAGTATGCAGAAAATGAGAGAATAAATGAATTAACTATAAAAAAGGAAAGAAGTGCAACTTCACAATAATTCAATGGACAGAAGGTTTAAAGGGTCACTGGGATTTTATAACTAATTATGCATCATTAAGTATCTTCATAAAAATTAAAGAAAATAATTTTTCATCAGAGAATAATAGATGGTAAGGGAAAAGAAAGATCTTTTGAAAAATAGAATATAACACCTGAAACTTTTAAATCAACTAGAGGAAAAGAAGATTAAAACTAAAGAAATTTCACAGAACTTAAAATTAAAAAAAAGAAAAAGATGGAAAAAAGAGAGGAATGATACAGAAGAACAAAAGTCAATTCCAGAAAGAAAGAAAGAAAGAAAGAAAGAAAGAAAGAAAGAAAGAAAAGACAGAAAATGTTAAGAATTTTTTAACATAATAATTAAAAGTAATAATTTTTAAATTCCCTTAAGCTGAACAAGTAAAGAGATAGAAAGAACACTTCTATCTAACCACATTATAAAATTACTGAAACTAAAAAGATAAAGAGAAATATATATAAATTTTTGCCAATAAAAATATAAAAAATTAAAAATGCTTAAAAAGTAAAAAGGATAAGAATCAAACTAACAGCAGACTTAAACATTTCACCTAAAATAAATTGATGTTAAGGTTTTTGACCTTCAAATATTTTCCTTTGTTTATAAATATAAGATTATATATAAATTTATTTATTTATCTATTTGCTGTATTGGGAATTAAATCCAGTACCTTGCACATGCTAAGCACTGCTACCACTGAGCTATACCCCCCAAATATTCCCCACTTTTTTAAAAATTTTATTTAGAACAAAGCCTCATTAAGTTGCCTAGGCTGGGGCTGGCGAGATGGCTCAGTGGTCTAAAGCACCTACTTAGAACAAGCTTGGCAAAGCACAGGGACCACGGTTCGATCCCCCAGCACCACATGCCAGCCAGCCCCGCCCCCTGGTGGGCTGAGCTGGCCACACACACACACACACACACACACACACACACACACACACACAAAATAAATAAATAAATGTTTAAGTTGCCTAGGCTACCTTCAAACTTGAAGTCCTCCTGCCTCCACCTCCCAAGTAGCTGGGATTGCAGGCATGCACCATCACACCTGGAACTACAGATAAATTTGATGACCCATATAACTTCCCTTCCTGATTCCAGCATGCATGGTTCTCAAAGAAAATTATTTTTAACTTATAATTCCATATCAGTTAACTATTAACCCAATATAGTCATTGTAGTCACTTTCTTTTTTTGTCTGTCAGTTTTTTGGTTTGTTTTTCATTTATGTATTTGGTATAGGGTCTCACTATGCATGTGAGATGAGGGATCAAACCCTGGTCCCTGTGCTTGCCAAACCGGGCACTTAGTCCACTGAGCTATCTTGCTGGCCAGGTATGTAGTCACTTTCAAATAGGCAAAGACTCAGAAATTTTGCTTCCTAGGCATCTGTCCTCAGGTAGCAATTTTTAAAGATAGTCTCCCCAAGAAACTTGCATATAAACTGAAAAAGAGGAAGCTGTGAAACTAACATAGGAAAAATGAAACCTAAAAAGGGAGATATACAGCACATGAAGAATTTCATATGCCATTATACGCTGATGTCTCAAATACAAATGGACATAAGAGCTATAAATATAAGATCTAATAACAGTGTACTACGAATTACCTGATTTTAAAAAATGCTTATTTTCCTTCAATAAGAAAAACAGAAGTAATTATAAATTCCAGAAAGGCAAAATCTAGATTAGAAAACTATCATTGAAACATAAAGCAAATTAAAATTGGCATTATTTGGAACAACCAATGGACTATGTTAGGAACTTCGTTCTTTGAATGATGCAAGCGTTATAACTCTGAAATTGAATAAAAAATGATTAGAAAATGCTAATGACTTCTGCACGAGAAACTAGTTTATGCAGAACAATTAAAAACTAAGTTAATTAAAAGCAGTAGACATTGAAAAGTAGAGCTTAAAAAATACATGTTTACATATTCTAAAAAAAAAAGTAGCATGATACAAAATAAGAATAAAAGGGAAGTTCATTAAAACTGATAGAGAAAAGATTAATGCAAAACAAGGTCTTTACATAGTCTCAAAATATCTGCTCATAAATCCCCACAGGGGAAGATAACATTAGTTGACAAACCTGGCAGATAACATCTCAAAATTAATTAACATGGGCCTTGGAATTTCAATAAGAAACAAAACAAAAGGTGTTTGCAAAAAGGAAAGAAAATAAGAGACACAAAGTGGTCATGTGAATGAACAGATTAATGACACCGTGCCACCATCTTGTAAGAAAGGTCCACTTGGAACCTTAGTTGACTCATCAAACTAATCTATCATAATTTCATAGTCACCTACATTGACTCTCAAATTTCACCTTTCTAGAATTGAGGGGTTTTGTGGGATTTTTTTTTCATAGCCATGTTTACCAAATGCTACTAGACATCTTTATCTTTATTTCTTCAAATTCCTCATATTCTCTGTACCAGAAGGCTTCTTTTCATCTTCTCTAATCCAGCACTTTTCTAATCCTTCTTTTCAGCTAGTAGCATTTATATACTCATCCAAAAGAGAATATTCATCATCTTCAATTACTTTCTTTCATCCATACTCTATTTTCATTTTTTAAAATGTTATTAAATGCCTACTGTATATTATCTCTCTTACTGTATTTCAGAGGACAAAGACTAACGGATACACATCCTCTAAATTTTCTCACCAAAATGTGGACCAGATTCTTTTTGTGTTCTCCATTCCTAGCACCACAGTCTGAAAAGGTCCTTATCATGTATATGTTCTAATTCTTATTTAAATCACCAGCCATTCTTCTTCTCTCAAATCCCACGATGAAATCAGTTTTCTTTTGCTTTTTCTGAATCAAATTTGCATATTTCATCACACTGTTAAAACTTGCAATGGCATATTAATGTTACTGCCAAATATAAAGAAAGGGAAAGTATTTTTCTATGATAATTTTTGTGACAGCTAACAGCAAGTGTCATTTCAACACATGGAAAGTCTTAGGACACATTTATTTGAAAAAATCTTTTGTGTATAAATTGCTAATACTTTTTATGGGGAAAGAAGTAATAAATTTGTTCAATATATGTACTTATAAAAATTAAAGGGGCCGGGGAGATGGCTCAGTGGAATAAGTGCTTCCCTGGCAAAAGCCAGGACCTGAGTGTGATCCCCGGTTCCACAAAAAAAAAAAAAAAAAAAATTAAATTCAAAGGGCTAGCCCAACAGCTCAGCGAATTAAAGCACCTGCTTAGGCAGACACAGGAGCCAGGAGTTCAATCTCCTGGCCTGCCATGCCAGCCTCGCTCCCAGGGCACACTGAGACAGCGATTGAGACTGGGGGTGGTGGCACAACCCTATAATCCCAGTGCTTGGGAGGCTAAAAACAGGTGGATCACTACAAGTACAATCTATGCAGTGAGACCCTGTACACCCTCTCTTAAATACAAAAAAAAGAAAAAGAATTAAATTCAAATTTTTAAACCTAAGTAATTCAATTGGCTCATTTTATGTACACTACAGAAAATGAACAAACAGGAAATTGTTGTGTATGCACTGAAATTCTTCTCCATTATATAGTTATTGATAGTTTCTTCAAATTCAAAACTTACTTTAATTCAGTTTTAATCATACTGCTATTTCATATTGAAGCATACATATGTGGGTATACATAAAAATGTGCATAAGGCCCGGGATGTAACTCAGAGACACAGTGCCTGCCTGGCAAGCGTGAAACACTGAATTTGACCCAGCACCAACAAAAAGGAACATGTATGATATATTAACAAGGGCTGGTGAGATGGCTCAGTGGTCTAAAGCACCTACTTAGAACAAGCTCAGCAAAGCACAGGGACTGCGGTTCAATGCCCCAGCACCTCATGCCAGCCAGCCCCGCCCCCTGGTGGGCTGAGCTGGCCACACACACACACACACACACACACACACACACACAAATTAAAAAAAAAGATATATTAACAAGATAAACAATTTCTGTCTGATGCAAAAAAAATATTTGTGCTCTTTTACACAGATAAAACTTTAATGGAAAAACAACTTTAAAGGAATATCTTCATTACCTTGCAGAATAAAACTAAAAGAGGAAGCAGGAAATATGCTTTGATCTCCAACCATTATTATGTATAAGTGAACTATTTGGCACTAGACTACAAGGCTTTTAAGTGCCTAGTTATTATAAACTCTACAATCCATTTCAGAAATGAAAAAAGATTATTATCAATCTTCATATAAATGCTGAAAAAACATTTCATAGACATTAATAGAAAAGATTTTGCTGCAGGCAACCTTGGTAGTACATGCCTGTAATCCTAGCTACCCATGAGGGTAAAGCAGTAGGGTTTCAAGTTTGAGGCTAGCCTTGGCAATTTAGCAAGATCCTGATTCAAAATGAAAAGGACTGCGATGTAGCTCACAGCACTTCCCTAGCATGCATGAGGCCCTAACTTTAATCCCCACACCAAGAAAAAGGGAAAAAAAAAAAAAAAAAAAAAAAGATTTGCGGCCGGGGAGATGGCTCAGTGGAATAAGCGCTTGCCTGGCAAGCGCAGGAGCCTGAGTTCCATCCCCAGTTCTGCCTAAAAAAATAAAAAAAAAATGGATTTACTTCAGGAACTTGCCATCATACTAAGTCTTAAGTAATGTTAGCCTATGTTACCTACCAAAGAAGATAGTATAGAAAACAACCTAACTGAGGCAATTAGTGCTATAGTCTCTTATAACATACGCATATACACAAACGTACATTAAAACTCTTTACCAATGACTGGGTTTTGCTGTTATTTACAAATCCCATTTGAACAGAAAAACTTAAATCTAAAAGGAAATCTGAGGTTTCATTTGTTCCTCTACTCGTTCTTTTAAAAGCTAATCTTTGAACAGGCAATATAAACATTTAAATCAAAGGATCAAAACCTAAGGCAGCAGAAATAACAATTTTAGACTACAGCCTTTCTACTTAAACCACCAGTATGCATCTTTTAATCTGAGGAAAGACATTTACATTGTGAATTTATTTTTCCCTTTAGAAATTTAAAATTATAACATCTACTTACCAACCCAACACAGTTGCTTAAAGCCACTGTTGTTGTACTACGTTGATCTTGCAAGTATCCTGTGTAATGACAGTTGTCTAAAAAATCGTGTTTCCACTGGGGTCCATCTTTCCCCCAGTATTCTACTGTAAAATGTTTGGACACAAAATTTGTATTGAGAGTCAAGTTTAGGTGAAAGTGCTTGCCATAGGCTGAAAGTTTAAAAAATAACTTAGACACTGCCTGCTGTGGATCAACAGGGTCCATACTCCGTCTTCTCCTTGAGTGTTTATCATTTTTCACAGTAAAGCTGAGAAAAGCTCCATTTTGATCAACCCTTATTGGAATAGTTAGCTGGTAGTGTTCAAGATAAGTCAGGAATTCCTCTTTGTAATCACAAGCCAGAGAATCCAGAAAAAAAGCACATGGAAGAAAAGAAAATTTAACAGAACAGAGAAGCAGCAATATAAACAACTATGTCAAATACGTTAAAATTATGCATCATTAAATGTGAGGTATGGGCCCAAAATGATATAGTAAACAAAAGTGAAAGAATAAAAGTTTAATACCAAAGGTTAAGTTCTACTTATTCTATTTTTCAAAACAATATTCTTTAAAAATTATTTGTGAAGGACTAGCTTTCTTTTATAAAATCAAGTCTACAAACAGATATTAAAGACAAAATTCTAATAGAAGTATGAAAATTTTATGTGGAATTTTTTTAAAAAATCAATAAAAACTATACATGCATGAAAGAAGAGTTTAGCTTACATAAGCTCTACTTTAGAAAATTATCCAAAAGGATGTACATCGAATCTCCACAGCTACGTAAAAATAATTTTTTAAAACCAAAATCAGTGGTAATGCTGTTATCAGTTTCAAGACTAGTCTGACAGCTTATCAAAATGTTGAACAAGACGTTACCGTATGATCTAGTAATTCTACTCCTATTATATATGCATATGAAATGGAAATACATATCCATATAAAAACTGTATGTGAATGCTCATGCTAGTATTATTCACAATAACCAGAGGAAATAACCCAAATTTTTGTCAACTGATGAACGAATAAATAGAATGTGTGAAGTACACAATGGAACATCATTCTACTATAGAGATGAAAACTATATTGATATATGCTATGACCTATGAATAAAACTTCACAGTAACTGCCTGCATAATCTAAACTCAGTTTATACCATTATAAATATTGTGCTAATTAAAAGGAGCCCATAAAAAAAGACCTCATATTAAGTGACTCTAAACGTTCAGAATTGACAAATCTCCACAAATTTCTATCCAGAAATTCAGAGAATTAGAGGTTGCCTAGGGCTAGGGCTAGAGGTGGCTTAGAAAAAATTGACATCGGCTGCTAATGGGTACAGATTTTCTTTCTGGAGTGATGAAAATGTTCTAAAATGTGTAATGATAACTCTGAACATAATAAAAAACATAAAATTGGGTATTTTAGATGGATAAATTGTATAGTGTAGTATAGCTCAGTAAAACTATTTAAAAATCAATAGAATACTAAAACTTTGGAGAACTATTAAACTTATTTCCCTCCTCCAGATGGATTAAATATCACCCTTTAGCTATACCTCCTTCAGCTACGTTTACAACAAGAGAACCCAAAAGCCTGCTCATTTCATCACTGTCTATACATTTAGTTTAACCAAATAGAAATAAATTGAAACACAGAATTTCTTCACTTTTTATAAACAAAGAATCTATACTAAATGCTATGGTTTTGCTACCTTGAGAGCCGTTCTTCATATATGGACTTTTAGAAACATACAAAATCTTTATCAGTCTTGAAAATCTGGCCCATTGGCACCAAAAAATTGTTACTATGCATTCATAGAAAGAAAATCCAAAGTAGGCCTCCATAATTTTATAAGCAATGAATAGGCTCAAAAACAAATAATATTATTCCTGGGATTTTGTAAAGATCGTTTCTATTATATGAAGTTCAGTTTCATAGATTAACATTAATAAAGATTAGAATTAGAAAAATTGAGTTTACAACTCTTTTACTCAGATTTTAGTCCTTAGATCAGAATAGTTTAGGGGCCGGCAAGATAGCTAAGTGAAAAACATAAATAAACGGAAAAAAATTTATTAAAAAAAAAAAAAGCTAGGTGGACTAAAGCACCTGCTTAAGCAAGCTTAGGCAAGCGCAGGGACTGTAGTTCGATCCCCTGCACCACATGCCACGCCAGCCACTCCCCCAGGGTGGGCTGAGCCAGTCAGAGTCCAGGCGTGGTGTCACATGGCTGTAATCCCAGCACTGGGAAGGCTGAAAGCAGGAAGATCACCACAAGTCCAAGCTGCATAGTGAGACCCTGAAACAACCAAATACATTACAAAATATAAATTAAATAAAATAAAGAATTTGTATATTTAGAAGAGTACTTTTTATGAAAAGCCCATAACAAGAGGTCCATAACACTATATTAGAATTCATCTGGTTTCTTCCATAGCATAAACCTTCGGATTCATTTTGAAAATGACCTTGTTCATAAATCCTAGCAATGAATGAGTTTATTAAAATTTAGCATTCAGAAGAAAAAAAACTTGGGGTTTATTATTTTCCAAGAAAAATTAGTCAACTCTAAAATCCTCTAGCTATTAAACCGACTCTAAGAGCCCTTAACATTTATTAAACTTGAACTTGAAATGACACAGTAGGCCTCAGGTTCCTTACATTTCATATCCAAAAAGAAACCATTCACCCAAACTAAGCATTGAGAATCTGTTCTTATCTAACTATTAACAATGTTTTTGTGAAGTTTCAAAAGTAGGAGTCCTACCTTGAGAACTGTATGAAAGTCTGTGGTCACTATGAAATTCCGATGAAGCCATGCTGAGGCTCAAAATCCAGGTCAACGTCTTCCACAAAATTTCCATAATTTAGAAAATTATGGTTGACTTTTTGGAGGGCTACCTATGTGCTAGAGAGTTAATACCATACCAAAATCGAAGCATAACAGTTTTATTTCTTTAAAACTTCTTGCAAATTAGATATTACATGTTCCACTGTGTAACATAAGGTACTTTTTTCCAACATCCCGTACTTTCTTCTATATGTGGATTCATTTTCTCAACTCAAAATGAAAAAAAATAATGATGACCAAAATTTTCATGAGAAAAGTATTAGGCTGATTAGTTACTAAAATATTGCCATTTTTTAACCTAGAAAAACAAACCAAAAAAAAATTTTAAGTTAACTGAACAATATTTTGAATGGACAGACCTACTATTTATTACTCAATACTTGCAAAAGGCCATAACTACACAATAACTTAATATAGCTAAGTCAGACTACTGTTATTCTTTATAGTCTAAATAAATATTCACAAAACTAAACACATAATTAGAGACTTACATGATTAGCAGGAAAACATCCCAGCTACTTAACAATACAAGAAGGAATGTAAAGAAAAAGCATAATTCTTTTCTAAAGAAAAAACCTTCAATGAGAAGTAAGATTTGTACTATAGTGTTTAGACATCATATCTGCATCTTGTACTATGAATAACTACTACAAAGACAACAATATGCAGTGTATTAATTATTGTAACTGTACTACTAACCTGTTTTGAAACTGTCCCATTGCTATTTCTTTCTCAATAAAATTAATAAAAAAAGAAAAAAATCTTAACAGATATGGGGAGAAGGGGAAGAAGTGAAAGGAAAGAGGATGTAAAAAGTATTAAAATGTGTACACATACACATGCGGCAACTCCCCATGGCGAATGCAACCATGTACTATAAATACTAATAAAATATTTTTTTAAATTTTGAACAAAAAAACTTTGAAAATAATGAAAAATACAGTGAACTAACCTTTTAATAAATTAAAAATACTCGCTTCATAATCTAATTTCATTATTTGTACAATATTTTACTTCATGTTCTCTGTAAGGCTATTCACATGCAGAGATTTCTGTGCTGCTTTATGAAGCACCTGTTTTATGAAGCATTATTTTTCTGACAAAGCAAATCTATATACAGAGTGGCATGTATCAACTGTTTGTGAAACTGCAATGATATCAAAATTAAACTTATAAAAAGTTGAATCAGGGCTGGGGAGATGGCTCAGTGGTCTGGAGCACCTACTTAGAACAAGCTTAGCAAAGCATCAGGGACCGCGGTTCAATCCCCCAGCACCACATGCCAGCCGGCCCCGCCCCCTGGTGGGCTGAGCTGGCCACACACACACCACACACACACTCCTTCTCTCTCTCTCTCTCTCTCTCTCTCTCTCTCTCTCTCTCTCAAATAAAAAAAAAGTTGAATCATATTTACTTTACCATTTAATTCTTATGAGGCAACTCAAATGAGGTTATTTCAACTCTCGAAAAATTTTTAAACTTTATTCAGGTATCCTAACAGATTGGATGCTCTATCTAATGCGCTACTTTCCACCAAAAATCTCATTCAGAACCCATGTATTTACTTTTTGTTCAGAATGCTGGCATATTTAACTATCTGATTTTTCATCATATAGCATATTAGAAGAAGGAAAACAACAACAACGTAAGACCTACTAATAGAAAACAGAGATTTTAAAAAGACTCAAAAGCTAAGAGGTAGTTTTAGGACTCCAAAGTATTAAACTTTTAGGTACAGGTAAACCATTCTTAAATAGCTGAACCTTTCCTATTGTGTGTATAAGCGTATCATTGCTCAAAATCTAATTTTTACAATAACATGCATGAATTTAGGGGAAAAAGTCAAATTACTTTCAACAAGATGAGTTACTATGAATAATAGGGAAGTACACAAAAGATATTAGAAAGATTTTCATCTCAAATCCTTAATATATGGGATTATCATTTAGTAATCCTTTACTACATATTGTTTGTGTAAACATAGATAAGTAAACAGAAGCTATGGTTAAAACAAAATCAGTTTAGGCATATAAGAGGCTATTTGTAATTACTTCATTTCCCAAGGTGCCTAAAATATTGGTTATTACAAAATATGAAACAACCACAACCATTTAAAATTCCTTATATTTTTCATTACAAGTTATTAAACTGCTAAATCTTAGAAAAATAAACTCATATAATAATAAATATTGTCTTGCAGTATTAAATGGTGATGATAAAACAACATCAGAATACAAAGAGGATTAAAGAGTACATAAGAGAAGACACCATGCTTGCATTGGACGAGCTCATATCTAAATAAGATAAAAATTCCAAGTAGACTGATATATGCCATAATAAAGTTACAAAAGAGATTGGGAGAGATGACTTCTAGTTCAAAGAAGGATAAATCAAAGGATCTGTGAAAATACAGTACTTGATGTAGGTCTTGGAAAGGAATGAAATTACACAAATCAAATTGCTAAAGGTAATCATCAAAATAAAAGAAATACATTTCTGAAAGTCTAGATGACAAGGAAAAAATGGAAAATAGTATTAGTTACACTAGAAATAGTACCTAAGAATAACAGGTAATAACTGGCAAAGTAGTTTAAGAACAGTCATCAAAAGTAAAGGACTTATAATGTGTTACGCTCTTTCTTTCATCTTCACTCACAGCAGTTTTGTGACGTAGGTACTATTGCCCCTGTGGCAGGGCAGACAGACGGCTTTGATGAGCCTAACCTTGATATCCACCTTTTTGTAAGGTCTTCTCCCTTGAATAATTTAATCTTAACCAAAAGAATATGTCATCATTGGGAAATATCACTTCCATAATTAAATTACAAAAAGCTCTGACTGTCATCTTGCTAGCAGACTCTTTGGTTGGCTTAGATGAAACAAACAGCTAGTGGTGGCCCACAAAGAAGCACTGGAAACAGGCTCCATCTATCACTGTCAGGGAACTGGGACCCACAGTCCAATGGCATGCAAGAAACTCATGAGCTTAGAAGCAGACTGTGCTCTAGTCAAGTCAGCTGGGGAGACACCAGCCCTTGCCAACACTTGGACTAAGGCAGAGGACATAGCTAAGGAGCGCCTGAACTCCTGACACAAAGGAACTATGAAACAATATGTGCTGTTTTAAATCCCTTGATTTGAGGTATTTTGTTATATGCAGCAATTGATAACTAACAGCCACTGACTTATGGTATATAGATAAAGAAGTGTCAGGGCCCGTGAGATAGCTCAGCAGAATAAGTGCCTGCCTGGCAAGCGCAAGATCCTGAGTTTGATCTCCGGTACCAAAAAAAAAAAAAAAAAAAACGGTTGTCAACAGGAGAATAAAGATTTACACACAAAACTATCTTGTTCTAAAGTCTTAATTTTCTGTGTAATATCACACTTTGAGCCCAGCATGGTGGTGCACACTTGCAGTCCCAGCACTTGGAAGCTGAGGCAGGAGAATCAATGTGAGTTTGAGGCCAGCCTGGGCTATATGAGTGACTTTAAGGCCAGCCTGTACTACATAACAGATGCTGTCTTAAGAAAGAAAGAAAGAAAGAAAGAAAGAAAGAAAGAAAGAAAGAAAGAAAGAAAGAAAGAAAGAAAGAATAGTTTGGGATATGTGTGTGAAGTCCATGGGCTTAAGTCCCAGTTTTGCCAAAACACAAAAAACTCAAAACTTCAAAACAATACAACAAGAACATCACACTTCTAGGGCCTGCAAAATAGCTCAGTGGATTAAAGTGCCTGTAAGTAGGTGCAGGGGCCAGAGGTTCGATCCCCAGCCCTGCTGTGCCGGCCCCACCCCCAGGGCACAGTGAAATGGCAATTGAGACGGGGCGTGGCGGCATGCGCCTGTAATCCTAGCTCTTGGGAGGCTGTAAACAAGCAGATCACTACAAGTCCAATCTAATAGTGAGACCCTGAACACCTGTAGACCTTTCCCTAAAATAAAAAAAAATAATAAATCACACTTCCATTTTGAGGTCGATAACTTCAACATTCAATAATAGCTGAATAGGGGGCTGGCGAGATGGCTCAGTGGTCTAAAGC
>NW_004524577.1:27577968-27585578 GCF_000260255.1 Octodon degus | reverse complement strand
AATCTATAAAGAGAGTAAGTCATCCTATTATTCAAAACAGTACTAAAAGGAATCAAGTTATTTTGATTTCCAATGTACCTACATATAATCTTATATATCCTAAATCTAATCATAGATATTAAAGTATAATTGTTACTCCATGAACAACATTCATTTCTAGTGCCTAATTTTTTAAATTACTAGAATATTTTGAATAGCATCTGAGCTTAAATGGGCCCTTCATATATTTTAAATTGAAATCTTCCTTAATAAGGAATATGTCATTTAATATAGATTAGTTAATTTTCTACTAGTGGTAATATATTTGTGCTGAACCATTCATCCTTTTGCTTTTGTTTTTCTGGGCATTGAAATGAATGACAAACTTACAATATAATTTTCTGGGTTTAAGAAACAACTACTTTTCACCTTCAATGTCCTGTTCTTTGTAATCTTCATAGTTATCCTTACTAACACTGTCCTCTAAATGCCCAAGTTAACTGAGCCAATAGTATTGAGAAAAAGGAAGTGTGTGACTATTTGGACAGAAATAAACTAACATGACTTAAGGATTTGCACTAAAAAGGGCATTTGTGCACAGTAGAAAAAGCAGAAGCTCTGAAATTAAATAGACTTTGACTCTTGGTTTCATCTCTAGCTACCGTATCCAGCACATCGCTACTCAATAAATTTGGGGTGTTTTTTCTCCTTCCCATCTATCTCCCTCATTCCTGCCTTTTCTTTCAAGTTTCTCGTGCTCAGGAAATGGACTTAACACTACATATTACCTGGACACAGGTAATTAAAAACAAGTACCATATCATAACCATATGCAAAATAAAAATGAACAGGATAAAGTACATTCTGACACCTGCTAGAGAAGTAATATAGACATTATAAACAAGTATATGTTCCCGTGTTAAGATGAACACTAAAATACTGGACAATTGTCCAGAAATCATAGTGTCTTAACCTGTCTTAACCCTTTGAGTTGTAAAGCAAAAGTATTATTAGGTTGTATAAAGCACAAAGGGTTTGAACACCGCATTTGAGTTCTTTCACTCCAAGACACTGAACTGCTACAGATATTTTCTCATCTACAAAATCATGATACTAATATCTACCTTACAAAGACTTGTTGAGTTAATAAATTAAATTACTCCTGATAAAATGTGTTTGCATACCTCCCTTTAATAGTTAAATAAATGTTAGTCTCCATGTCTCACTATATAACATCACTTTTCAAAAACCTTCCTTCAAAAACACTTTCAAATTCCCCCTTTCCCTCAAAAAATGTGGCATAGTGGAATATAATGATAGGGTCAAATAACTAGGTTGTATTGTCCTTTAAATCAAATAGTAAAGAACTTAGATCATGTAGTGATGATTATTTTAATTATGGAAACAGAATCAAAACTTCCACTTGATTCTGATTTCACATATGCCTTTTTTCATAATATAAATGCTACACCAGTAGAGTTTAAAAAAAAAAAATCATTTACCTGCTTCCAAGGACCAAGGTACAATAACTAAGTAGAAACAGGATCAACCACTTACACAACAGTGATTCCCTCAGAAATCTACCCTAGGTGAAAGGTATTACTTGACTTTTTCCCCTCTCATCTTTACTTTCCACTCAAGAGGTCTGAAGTTGCCAAGGTAATAACTTCCTCTCATGAACTACTATTACAGAGTTAGAGAATATGTATAACACCCTTTCCAACTTCTTTGATCCATCTTAACTCTGGTCATTTATTTTAAAGCTGATTTAGTTTCCATAGAAGTAGCAAAATATCATGCACCCTTCAGATATTTAATTTTTATGTGTGAAAATTACTTATTTTACTCTGCATTTATTCTCTCAACAAATACTTATCACCTATTGTATGCTAAGGACATTACTAAATTCCTAGTATAAAGGTTTTCAGATCACTTATAAACTTCAGGAGATTAGTCTCCAAGGAAAGATATAATTAAACACATAAATCACTCAAAACTTATCTATTAAGAATATGCCCCAGAAGTGAAAATACAAACCAAAATTTATCAATATTAAGCCCTAAACTCCATATAGTCACAAATATTTCTTTTAAATACCAGAGTAAATCTATGTCATCCTCATATTTTTTCCTGTAAACAGAAAGCCTTTTTTCTCTTGAGATTAGCTCAAGATGCTGATAATCAACATTGTCCTTGTCCTTTGACAGAAAAGAATTATTCACATTTTCCCTTTTCTTTCTCACCCTCTTCATTCTAAATATGCTAAATAGTGCTCCTTAATGTGTTAATTCTTCACTCTGTCACTAACATCACAAACAGCCAGATTTGGCTTAGAGGCCACTAGGAGTTACCTAGTGGTTGCTAAGGAAATGAAGAGGAAGTGGTAAGAACAGACAACAGTAGGAATTAATTGTACAGTATTGCACCAGACCTGAGAAGTATGTCAGGCCTTGAAGTTAGAAGATTTTCCTTTTGGGCATCACAAAAGCCTTAATATCATAAGGCTTTTGACATATTTCATGGGCCGTCATCTGTGATGAATGAATGAATTTAATTTGTTTAATATTAAATTATTTGCTTCTATATGCCATTCTTCAAAAATCCAAAACACTAGTGATCACATGTAATCGGTGAATTAATATAAACCAAAGTGCAGCTACTATTTTAGTGAAATATAGAAAAACAATTAATTTTCTTAATTTCCTTTTCACCAGTTTTAAGTTACATTTCTTTTCCTCTCATGAATTATAAAGACTGCCATTTCCACATCTAAAAGTTTCCGTCTTAATCAACATAAAATAAAAAAAGACAGAAATTAGTGAAAAAAAAATTCTGAACACAAACTGTGTTGAAAATTACATTCAGTGCCTTTTTTAAAGTTCTAGGCAATGATTCAGTTTCCCTTTTCCTCCCCCTGCCCTGCACGCCCTCACCCCCACCCTCTTCTACTCCATCCAGACAGAGGGTAACAGTCTGAGCTGCCCTGGTTGAGTTGATCCTAAAGTTAACATTCAGCAGCCCATTTCCAGACAGCAGCGCTAAATCTATTTGGATAAAACGCGTGTGACCCAGACAGTTGGCATTTGGCCCAAACGCGTTGCACCGGCAGCTCAAATAAAAACAAGAGTAAGAAACTCACTCTCTTGTTCCCTCTCAGTGCGCTTTCTCACTCTGGCTCCCTTTGCCTCTAGTACAACAAGCGAAGAAATTATCAAAGACAGAAATTGTAATACACATTATCAATATTTCCAACACTGCCCCCAGCACTCCTGCTTCCCTCCCCAACCCCTGAACTTTGGTCCCATTCACAGATATACAGACATACCCTGATAAACAAGGCTCCGGAGGGCTATGAGTCTAGCACGTCCCAAGTGGCCAAGAGTAAATCAAAAACACACGTTTCCATCTCTTTGATTAGCCTATTAAGAGCTTAACATATCCTAACATCGGGGCTACATCTAGCACATTATTGCTAGCCTCTGAGCCCAGCATAAAATATGCACTTGTCTGAATACTTAAGATACTGACATGAAACTATAAAATACAGGAGACTTCTCTTTAAAAACTGGAAATTGATTTAAAACATACATATCACTATTACTTTCTCCACTACTATTTGGAGATTAGTTAAAAGTCCATAATCACTACAATCAAGTCCACCTCATAAAATATGTACACTAACATAACTAAACATACTTTTGCATCTTAAAATACTTGCAAGTCCCAGAATTTACAAACCCCGACTAGTTAGAGTTAAAAAGATTTCTATCTGTAAAATGAGTTCAGTCAAGCTCACTCCTTGTCATAAAACACACACATACAGAGAGAGAGAGAGAGAGAGAGAGAGAGAGAGAGAGAGAGAGAGAGAGAAGAAAGTTTTCTAAGCATTATTCGGAAGACAAGCAAAGCACAAGTTTTTTCCAAAAAAAAAAGGTTTCATTGAATATTGTGAAGTCTTCCTTACCGTTTTCATCTTCAATTTCTGATAAAAAGTAAGTTTCAAACAATAGAGATTGCACTGGACGGCTCACGTACTCCCTTCTCTTCTCTAACTTTTTATTATTATTTTTTTATTATTTTTTGCCCCCCTCCTTTGCAAAGCCACACCAGCCAGTTATTCTGCAGCCAGAATAAAACCCTATAGTCTGGCTAACCCTGGCTTTAGGAAACGAACTTTCTCATTTGGCAGAAAAAAAAGAGATGTCTTCAATACATCCAGGCTACCAACCTGAGATGTGCCTTTGCAAACACCCTTTCTCTCCCCCCACCCCAAAAAAAGGAAAGAAAAAAAGAAAAGAAGGAAGGGAAAAAAAGACTTATTGGGGGTGGAAGTGGTGCCCTCTCTTCCTGGACAGCTTAGTGCCTTTGCTATGCAGATAACATGTGCAGAGCATCAAAAGGTATCAGGAGAAAAGAAGACAAGAGGAGCAGGAAGGGCAGCAAAGTTTTGTTGAAGTAGCCCTAGATCTCACTACCGGCCCCCAGCCAACTTGAATTGCAGAAGAAAATTTGGCAGCTTTTCCTCAGAGGCAGAGCACACTGACGTCAGTCTGCAGATGTGCCTGGGCTGCGTCGGGTGCGCATGTGTCCTGGGTCGTCACGTGGAGGGGGAGGGGAAGTAGAGGTACAATCGGGGTAACCAACTACCAGCCATTCAGAAGGGCTTAGACAATGTCAACTTTTCCACCCTGTGAATGAGAAAAATTCTGGCCCCTCTAACCTCTCTCCCCTAAACCACCCCGCCTCTTTTCTTCCTGCTCCTCCTTCTCTAACCTCTTTTAGAAATTCTAGCTTGGATTGTTATTAGTGTTTCTTGGAAAAAGGCAAGGCGGAGGAAGAGGATGAGTGATTTTGGATGGACGAATGTCACTGTTAATATCTTCAGTGCCATCCTTTGTGTATTTTTGAAGTCCATACAATAAAAAAAGTTGCACAAAAATACTGCTGTGGGTAAACTTACAGCAAACTTTAGATCGGTAGAGCAGGCAGATTTCAAAACTTGTTAGCAACATGTGTACAAAACGCCTCTGTGTCTTATAAAAACGTCAACAAGTAAGGTTACTACCAAAAAAGAAAGTAGACCAAGATCTGCGCATTTTCGGTCTGATTATCAACTTCAGGTTATGTGGGGTTTGGCGGGGGGGGAAGGGCGGCAAAGAACGATATTGCATTACTTCCAGATGAAGGCGAAACGGAATGGTGTTTTAAAATGCAACCGGAGAAAACTACAAGTGTATTTTTAAGTCAATACATTGAATGAAACTTCACTGCCTACCCAAATGAAAATATATCCACGAACAGATCTACACACACACAGAGCCCCTAAGAAAGGTAGGGGGCAAAAACAGGAACCCTGCTATGATCTCAAGATAAACAAACAAAACCTCAAAACTGGTTCTTCAACCTTTCCAATCTCACCCTCCCCCATCTACCCTCAAACACACCAGCTGCCAGTCCAGCCTTTAAGGATAAAATACCACTGCACTGTAGCACTTTCACTTTCATTTGCTGGTAGAAAGCCACTGGCATTAAACCGTGAAGAAAATGCCCAATATGTTTTCCATGTCCTAAGCAAGCAAACAAAGTCTGGCACACAAATCGGAAACGGGAAAAATGTGAAAATAGCTCAGGACAAATGTTGCCTTTCAGCGGTGTAATCTGCTGCATCATTTATCCGTCTCTGTCTTGGAGTGTAGGTTAGGGAGCTGGTTAAGAGTTTCCGAGATTGGGGGGGGGGGGTGACGCTTTGAAATTCCATTCCTAAAGTAATGCCAGGTCAGTTTCCGATGGACAGAACCAAAATGAGGAATTGGACCGGAGGAAAGGGGATAGAGGGTAGGACCTTTCTAAATACCAGCTCTTAAATTTCTAGCTTCTGCTAACATTATTGCCCATTTGATTTTTCCTCCCTTCCTACGCCGGAGGTAGTAGGTGTAATTCTTCTGGTGACTCCATGAATATTTGGCAAAAAGAAGGCATGAATCAGACAGAGAGCATCCAAGAATAGTTATTTCGCTGTTTCTTCGAGGACTGAAAGGGCAAAGCATCTGTCCACAGAATTAATAGTCCTCATTGTGACCCTGATCAGAATTATCTGGCTAAATGCCATTTAGGATGTAGTAATATGTCCTGTGGTTGGCCTTAACAGTATTAAATAAAGGTAATTGGGGGGGATGTAAAATACATGAGATGGCTAACTCTGATAATAACTGTAAACACCAAAAATATGAGTGGGCACAGATCTGTTTTTGCATAAAATCACCATCTAAATAGACATGGACCTTAACTTTCCTTAACTTGTACAAGCACAGAAAAATGATCAAGTGTAGCTATAATCATCTATATTAGTTAGCTACCTGAAAATGTTTTTATTCTCAATTAAGATACACTGCCCTCCTGTATTGTAAAGGAGCTTATTCAGGGTGAAACAGACTTTGGCTAATTACATATTCAAAGAGTGCCATCCTGTGTCTAAACAGAGTAAGGAAAAATTTACAACAGATTCCTCGTCTCCCCATTGAGTTAACAATACTAAGGGTGAAAAATTACTAATGTAAGAAACGTTCATGTGCAGCTTAACATTATATATGTATATGGGTATGTAAACATTTTAATAGTAGTACAGAAAATTTCATATATATATTAAAATAAGCCCCAGTGTAGCCATCATCCAGTCATAACAAGTGTCAAAGCATAACCACCTTTGTTCACTCTGCCCCATTGTTCATTGCATCCCACTGTTTTATTCTGAAACTAGTATCAGATATCACTCCACTGCATTCATTAAATTTCCCTAAATTTAAAAAATATAAGGAATAAAAAAGCCACTGCCACAGCATTGTTACTCATTTAAAACAATTCCACATAATCTAATATCAATACTCAGATTTCCCAACACAAAATATTTTTATTATAATCAAGATCCATATACTATGTTGTACATTTTTGTAATGTAGAATAGTCATACAGAAAAGATGATAAATAAGTACAGATAAATATTCAGTCTAATGTTCCACAAAGTGAACCTGAGAATGTAACACCTACCCTCTTTAGTCTCTCTTTAAATTTTCATTTTCTATTTACTTTGACTAATAAAAACTGTATATATTTATGGTGTACAACATGATGTTGAAATATGTATACATGGTGAATGGCTAAATCGAAAGGACAAGAGGACAGAAACATATACAGTGCATCACAACTTATTTTTTTTTGTGTTAAGAACACTAAAAGTCTATCCACTAAGTAGTTTTCAAGTATGTAATATATTGTTATTTATTACAAAAGAGATTATTTTGTGCAACAGATCTCTTGAACTTATTTCTTTCAACTGAAAATTTATCCCGGGACCACAGAGATAGCTCAGCAGTCTAAGCACCTGCCTAGGCAAGCGCAAAGACCCAGGTTTAATCCCCCCAGACCACATGCCCTGCCCTGCCCAGTCAGCCACCGAGACCCAGCATGGTGGCACATGCCTAAAATCCCAGAGCTGGGGAGGCTGAAACAGGAGAATCACTATGAGCCCCAGCTGGGTAGTGAGATTCTATGCCAAATACATAAAATTAGAAATGAAAGAAAGAAAGAAAGAAAGAAAGAAAGAAAGAAAGAAAGAAAGAAAGAAAGAAAGGAAG
>NW_004524577.1:27576106-27577868 GCF_000260255.1 Octodon degus | reverse complement strand
GAAAGAAAGAAAGAAAGAAAGAAAGAAAGAAAGAAAGAAAGAAAGAAAGAAAGAAAGAAAGTTCACATTCTTTTATCAACACTGCCTGTAGTAACCCTACACACCTCAAAAATATTTTTTAATCTATTGGTTTCTCTCATTTTCATCCTATATATCATTTTGTTTTGTTCCAGATAGTCTTACTATGTAGTTCAGGCTGGCTTTGAACTCACTAAGTAGCTCAAGCTGAATTCAAACTTGTGACAGTCGTCCTGCCTCAGCCTCCAGAGTACTAGAATTACAGCATGTATCACCACACCTGATTTTTAACCCTATATTACTGTATTACACTTCTCATCTTATATTTGGCTCACAGCTCTTTTTTTTCTCTTTTTAGTACACATAACCAAATTCACAATCTTGTGCTTGCTGGGGAGGCACTGTGCCACTGAGCTATATCCCCAGCACTTTATCTTACTATGTTCAGCACTTCTATTAGCATGGAAATAGTTTAGTAGTATAATCACATATTATTTCTTAATTAAAAATATATGAAACAATTCTAAATTAAACTTTGAGTGAATTTTAGTTTCAGTACAAATTTTCTAGAGTGATCAATATCTCTTTCAAAATTTTCCCTCTACCCAGCTGTAATCCTAGCTACTCTGGAAACTAAGTCAAGAGAATTAAGTTTGGGACCACCCTAAACAACTTAACAAAATTCTGTCTCAATATATAAAAAAAATTTAAGAAGTATATATTACAGTGGTAGAGCACTTACCTAGCATGCATAAGAGCCTGAGTTGAACCTCTACTACTGACAAAGAGGGGGGGATTTCCCTCCAACTCCTGCCACCCTTTTACATTTTCTCCATTTAACTATAAAATGAACATTATAAGCAAGTCTAGAGTGTATGGCAAACATGTGGTTATATTAAGAAAAAAGCTAGCAGTTTAAGAAACTAGGAATCTCAAGTGACCAGAGTTTTATCAGAAAATTAAACATGGAATAAATAGAAATTAGGGAGAGGAAGTGTGTGTCAGTGTGTGCATTTCAAACTATAAAACAGAAATAAGGTAGAAAAGTTGGGAATCTAAAAATAGGAACTGAGGACATTCTAGAGCAGAAATTTTCTGTTTTTTTAATACTTCAATAGATAAGTCAAATTTAAAATTTTAAGTTATACACCAAGTCAGTTATTAAGATTAGATTGCTTGGGCTGGTGAGATGGCTCAGTGGTCTAAAGCACCTACTTAGAACAAGCTAAGCTAAGCAAAACACAGGGACCATGGTTCAATCCCCCACCACCACCGCCAATCAGCCCCGCCCCCTGGTGGGCTGAACTGGCCACACACACACAAATAAATAAATAAATAAAGTATTTGTTAAAAAAAAAAAAGATTAGATTGCTCGTATTTTCTAAAATAAATGAGATGAAGAATTCTGATGTTATGCTAGTTTGAAGTTACTAAGTTAAAGGAGGTAAAGATGTGTCTGAAGATGATTAATCATTAACACTGTTTCTGAGACATTAAAATTGATTCAATAAATTAAAAACAAAACCTATACATTTTTATTCACTGCAACACATTCTTTCAATTAGCTAAGATTTTGATTTGACATAATGACAGCAAATATTTTCTAATCTTTTAAAAGCTATTGGAGGATTTCTTAAGTATTAAGTCTCAAAGCATAAATGAATGGAGCTTTTTAAAACTTTATTAAATTATACTTAAGCACTTCCCTGGCAAGCACAAGGGCCTGAGTTCAATCCCCAGTTCT
>NW_004524577.1:27562249-27575552 GCF_000260255.1 Octodon degus | reverse complement strand
AAAAAAAAAAAAAAAGTAAATATCTTACAAAATGTGCCAGTTGTGAAGGGGACACATACAGGAGGTATGGTTTGCAGAGGATTAAATGAACAACTTTCTGCATGCTAAGCAGGGGCTTCACCATTAATTTACATATCCAGCCCTCATATACTTTTGACAAAAGCATAAATTAAGTACAAACATTATTAAGAAGAACTTGGAATATCTAATGAAGATGATGTTCATAAGATGTTTACAGAGCACTTATATACTCTCAGGACATTCTCAAATGAGAAATTATGTCAGTATTATTTGTAGCAGAGAAACAGTTAAAAAGCAACCAAAATGATCAATAGGGAAGACAATTATAATATTGTCTTCCTAGGTAGAATATTATAGATGATAAAATAGATTAAATCACATGTGCTACAGCTAGCAAGATAGCTCAACAGACTAAGCGTTGCTTAGGCAAGCACAGGGACCGGAGTTCAATCCCCCACACTACATGCCATGCTAGCCCCTCTCCAGGGCATGCTGAGCTAGCCAATGAGACCTAGTGTTGTTATCATACAGGGCTGGGACCATAGCTCATCAACATAAACACCTGCCTGGCAAGTGCAAGGTCCCTAGTTTGATCCCCAGTATCACACAAAAAATAAATAAAATAAAATAATCACATGTGCTAACATGAATAAATTACATTACACTAAATAATAACATAGGGTATATAATAAAACAAATGGAAATTAGATATATATCAATGTCTCACTATGTAGTGTAGGTTAACTTTAAACTCACTTATGTAAACCAAACTGGCCGTGAACTCACACCAATCTTCCTACCTCAGACTCCCAAGTGCTAGGATTTCAGGTGTGTGCCATTTTGCCTGACTACTTATGTATATATTTCATAGCATATCAAACATACATCTCAAACATTTAAAAATATGTACAGGGAGAAATATAGATGATCTTGATTATCTTAGGTCTCTAAATGGGAAAAAGAAGCACTGTAGGTTTATTCAGGAGCACAAACTGGATATTGAGAAAAGAGGTAAACTTTTGTTTGAAAAACAAAACAATCTGAACTAATATTGTAAATGGTAATATCTGCTAACTCAGGATGCTGGGTTACATGAATATATATTTGATTATTCTGTGAATGATTCAAATAATTTACAATTTATAAAGAGAGCTGGGAAAGATCATTGCTATTTGTTATTATATCTATCAACTTCACAACTTTATACTTTATTGTGAAATTAGAATGATACATTATGGATAAGCAAGAGTAATTGAAATTCATGAGCTGAGTAAGCTTATGATTTTAGCCTTTCTATCTAACTTTTTTATTGCTGATAGTTGTTAAGAAAGTCTCAATTTAAATTCTTTCCTTGATTATTTTTTTTACTTTGGTTTGAGATCAACAACAGGAATGATAACAAAAAATTTGAAATAAGAGGTGAGCATAAAAAGAATCAAGATACATTATGTATATGTCCCAACTGTTCACAAAGAATGTAATCATTATATACTAATAAAAATAAAAATTACTAGAGTGGACATAGTCAGTGCTTTATAACTATACTATAAAATAATATCTAATACTTTTTTTTTTTTTTGGCTGAACCGGGGATTGAACTCAGGCCCTTGTGCTTGCCAGGCAAGCACTTATTCTACTGAGCCATCTCCCCAGCCCCAAATACTTTTAAAAGATCAGAAAATAAAGTCACAGCATATCACAGAGTTAACACCAAAGACCCACATGTGCTAATAACAAAGACCTACTGTGTAACACTGGGGCTGTAACAAGTATAAAAATACAAAGTAGGTCCTTTCCATAAATTCAGAAACAAATTTTAAAAATTAAAATTCAAAATATGATAAAAAATTAAAGTCTGATACTGGCCACTCTCCCTAATGAACATAGATGCAAAAATCCTCGATAAGATACAAGTGAGCAGAATGCAGCAAGTCATCAAGAAGATTATATACAACGACCAATTAGGATTTATCCCAGTAATTCAGGGATGGTTGAACATATGCAAATCAATAAATGTCATACACCATATTAACAGAGCCAAGAACAAAAACCATATGATCATCTCAATAGATGCAGAAAAGCCTTTTCACAAAATCCAACACATATTCAAAATTGAAAAAAGAATGAAACTTAACTAATGATTTTTCTACCACTTTGCCAAATTATGTGCTTCAATTTTGTGGTTCTTACTTGCATTTCCCACGTCACTCAATTCACTTGGTTACCCCCTAATTCTACAAGCACTGTGCATCACTCCTTTGGGTTCTCTGACACTATTTTTTCTCCTGCCTCAACAGTCCCTCCTCCTCTTTTCAGTCAATGCCCAGGGACAATTTCTGAAGCTCCTTGCTATAGTTTAGATACAAAATATTCTCCAAAGATTTGGTTGCCAGTCCATGGGGCTATCGCAGGTGATAAGTCTTTTGGAGGTGGTATCCAGTGGAAAGAGGTTAGATCACTGGAGGTGTATCATGGAAGGGGATTGGGGACCCTAGGCTTTTGCTTCTCTCTGCTTCCCAGCTGCCATGAGCTGAGCTGTTTACTCTACTACATGCTTCCCACCATGAAGCTCTGTCTGCCACAGGGTCTAAAGCAATAGAGCCAGTAAAGCACGGGTCAAAACTTTTGAAACTGAGGCAAAATGAATCTTTTCTCTGGTAATTCATTTCTTTCAGGTATTTTGTCACAGTGATGGGAATATGAGTGACACATTTAGGTATTCTCTTCACTACCCACTGATCTTTGTTAATGTATCTTTTTCTTTGGCTTTAAAGACTGTCTACATACCAACGATTCCTGTTTCTAAATGTCTGCTTGAGTGTCTAATAGGTAAGGTAAATGTAGTGCAACCTCACCCTGTTATTTTTTTTTCCTGTTAGTAAAAGGTGGAATAATTTGATGTCTGTGGATGTGGCTCAGTAATACAGTGCTTGCCTAGCATGCACAAGGCCCAAGTTCCATTCCCAGTACCACCAAAAGAAGAAAGAAGAAAGAAAAAGAAAACCTAGAATAATTCACCAAGCTACTCATTCCCAAAACCCACTAACTTTTATTCATTGCCCACATAAGCCCTATTAACTTTATCACCAAACACAGGCTGACTATATTCATTTATGGTTTTCTTTGTTTTCACTCATATGTGATATGACAGGCTAACTCCATTTCCTGGTACTGTAAGAACTTCTCCATTAGTCCTTTGTTCTAACATTTACACCTCTACGCTAGATCCCCTACTTGGAGCAGCCTACTCTGTAAAACTCTTCTCATCCTATAAAATCCCTACATGACTTAGACACTGCCATCTCCTTGACCTGTCTAGGAAACTAAGCTTCTTTCAAGCACACTGGCCTTCTTGTTGTTGCTCCTCAAGGCCAGGCTTCTCCCCAGTGATGTTCCTCCCCACAGTCACTGACACGGTTCATATTTCAAGTCAAATAGATCATAATTTAAATGTTCATTCATTCAGACAACCTTTCAACATAATCAGAGGCAAAAGTGCTAGCACACTCAGTACTTACTCTTTATTTAGTACATAACAGGTCCTGAGTTTTACTAACACATTTAACGCAATACATAGAGAATGTGGAACACTTTGATTCCAAGCAATGAACAATGATTGTGCTAATTTCATTTCCCTTTGGCTGTGACTGATGTGGAAGTAGCTATATAACCATTTTTCAGCAAGTAAGAAGGGAAACTATCATGAAATTTCTGTGAGATTATAATTTTAGAAAGAAAAAGAACAAAATGAAAAGAAATATTTTCTGCTTTTTTTCCCCCAACGTGTTATTTTTAAGATGTAAAAAAATGTTTGACATTCCTGCAGCCATGTTGCTATAATGAAGGGAAAAGTAGGACAATCAAGAAAAAAGCCACACGGAGTTTGACATTCTTTCCCCTTCCCCTCCTTTCCCTCCCCTCCCCTCCTCTTCTCTTCTTTTCTTTTCTTTACCAGCAATCAAACTTGGGACCTTGTGCTTGTCAGGCAGATGCCTATGCCGCTGACCTATATCCCCTGTAGCCTTGACATTTGTAAACCACTGAACCAACTAAGGAAATGATATGAAAGAAACTGTCACTCAAAATTCTACTTAGTCTGGTATTTTATTATTGCCACAGAAGACATTCTACAGACTAAAAAAACTATTCAACCAGGAATCCACCTTCATAACATTTCACTGTAGATTCTAATAGCAATTATAACCATGTAGTACTTTCCTTAACATATTGCTTCTCAGGTAATCTTCATACTATATTATATGTAATAATACTATTAAACATAAATATAAAAAGCCATATGAGGAGATAAATCTATAAAATGAAAAACACACCAAGGGCTGTGGATATAACTTAGTGTAGAGCACTTACCTAGCATACGTAAGGCCTTGGGTTTGATCCCCAACACCACAGAAAAATAAACAAACAAAAACCCACAACAAACATACCAAGCAAAAATATAATTATAGGAAATCTAGATAAAGGAGTTATCAAAAAATAAACTTTAAAATAACTAAATTTAATACATTTAAAAACTTTGAAAGACTAATAATTTCAACAAAAACCTATAAAATAAAAAACAAAGGGGTCATGGAGATAGCTCAGCACTCTAGGCGCCTGCTTAGGCAAGTACAAAGATCCAGGTTTGATTCCCATTACCACATACCATGCTGGTCCTGCACCAGGCACACCAAGCCAGCCATCAAGACCAGGTGTGGTGGTGCACACCTCTAATACCAGCGCTGGGGAGGCTGAAATAGGGGGATCACTATGAGTATGAGCTGCATAGTGAGACCCTATACCAAATACATAAAAAAGTATAAATTCTAGAATTAAAAATAAAGAATTCAAAAGATAAATTTAATATAAGATTAAACATAAAAAGAGAATGAAATGGAAAATAGCTCAGTAGAAAATATGCAGAAAGACAAATCACCTTAGGTTAGATCCACCTCCAGCTCCCTCAGTGGTTGTTGGCAGTATTTAATTCCTCACAGACCTTTAGTCAGAAGTCAGCCATCCTCAGTTTCTTACCATGCAGGTCTCTAAATGTGGAATACCACAACTTGGCAACTGGCTTCATCAAAGTAAGCAAAGTAGAAAGACCAACAATGTCAGTAAGTCATAAGTCATAGCCTTAAATAAAAAGTCACAGTCTTTTGAAACCTAATCTCAGGAGTGATGTCCCATCATCTTATTCATTAATTTATTTGTATGAACAATGACTAAACAATGGGAAGGGGAAAGCACATTGGTACCAGAAGACTCATCAGAATTGATCTTAGAAGTCTGCCTACTACAAATACAAATGAACTAAATGTTTCAGTAAAAAAGGGGGAAAAAAGCTGCTATAGATATATTAATTCAGAAAATATAATCTTTAGAGCAAAAGAGTATTAATACAATGATGAATATTTGATACTAACTGAGGATTTAATTTTGCAGCAAAGTATAACAAGTCTACATTTTTGTAGACATAAAAATATAGCCTAAAATTTTATAAATCAAAATTTAACATTAATGGTAGAAACAGTTAAATCCAAAATCATACAAGGAATTCTTTCAGAAACTGAGAGAACTAACCAATAGAGTTAATAGATCTCTAATTAAGTAACATAATTAGAAACTGATTACAAGATCAGTAACACAAAAATACACTATAAAGGCAGGAGAGATAGCTTAGTAGACTAAGTGCCTACTTTGGCAAGCTCAGGGACCAGGTTTCGATCCTGGTCTCAAATGATGCACCAGTCCCACCCTTCAAGTGTGCTGAGCAGGTGTCTGAATCAGGGCGTGGTGGCCCACACCTGTAATCCCAGTGCTGGGGAGGCTGAAAACAGGAGGATCACTATGAGTCCAAGCTGTGTAGTGAGACCATGTACCAAATACATAAAATGGGAGAAAAAAATACACAACAGAAAAACGGCAGAATACAGAACAGTGGAAAATGGAGTCTCCCGTTTTGGCCCCGTCCCCGGGACATGCTGAGATGGCAATTGAGACTGGGTGTTGTGGTGTGCGCCTGTAATCCCAGCTCTTGGGAGGCTGTTAAAAGGCGGATCACTATGAGTCCGATCTAGTAGTGAGACCCTGAACACCCTGTAGACCCTTCCGCATAATACAAAACAGAAAAGAAAAGAAAAGAAAAGAGAAGAAAAGAAAGAAAGAAAGAAAGAAAGAAAGAAAGAAAGAAAGAAAGAAAGAAAGAAAGAAAATGGAGTCTGTCTAGAACCTGGAATTAAGACACCTAGAACACAACAATTTGCTGAAGCATAAATAAAGTAGACCTCTGGGAATCAACAGAGAGCTGATAGAAAAACTAGAAAATATGGAGAAGATGAAGAAAAAGAGCACAAATGTGAGGAAAGAATGAGGCAACCTGGAAAGCTGACTCAAGCTCCCACAGAGAGGTACCTGTCTTCACCGACACATCATAAACCCAGAGAGGGTTGCAAGCCATAGACAGAAAGTGGGGTTGGAGTGGTAGCTCTGAGAAAAGCTTATGGTTATTGTGAACTACAAAAAAGGTATGGGGTTTTACTCTGAAAGTGGCTCCTTTCACAAGGTAAGTTTGAACTGGAGAAGAACTCCAGTGAAATACCCTTCACACTTGAGAGGATTTAATCAGGATCCATTTGAGGAAAGGGGTTATTCGAAGCTAAGCTACAGAAGAATTATACTTCAGGGTTCCTAGTGTCACATTACCACAGTGACTGGGTGGGAGACAGTCACAATAGACAGTCATAAAGGTGGTGTAGGCTTAAAGGAGATCCTCCTGAGAAATTTAAATTTGGACTAGGAAGGACAGAGGGTTCCTGTCTTCTATGGGGAGAAGCTGGGCCAATTTACTTTTAAGGACAGGCCTGAAGAGTCAGTGGTCAAACTGTGGTGCAAAAACAAGCAGGCTGTCTGAGGTGAGAGAAGTTAAACACAAAGAAGTTTAGGTTAGTGAGGTGTGCTGTGTTTGGCTGGTGTCCTCCTTTTTCCCCTGAAAAACTGCCTATCATTGAGACAGTTCCTTGCCCCAAATGCTTTTTCTCTAACACTGATATTCTGAGGAAAAGCCAGAGAGTTCTTAGCCGTGGTGCTAATCTTGGGAGTCTCCTCCCTAACAATGGGTACTCTGTTAAAACAACCCCTCTCTGTCCTTCTCAGTGTTCTAACCAGGTCTCATCTCCAAATTTCATCCTCAAATTTTGCTTTTCATCTTCTATTCCACCATGGTTGCACACTGCAAGGATGTAGTGTGCAATCTACCAACATATGCAAGGATGTAGCTCAGATTACACAGTTGCCACACCTGGAGTGCATGAACCTATGTCTGCTGTAGGGGGCCCTCTGAAGCACTAACAACATGCATAAACTCACAGGCCAGAAGGAAGACAGAGAAAGCTATGCCTTGGGAAGCACAGAAGAACAAAACACTGGAGCTGCAGAGTGAATACAGCCCTACAGTGGACATCACTGACCATAAATGTCCAGTGGGAAAGATAAGGCAAGATCCAACCTTCACATACTCAAAAAAGAATGAAAATAAAACAGGTCTCAGTAGTTACTAACTATCCTTCCCCCATATCTGGTGGATTCCAATACTGAAGGTCCTGGAATTAAACCACTCAGTCAAAATCACAGGAAATTTTTGGATTCACTTTTTTTTTCTGTCTTAATTCTTTTTTAGGGAGACATGAGGGGAATTTTTTTTCTTTTTCCATTTTTTATTTCCTTTTTATCATTTTTTTAAAAGTTCACTGTTTCTTCTTGCTTTTCTTTTTCTTACTTCTATCTAATTGCATTATTTTTCTTCTACTTAATAAGATCTTTAATCTTTTATCCTTTTTTCTATTTCTCAAACATTATTTCTTTCATTCTTATATTTTCGACCCATTCCATCTTTCTTAGTACTACTATTAAGCTTTACTTAAATATTTAGTTACCTCTCTGATTTTAATGAGTTCTTTTCTATTGTTCATTACGGCCTGAGTACAGACTGCTAAATTATCATGGCCCTGATTCAACATGGCTGAATCCCTAAAACAACAGCTTATCTCCCCAGTGACCACTTCCTCCTCCTTCCCCACTCCAGCCCTGGATACAATTTCCTCTTACCTTTCCTGCCCACACCAGGCAGCCTCCAATCAGCTCCTTGTGTGTCACTGACCCCGCCTCTCAAACTCCACCCTAGCAAAAGTCCATAAGCCCCAGGCTCTCTGCCTCAGGTCAAAACATCTGCCCATCTCCCTGCCTTGGATCCTCTCCATGTCTTCAATGTTAATAAAGGCCCACCCCTTATTTCTGCTTCTCTGCTATACTGCTGCTGCTGCTGCTGCCACCATCTCTGCTACCACTAAAATCTATCATGTTTTGGAGCTATAACTTGGATTGGTGAGTGTTGCAAGCAGTTAAGTTAGACAAAAATATCATAGGCAGTCAGGCAGGACGAGGCCCTCAAGGAAAAAACACAGAAGACAAAATATGTTACAACTGTGAGAGAGACAGATGGTCCCTGCTGCAGGCCAGACCTCAAAACAAAAGAGAAAACTCCCTGGCTAATATTTCAGGTTGAGGGGTGACACAAAAAAACAGTGGGGCCATGGGAGATATTGCCTGTCCTCCTGCCCTGAGTTTGAGAAAAATCCACATACTCAGACTCTGTTGCTAACTAATGTTCCTTGCTGTTTGAGTAGATTAGCAGTGGTGATCTGATCTCAAAATAATTTGATATAACATCACCACAAAGGGCCACAAGTGCTCAAGATAAGAGATTTAAGCATATGCTCTGATATTTAGTGTTGTTGAAAACCTCTTCTTTGGTAAAATAGCAGAACAACATGTAAAACAATTAGAGTATAATGTAGCTAAAAACTGGCTCTAGAGATTCGTCAGAAGAAAAATTAGAGACTATTCTTAAAGTCTCCTTATATAAATGATCTGATATCTGCCTCAATTGGACCTGTTCTCCTGTTTCTCTAGGCCCTGACTATCAGGCCCTGTTTTATACACTGTTTAACTAAGTATGTTCAACAAAAATCCAGGCTGTCAAGTTAATGGTGCTTAGAGCTCAATGCCAGCCCTTAAAGGCAACTAAAGAATCAATGATTTGATTCTCAGACACAACCAGTGGGGAATGTAGTGGGTTAACTAAATTTTGTGCTGAAATTGTGAACTTTGTGCTTTTGGTTACCTACAGAATGTGTACTCACCCTCTATTCAAGGCTGTTTAGTAACGAGTAACTGTCTCCCTCCCCTCCCTAATCTAATTCCTGTCTTGTAAAAGCGGCTTGCTAAACAAGCTTCCACATAGGCAAGTTGTGTATACTGCTAAAATGTAAAAGATCTCTTAGTCATGTGACTTGTTTTAAAAACCCCTTGCTCCCCAGGCTAGGGGCTGATCAGTCTTCTCCTGCATGAGAAATGACTGGCGGCCCTGAGCTCAGTAATAAAGGCTCTTAAATTCCTAATCTGAACTCTGGTCTGGCTTCTGTTTGAGAACCCATAACATTTGGGGGCTCATCCAGGATCCCAATTACTGGGATCCATTTGCGAAGCCAGACCATAAGGAGACACCCCTGCACTGGGAATGAACTTGGGTCCTGGGCATTTGTAGGTTGCCGAACGCTTCCTGTCTGGCTTCTGTTTGAGAGCCCATAACAGTGAATAGTGTAGTCCCTGGGCTATCCACTGCCCCAGTTTTGAGCTCCCTCACCAAGCCATCTTCTGCTTCTGCTTTTGGCTCTGCTGCCTGCTGTTGCTAGTTTGCATCCAACACCGGCCAATCTCAATTCTCACACATGAGCCCAAAAACTACAGGGGTCTTGTTCATCTTTCTTCTCATCTCAAAACTCTCAAAGTCAGAATGCCTCCCACCCCTACCCCTATCTTCCTTCACCATCTAGTCCCCGGCCCCCTGCTTTTTCTAATGATGACTGCTAAAGTGGGTGTTGGCTCCCTCTCTCTCATATTCACTGAAGGCTAAAAAATAACAGCTTTTTGGCAGGAAGTGACATCAGGCTTTTGCCCTAACTTTGGCTCATTTTAATTTGACCACCATGGGAAATATTCTTCCCATCCTCCAAGGCACACGCCATTGTGTTGTCTCCTAAAGAACCTCAGCACCCTCACATTTTGAGATTACCTCAAACACAAAAGAGTAATTTTTTTAAAATTTCTGTTATCACAACAGCAAATGGCCAGAAATCCCTTCAAAGCCTTGTTTGACTCTGAAAACACGTTCCTCCCACTTTACTCCCTCTGCAATCTTCCTGCCTTATTCACTGGTACTACCCTCTCCACCCCCTCTACCAGAAACTGCCTTGTCATTCTCCTCTGACCACTTATTTACTTACTCCACACTCTGTAGCAACACCTCTACTCTCTGCATCTGCCTCCTCCAGTTCCCCTGTAGATTCCGCTGCCTCTCTTTCCCCTTCCCTATGGGAACTTCAGTCATGAACAGCCCCTCCTCCCACCTTTTTTCCTGCTGTGTTCCATCTCCTTCCATGCAACTCCCCCAGCTGTGCCACAGTCCTGCCACCACATGGCCAGCCACCACCATCTTGCACACCATGTGGCCACCACCATCTTATGCACCATGTGGCCATCCACCGCCACTGTAGGGTCACTCCTCCTATGATATCAGAGCACTGATTTGCAGCACCAGCCACATGATGATTCACCACTATCTTCCAGGCCATATGGCCTGTAGCCATCATCTTGTATTCCCTCCTTTTGTGATGTCAGAGCACCATCTAAAAGTGCCTCCTCACATGATGGGTCACTGCCATCTTGCAGCCTCTCCCTCGATATATAGTAACTATAAATAAGTTTTTATGTTTTTGAAATTCTTACAAGAGATCTCTATTAATTGACCTACAAAAGTTCTGGCTAGTCTTTTTTCATAATTACAAACTTAAAAATGTTCTAATCTAATTTGGTCAAAAATATATTTGAGTGCACTCTGATTTTGTAGATGTTCTTTTGTGTGTTGAGTGTACTTATGTGTTTGTATGTCCTTTTGTGAACAGCTGACCCTCTTTTTATTTGAGCTTTGGAATATAGACTTAAAAGCATGCTTTCGGTGCGGATGCACTTGCGTGAGGGGTTTCTGTCACTTTCTGTGCCATGCAGCAGAGCTCGTCTCACACCTGCTCAGCCGCGCAGGTTGAGCTGACCAAAGCAATGGTAATGGAGAAGCCTAGTCCCCTGCTGGTCGGGCGGGAATTTGTGAGACAGTATTGCACCCTGCTAACCCAGGCCCCGGACATGCTGCATCGATTTTATGGAAAGAACTCTTCCTATGTCCACGGGGGATTGGATTCAAATGGAAAACCTGCAGATGCAGTTTACAGACAGAAATTCATAGGAAAGTGATGTCACAAAACTTCACTAACTGCCACACCAAGATCCTCCACGTTGATGCACATGCTACCCTGAATGATGGTGTGGTGGTCCAGGTCATGGGACTGCTCTCTAACAACAACCAGGCTTTGCGGAGGTTCATGCAGACGTTTGTCCTTGCTCCTGAGGGCTCAGTTGCAAATAAATTCTATGTTCATAATGATATCTTCAGATACCAAGATGAGGTCTTTGGTAGCTTTGTTACTGAGCCTCAGGAGGAATCTGAGAAAGAAGTAGAAGAGCCTGAAGAAAGGCAGCAGATGCCCGAGGCTGTACCTGATGATTCTGGTACTTTCTATGATCAGACTGTCAGCAATGACCTGGAAGAACATTTAGAGGAAACTGTTGCTGAGCCAGAACCTGATCCTGAACCAGAACCAGAGCAAGAACCTGCACCTGAAATCCAAGAAGAAAAGTCTGAACCTGTTTTAGAAGAAGCTGCTCCTGAGGATGCTCAGAAGAGTTCTTCTCCAGCACCCAGAGACATAGCTCAGACAGTACAGGAGGACCTGCAGACATTTTTTTGGGCATCTGTGACCAGTAAGAACCTTCCTCCTAGTGGAACTGTTCCTGTTACTGGGATACCTCCTCATGTTGTGAAAGTACCAGCATCACAGCCTCGTCCAGAATCTAAACCTGAATCTCAGATTCCACCACAGAGACCCCAAAGGGATCAAAGAGTGAGAGAACAACGAATAAATATTCCTCCTCAGAGGGGACCCAGACCAATTCGTGAAGCTGGGGAGCAAAGTGATGTTGAACCTCGGAGAATTGTGAGACATCCGGACAGCCACCAACTCTTCATTGGGAACCTGCCTCATGAGGTGGACAAATCAGAACTCAAAGATTTCTTTCAAAACTATGGGAATGTGGTGGAGCTGCGCATAAACAGTGGTGGGAAGCTACCCAATTTTGGCTTTGTCGTGTTCGATGATTCTGAGCCTGTGCAGAAGGTCCTTAGCAACAGGCCCATGATGTTTAGAGGTGAAGTCCGTCTGAATGTGGAAGAGAAGAAGACTCGTGCTGCCAGGGAAGGGGACCGTTGAGACAACCACTTGTGGGGACCTGGAAGTCCCAGAGGTGGGCTGGGTGGTGGCATGAGAGGCCCTCCCCGTGGAGGAATGGTGCAGAAGCCTGGCTTTGAAGTAGGAAGGGGGATTGCTCCGCGGCAGTGAATCGCTCTTCTCCCAGCTTCACCAAGAGAACCCAGCTCCTGTGGATGGGTGAATTTCTTCAGCGAGCCTTCGGTGGCTGGGAGTGTGACCCCAGTCTGTTATAAACTGCTTCAGTTTGTACAATTTTCCTTCTTTTGTATTGGTGGTGTGTGCCTCCTTCCTTTTTCCTCTTTCTCTTGGCCTTTCAGTCCTTCACTTCCAATTTTGTGGAATGGTGTTTTAGGAGTAACAGATTTTTAAAGAATAAAAAAAGACTGAATTTCCTTGCTTACTTTGCATACACAGACTGGATTTTTTTTAAACAGCCATTTCCCCAAAGGAATGTGTCACTTATTAATGACATTTGGTATGTTTCATTCATTGGAATATTTCTTACTTATTTTTTACGTGTTTCAAAAGCCTGTGAGAAGTACAGGATTTATAAACATTATGGAGGAAGGAAAAATCCAAATTTCTTCTTTGCACATCATGACTATTCCGTTGTTGAAAAATGGTCATATGAGAAATTTGAAAACTATTCTCACTGATATGATTGGAAGCCGAATAAGTGGTGTTAATAGAACTTTTCTTTTGATACTGATCACAAAGCAGTTCTAAAACCTACTGTTTTAGGGGGCTGAGGAGATGGCTCAGTAGAATAAGTGCTTCCTTGGCAAGCACAAGGGCCTGAGTTCAATCCCTAGTTCTGCAAAAATAAATAAATAAATAAATAACCT
>NW_004524577.1:27559713-27561359 GCF_000260255.1 Octodon degus | reverse complement strand
GATTGAACTCAGGCCTTATTCTACTGAGCTATCTCCCTGGCCCCTCCATAGTCTCTTAAAAGACACCCACCCCCAATAATTTGGTCATTGGTTAAAAGATAAAGTCTTTCAAAGAAAAAAATTTAAATAAGGTTTTGTCATAAAAGATATTAAATGTATTCATGCCTTCCAGAAGTACCATATTCTACAATGTAAATTTTCTTTCAGATTTTAATATATGCCTTTCTCTTATGCTCCATATCTTAGTAATAACAGTTTCATGTCAAGCCAAATGACATCAGTCATTTGGTCATCAGTCAAATGATAATTTTCTAACAACAACTTACATAATATGTAGAGATGCTTATGTGATATTTACAGATGCTTAGCTAAAACAGAGATTTCATCATGACTGTTATACTATACTACTATGTATGACTATTGATGTGAAATGATCTCTGTAGAATTATATAACTGTTGTGTGTTAACATTCTACAGGGATTAAACTACTAGAACAACCATGGTTGGTTCTCCAGCCCGCAAGATAGCTCAGCAGACTAAAGCACCTACTTAGGCAAGCTTCGGCAAGTACAGGGACTATGGTCTGACACTTGGCACCACATGCCATGCCAGCCCTGCCTCTAAGGCAGGCTGAGCTGACCAGAGTCCAGGGATGGTGGTACACTCCTAATCCCAGCACTGGAGAGGCTGAAAACAGAAGGATCACTATGAGTCAGAGCTATGTAATGAGAGCCTGTAAGAACAAACTACATTTTTTAAAAAAAGAAAGAAACAACAGTCCTCTGTTTACACTTTATATTTCAAGGTGGTAAGTACTCAGATAGTTTTCATAATTAAGTGTATTGCTCCCAACTAAGTATACTAATATAGACCCAGATTCTCCTGAAGACACAATTGTTATTAATTTCTCTTTTATATTCTGATCTGCTCTTGATATTTGTTCCAAGCTTAAAAAGAAAGATCTCGGCCCTCAAGTTCCACCAGGGAGACTTACTTAACCTGGCTTTCTGGGTCTTAAGAGATAGAGAAAAAATTAACCATATATAAGTGCCAGCTTTTGGCTGTACTCCTATCAAAGCAGGACCTTGACAAGGTAATGCTGAGCCTAAACAATGCTGTCACCCAAGTCCCTCCTGGAGCTTGCTTCACATGTTGCAAAGAAGGACACTGGGCATGAGTCTGCCCCAATCTGCAGCCACCACTGGAACCTGGTCCCATTTATAAGCCCGAGTGTCACTGGAAATGTGACTGCTCTGTCCACCAAGAGCCGGTAAGTCATCCACTTCCCTACCCTCACAGGAGTACTTGCTGTAGCCAGATTCATCAATAGTAAACTCTTGGTCTTGTCACTGGAGAGGAATGATGAGCTTGGGACCCATGACCCCCCAATCAAGGTATCTTTGTCAGAGCCCTGAGTCTCGCTAGACATCTCAAGTAAGATACTCTTTTCTTGTTTTTTGTTTTTTTTTTTTTTTTTTGCAGAACTGGGGATTGAACTCAGGCCTGTATGCTTGCCAGGGAAGCACTTATTCCACTGAGCCATCTCCCTGGCCCCTCTTTTCTTGTAGTGAAGCAGTTAGTTCCCTCCCAGGTGGATGGATGTGAGCCAGAGCCTTATTGCCACCATTTTGTGTCAATACATACAT
>NW_004524577.1:27555328-27559613 GCF_000260255.1 Octodon degus | reverse complement strand
GGGGATTGAACTCAGGCCTGTATGCTTGCCAGGGAAGCACTTATTCCACTGAGCCATCTCCCTGGCCCCTCTTTTCTTGTTGACACAGGCCACAAATGTTCTACTGAGATTGCAGGTTACTATATTAAATCTACAGTCTCCGTAGTGGGTGTTGATGGCTGACCTACATGACCCCTTTAGACAGGGTCCATTCCCTGCCAATTCTAGACACTGTCTTTCACTCAGTATTTCCTTGTGATCCCAACCTTCCCCACACTTCTCATGGGGAAAAATCTCCTCCAAAAGCTCCACTTCCTTTTCACCTCTCTTCCCACAGTGCTCATCCTACAAACCCAACCTCAATATGTAGCCAAGTCCTTCCCCTCTCTTTCCTCTTCTCTTGTCAACCACATACTTGGATACTTCCAGTCCTACTCATGCCACCTATGGTAACTATGCACTAGTTTGCCTCAGGGATCCCTCAGCATTGCCCTATGTTCCCCAACATCCAATAGCCCCTAAACATCAACAGGAAATACAGGAAAATGTGCTTCTAAAGACCTATCTCATCAAATTTATCCTAGAGCTACACTTGCCTTGGCCTCAGCTCTCTCCTTTAGCTCTAACTAGACTCAGGGCACTTTCTAGGGCAACCACCTTCCAAAGTCCATTAGAACTCATGTATGAGAGATTTTTACTGCTTCACAACTTCCTTGCTCCTGATAACCTTCCACTGATCACTGACTATATTCTTGTTCTATCCTTCATCTGGTACCTGCTCCAACAACACATAGACACCTGCCTCCTATAACCAATAGGTACCACTCAATTGGTGCTATCTATATTTCGTGGAAATTTAATATATCTTAAATCTTCTAAGCCTTCAGGATTAGATCCTATGTGGACAAGCCCCCACCTGGTTATCCTCCTAACAACAACAGTGCTAAAAGTTGCCAGCCAGCCTGCCCTCCTGGTTCCACATCATGTGAGCCAAGTGGTGTCCAGGCAACTCCGCTCTACACAATAACTACACTCTTCCTGATCCTGAGCCCTTGTCACCTGAGTGGTCTTCACAACTCCTGTAACCTACACATCTTCACCTAACTAAGGGTTCAAAACACCAGGATAACTCATGCATTGCTTTTCCATCTGGGTGCTGATCTCTTATTCTCTGTTTGCCCAGATGACTTTTAGGTGCCACACAAGATTTCTTCAATCTCAGATGTGAGTCTTCACTAATGATAAACTTCTTGTCCTGGCTGAAACGCCCGGCACTAGCCTCTATATGGGCACAAACCATCATCCTATCAATCTCCTTGCCTGCCCCATGATGCCCCCATTAAGCAGGAAGCAGTCTAAGAGATTCACCACCCCTTCATAACAACTAAAAGATGGGAATGATAGGTTACGGCCTGAGTACAGACTGCTAAATTATCATGGCACTGATTCAACATGGCTGAATCTCCAAAACAGCTTACCCAATGACCACTTCCTCCTTCTCCAATCCAGCGCTGGATTCAACTTCCTTTTACCTTTCCCATCCACACAAGATAGCCTCCAATCAGCTCCTTGTATGTTGCTGAACCTGCCCCTCAAACTCTGACACTAGCAAAATCCATAAGTCTCAGGCTCCCTGTCTCAGGACAGAGGACCTGCCCATCTCCCTAGCTTGGATCCTCTCTGTGTCTTCAGTGTTAATAAAGGCCTCCACCCCCTTCTTATTTTTGCTTGTCTGCTACACCACTATCACTGCTGCCACCATTAAAACTATCAGTTAGTGGTAGTATAGTTGTCACATGTAGTAGTTATTTACGTATTTACTATGTGTCAATATTTAGTTTATCTTTTTGTGTAAATTATAGATCACTTTTCAATGGCTAAGTATGGTAAGTGAAAACTTTTTTTGTGTTTTATTTTGATCCAGGGGTCTCATTATATAGCCCAGGCTCATGACCCCACCCTCATGACAATACACCATTTCAGTCTCCCGAGTGCTAGGATTACAGGTATGTACTATTACACCCAGCCTGGTAAGTAAAGACTTCTATTTTTTTCTCTTCTACTGTTTTTGTTGTTGTTGTTGCTGTTGTTGTTTGTTTGTTTGTTTGTTTGTTTTGCAGAACCAGGGATTGAACTCAGACCCTTGCACTTGCTAAGGAAGCGCTTATTCTACTAAGCCACTTCCCCGGCCCCTTCTATTGGGTTTCATGGTATGTCAATCTTCAATCTATCCTCTCTTGTATTACCATTGCTAATTTTGTTGCGATTGCCAGGGTGGCATAGTTTTTGCTATTAACTTGCTTTAATTTTTTGTCAATATCTGGTTTGTCTTTGTGTCATTAAAAAGACTGCAGGTCATTTCTATAGAATTGGGTGCTGGGCGAATTTTATAGCAACCTCCTCTTATGGTTTGTGTCTAGTTATCCCCACAAAGGCTCATGCAGTCATGGGGCAGGAACTTCTAGAGTTTGAGATTAATTCATGATCAAGGGTGGGATTATCCATTTTACTACTTCTGGGATTATGGATGTGAGTACTACACCCAGCATGGGGCATATAGCCTGAATACAACTTAAGAGAGACAGACTTCCTCACTATTGCCATTGTTGCTGCTACTTCTTTTGCTTGCTGTCAGCTGCTGCCATGAAAGGCTGCCCTCTGTCATGTGCCATGCTGCATTGGACCCAGCTGAGTAAGGACTGAAACCTCCAGTAACTGTGAGCTAAATAAATTTTTCCTTCCTTCATTTTGGGGTTCTGGTATTTGTCCCAGCAATGAGAGAAGAGTAACTGAGACATTTCCCCTGACCAAAAAAAAAAAAAAAAAAAAAAAGGTTTATTTGGATTTTGAGACAGAGAAAAAGGCCTCTATCTAGCCACACCACAGGGCACCACTGAATTAAAGACACTAAGAAGTCTCCAAAATAGCAACAAAGTCTTTCCACTATACCTGGAAACCACTGGGCATACACACACACACACACACACACACAAATACATAATGGAAACACAAAAAAGCAAGACAACATAATGCCACCAAAAATCAAAAATTTTCAATGTCCTCAAAATTAATCCATGGGGCATCAAAGCGAGGCAATCAAAAGTCAAACAACTGAATTAAATGAAATGAGAAAAGAGGAGACAAAGAAAACTGATCAGTAAGGGGCTTAGCAAAAGATAATATAACTAAACATGATACTGGGCATAAAAATCAAAAGAAATAGTGAACTTACAGAACATGTTAATAAAAAGCTAGCTGAGCTAAACAAACCAATATAAAACATGAATCACTAGTAAAGCAAAGAATTAGATTCCATAAAATGGCATAAAACAGAAATTCAGGCCATAAGAACTCTATTGGAAGTATGAGGGGGCTTGCAGGTCAGCTCAGTTGTATAAGCACCTGCTGGGGCAAACCCAGTCAGGTGCAGAGAACCGCAGTTCAATACCCACCTCCCCATGCCTTACCACACCTGCCCTTAAGGAGGCTGACCCAGCCCCACCAAAAAAGAAGTATGAAAAGCAGAAGTCAACATTGTACAGAGAGTGTCAGAACTACAAAACAGAGACAAGTACAGATAACCATATACTTGGCAATACATTAAAAACAAAAGAGCAGGGGCTTGCCAGTTAGCTCAGTTGTTTAAGCGCCTGCTTGGGCAAACCCAGTCAGGTGCAGGGGACCGAGATTCAATACCCAGCTCCCCATGCCTTACCAGACCTGCCCTTAATGCAGCCCAAGTCAGAAAAAAAAAAAAAAAGGAGAGAGAGAGAGCATGAAGAAAGGATCCCACAGTTGCTACATGACAAAAAGACTAATCTACGATTAATTAGAATTACTGGAGAGTCAGAAGATAGCACAAATGTATTCTAGAATATCATAGAGGAATAGGGTTCAGAGGGATAGCTCAGAGGCATAAGCACATGCCTGGCAAAAACAAGGACCCAAGTTCAATCCCCAGCCTCACATGCTGTGCAGTCTCGGCCCCAGATGTAGGTGCCCACCATGTGGCCTCAGAACCAGGTATGGTGGCACATGCCTGCAATCGCAGCACTCAGGAGGTTGAGCCAACACATTCAGTTTGTTCAGAAGTTCAGGAGGATCTCTGTAAGTCTGAGACTAGCCAGGAGGATACAAAAGTGAGCACAAGTCCAGCCCAAACTGCATAGTGACACCTGTCTCAATAAATGAATAAATAAATAAAATAAAAATTCATAGAGGAATAACAGAAAACTTTCCAAATATGGAGAAATAACTTAAAATACAGTAACTCATGCATAGAGAACCCCAAATAGCCATGCTCAAA
>NW_004524577.1:27542906-27543793 GCF_000260255.1 Octodon degus | reverse complement strand
CTGTGTGCTCACTGTATAGCATGGCAGGGTACAGTAGTGCAATGCTCAGACAAAGCCCAGGATGTCCAGGAGCAAGGGGAAAGGCAGTAGTCCTGGGGAGGACATTGCTAGGAAGTGGCAAGAAAAGTAAAAATATTGTTACATACTGTACCACCATGTTAAGACAACAGTAAAAATTATATAGTTTATTCACAGTATTTTTATGTGTGTTTGATTTTCTTATGCTTTGTATTGTACATATGTATCAAAGGTATGTAAGACTCACATTATTGCACTTAGGAATGAATGCAACTTACGAGTGTTCTCCTAGAATAGAAGTTTATAAGTCAGGGACTTACTGCTCAGGTTATGAAGGCTTTGCTTCTCCTCAATGTTTCTGGAACAGATATTAATTTCGTATAGTATACAATTTTCTTTGGCCTGAAAAGTTACACATTTTAAACTCAAATTTTATAATATAGCCTGATATTTTTTTTTCCTTTTCTTTCCTTTCCTTTCCTCTCCTTTCCAAGATGATATTCTGCTACATAGCCCAGGGTTCCTTCAAACCAACAATTCCCCTACCATAGCTTCTCAAGGGTGCGATTATACCACCATGCCTAGCTTCACTATGATACTCTTTAAGGATAAACACTATTAGAAATAAAGTCCTTAGAACATTTAAAGACAAAGTGAAAGTAAATTATCTATTTGTTGTAGAAAGTAAGCTTAGGGGCCAGGGAAATAGCTCAGCAGAATAAGTGATTGCCTGACAAGCACAAGGGCCTGAGTTCAATCCGCGGTTCCATTAAAAAAAAAAAAAGCAATAAATAAAGTAAGCTTAAATCGTGTCTTTTCACTTCAAAGGAATCTTAGCACTCACAAATTCTGTTACCAAATCAATGGTA
>NW_004524577.1:27540179-27542251 GCF_000260255.1 Octodon degus | reverse complement strand
TACACCACACTAAGCAGAGGCTGCTTTAAAGGATGCCTAAGCACCTGAGCCAACACCTTCTAAGGAAAGGACATCCTCCTCCAGGGTGCAATGTTCCTAGGAAGAATTCATGAGACTGAGAACCAGAAGATCCAAGCAGGAATGATCCTGCTTTCATTGCTCCCAATAGTCTACTTAGAGGATTCTGCTGCCTATCCCCATTTACAACAGCTGATGCATTAAATTAGGTAAGGTTAGGGGTGGGATCTCCCCCAAGGAACACAATAAGAGCCCCACTGAATCTAGAGCAGGTTCCCCTGAGCACTTCAGGCTCCTTGTGTTAAGGAACATGCAGGCAAAAAGGTAAGTCAAATCAAGACAGGATGATCAACTCTGTTCACCACGGGGAGGCAGGGCTACTAGGATACATCCGGGACATGGGGAATCTTCTTGGAACTCAGATGACCTACTTGATATGTTCAACATGGGGAGGAGCAGCCCAGGTTCCTTTAAGAGGCAGGATCTGTTCTCCTGGCTCCTGAGAGTGAAATCTCTTGTCCCTATCGTAATTACCTCAGCAATGGAGAGTCACCTTCTCCAAGTCCGTTTTTGGGAGATAGCCCCTACCATACCCGCTGATGCAGAATACAAAATGTCTGGCTACTTCGCCTCAGTGAAACACTGTGAGGGATGTGACGGCTCCAGAGCTCCCCCAAGGGACTGATGAAAGCTGCCAGACCTGCATCACGGCTTGACTTCACCCACTACTTGAGTCTTCCTTCTCTGGGTCCCTGATAAGCAACCGGAACACTATTGTCTGACTCAAAGTCTGCTTCCCAAGGCATCCAGCTGTGAATGTTGCTTACAAAGAACCCCACTTTTATGAGTTCTCTTCAGGTTGAAAATGTGCTGATGACATCCATGTGGGGTCTACAGATTGCCTGTGTAGAGTTGGCTCACCACCTGTCTGTGCCAGCAGAGTCTGGAGTTTTTTCAATAGAGCACTCGCCACGTTGATTTGAATTGTCATTTGTGTAAATCTGTTGGTCCTTTTCTCTGAACTGTTAGTGTTTTTCTCCCACCTGTGGGTCTTTTCCTTCCTACCCTTGGTGTAGTGTGTAATAGTGTGCAGTGTGTTCACACTATGCTGCTGAGTAGTGATCCATGGTGAGAGAAATCTTACCTTTAAAACAAGCTTCTTCAACTCATTCTTGAAATTCCAAACCCTTCATGAAAACGTTTTTTTGAAGATTTCTTTTTAGCCATTTGTTATATGTAGCTCTATGTCAAAGAAAGTCACACTGATCACATTAGAATTTATCTTCCCTGTATGTCTGGGCATGAATTCAATGATATCAAAAGCAGAGCAGCAACAGATTTTTCCATGTAGGAGCTCAGAGTAAAGGAAAGTTACCGATTCCTCCATTCAATATCCTGGAAGGCAGTACCTTCCTACTGACACAGTGGTCGTCGTTTATTAAAAAGCTACTCTGTACCAGGAACAATGCTAGACCTAGCTGTCAGTGGACCTACTCTAAGGCAGGCTAATGTAAGAGAAAAAGGATGAGTAAATAAAACTTGGATATAGGTGAGCCATGTTCTTCCTAAAGTGCCTGTAACAAATCAGAGCCAGAACAAGAGCAAAATATGAAACAGCAGGAAGGATTCTTAGACATGAAATAGCAAACTCCAACAATAACTCAGGTTTTGCTGAAGACACGCATGTAGCACATGTTTCTCTGGTCAGGTAGTAAGAGAATTACAAACCTTTCAGCAGAAGATAGTGAAGTAAAGATCACATTGCTTTAGGGAAAGAAACAAGGTGAGAGTGAAGGCTTCATGCAGCAGACACTCTAGGGAGATCATAGCAAAGAACACAGAGCTCAACAGAGGATACCAGAGACTTGTGAGTTTTTTCTCTCTTCCCTCTACTTTCAGGGGGGTGTGAATTCAGAGGTCAGGCAGAGGAAAGCATGAACTTATTGTCATACAATGACAAACTGATGTACCAAAATCTCATCTGCCAGGGGTGGTCAGGAGGGGTTAAAAGTTTTGTGCCAGGATATCAGTCAATCACTTACACAAGGAAAAAG
>NW_004524577.1:27538241-27539474 GCF_000260255.1 Octodon degus | reverse complement strand
TTCCCAGATCTAGCTATTACAAATTGTGCTTCTAAAAACATAAGGGCACATATATTAATGTACTATGATGTTTTTAATTCTTCTGGGAAGATACCCTGAAGGGCAATATCTAGACCAAATGGGACCTCCAATCCTAGTTTTTGGAGGACTATCCACACTGATTTCCATAGCAGTTGCATCAGTCTACACTCCCAGCAGTGGAGGAGGGTTGCTTTTTCCCTAGAGCCCAACCAGCATATGTTATTGTTTGATTTCTTGATGATTGATATTGTTTTGGGGGTGAGATGGAATCTAAGTGTTGTTTTAATTTGCATCTCTCAAATGACTAGAGATGTTGAGTGTTTTTTCATACACTTATTTGCATTTCTTCATCTAAAAAGTGTGTATCCATCTCACACACCCATTTTTGAGTTGGGTCTTTAAATTTGGAAGCTCTGATATTTATGAGTTCTTTATACGTTCTCATAGTAATAATCCTTTGGGAACAGCTGGCAAATATTTTCCATCACATTGTGTATTGTCTCTTCACTCTGGTGGTGGTTTCTTTTGCTGTGCAAATGACTTTTAATAAGATGAGATCCCAGATGGTGATACTCTGTGATAGCTCCTGTGCAATCCTGGTTTTTATTTAAAAAGTCTTTGTGTACACTAATATCTTCAACAGCTTTACCGATTCTGTCTTCCAGCAGAAAATGTTTCTACTTTATTATTTCGATCTTTGATCCATTTCAAATTAGTGCATGGTGAAAGATATGGGTCCACTTTAGATCTCTGGCATGTGCATAAGCCAGTTTCTCCTACATGATTTATGAAAAAGGCTATCTTTCTCCCAGTGAATGTGTTTGGACCCTTTATCAAAGATAAGGCAGCTAAGGACCTCTGGAATTGTCTATGCATTTTCTAATCAGTTCCACTATTCTTCAGGTCTTTTTTTTCTTTTTTCTTTTCTTTTCTTTTTTTTTTTTTAATCTGCGAGCATCACTCTTTTTATCACTTCAGCTTCCTAGTATAACTTCAACTCAGAGATTGTGGTGCCCCTGCCTTGCCTCTGTTGCCCAGAATTGCCTTTGCTATGCTACATCTCTTCAGGTTCCAAATGAATTTTTGGATGGTTTTCTCTAATTCTGTGAGATATGCTATTGGAATGTTGATCAGAACTGTACTAAATCTGTAGGACAGTTTTAGCAGATTTAATTCAGGATACATTATTTATAGGATTATTTTATTCTCCTG
>NW_004524577.1:27534585-27537616 GCF_000260255.1 Octodon degus | reverse complement strand
GGGGGGTAAAGTGCTGCATGTGTTCTCCCTCTTCAGCATGGTTATACTGGATGAATAGCTCTTCAAGAAACAAAGTAAAACAATGTGTTGAATGGTTATAGCTTTCCCACACGTAGGAAATGCAGACTAACCCTTGAGGCAGAGTCCATGGGCTGACTGGGATAGGAGGACAGGAAGTGATTCCAATAAGGAAAGTTTTAGGTGCCATGTGAGTGTTCTTATATCTGCCACACAGTCACCACATGTGGTCCCCACTCACTCTACTATGTTTTCCAAAAAAATCAACCCTAAGCAGAAAAGACATGAGTGATAGCTCCAATCCCCTTATTCCTACTCTATCTGCCATTACAGAACAGCCAGCAAGCAGAATAGTGAGGTATCTTCTTTGGCGTGACACTGGCACTCATCATGGTGATGATCAACTGGGGCTATTAGAGTTGGGCCAGGCCAGGTAGATGTTACTTTTTAGGCAAGCACAATGGTCAGAATACTGAATACTGTACACTCTGGTATTAAGTACATTAGTGAAAGAGTCAATCATTTCTGTGTTCCTCAAAGCTACAATGTGCTATGGAACCACTATTGCTACTCCAGAAGTTACACTTCAAAAGAAATTTTCCTCTTCTCTCCTCTCCTTTCCTCTCCTCTCCTCCCCTCCTCTCTGTTTCCCTCACTCCCATTCTCTGTCTGTCTGTCTCTTTCTCTATTTCTGTATGTCTGTGTCTGTCTCTGTATCTCTCTCACTCCTACCTATTCTAAAAGATTGACCTTAGAACATTCAGCCTTGGGAGATAATTCAGCATGACTCAAGAATGTCATGGGTTCTTCATTTTCCCCTCATATTGAGTAGAGATGATCTTCTGAAAATAACAGTTCCATAATAGCTAAGCATATTTCAGCGTGGTAGAGCACTTCTGGATTAAATCCCCAGTATTGCAGGGGAAGGGGAATGTACAAGAAAGAAAGGAAGAGAAGGAAGTGGAGGATGCGGGGACAGAATAGTTGTTTACCATGTGCAAGGCCTTGGGGGTGGTACTCAAATCCAGGGAAAAAAAAGAAAATATAATCGACACTAAGTCAGGGTGTTTCTCTTTATTCCGCTAAGGATATTTCATCTAACTATTAGGAATTGGTCTTTAAAAATAATCCTGATTTGTATTGAGTTATCTCTATTCTTGGGGCTGGTGAGATGGCTCAGTGGTCTAAAGCACCTACTTAGAACAAGCTAAGCTAAGCAAAACACAGGGACCACAGTTCAATCCCCCAGCACCACATGCCAGCCAGCACCGCCCTCTTGTGGGCTGAGCTGGCCACACACACACACACACACACACACACACACACACAAAATAAATATCTCTATTCTTTTTCTGTTTGGTCAGAAGTGAGAGCAGGGCACAAATTATGAATTAACAGGATCGATACGTTTCTAATGTTTTCTCTCCTTAGGCACACTCTACATCATCGATCACTTCCCTCTGTGGCTCCATAATCGAACAGAAAATTTGGGACAAAACTGAGTTACAGTACAGGTTCTCCTATGACCTGAGTCCTCCCTGACTTTGAAAGGCTAGGGCCAGAATGTTGGCTGTCTTTGCAGTCCTTCTTTTTCTCTAATTTTTGGTCTGCAAACTTAAGTTGTTAGCCCATTAGAAGAGAAGCTTAAGAATGTTTTACCCTATAACATCGGCAGTTGAGCTTTACCTCACTATCTGTCTGAATATCAAACATCTGAGACATAACATGGAACAGGTATTTTCCATCAAGTATTGATATGTTAAACTTTAAACACCTACATAATGTGAAGAAGAAAAAGAAAAAAAATTAAAAATAGAAAAATATTTTAGAAGTAGGAATAAACAAATACTTTTACACAAGAAATGTGTAGATCTAACCATATATAGCATTGTAGCAGGACAGTCCTATGACTTTTTTTCTCTTGTTTTCATTTATTACTCCCTTTTTTAAAACAAATATTTACTTAGACACAGTATGGCAGTAATTGGTATGACATGACAAGCAGTAAGCATTTAGAAGACCAGAATGACAGGCATTCCAAGCATGACCATTTATTACACATTGCTATCTTCAGTGCAGTTGCTTAGTTCACTGATATCAGCATATTTAATCAAGGTGAAAATACTACCAATTAACTTCTAGTTTCAAAAACCTGCTGAAGATTCTCAGGATCATTGCCTTAACCATCTTGTGCATATAAATGTATGGCTTTGCCCCTGTCATGTTCCCAAGCTTTTCTCCCTGCTCTCTCTTTGTTCTTTAATCCTTAAGTTCTCACTTTCCCTTTAATTCTGTTATACCTTTCTATTTTTATTTCGTCTTTTGAGTTTTTACACTGGGGAGACTATACGATATTTACACATATGGGTCTGGTTTATTTCACTTATCAGTATATCTTCAAGGGGCATCCATTTGAATATAAGTCTATGAGTGTATCATTCTTTATAGCTGAGTAATACTTTATTGTATAAAAATACCACATCTTTTTCACCCATTCCTCCAGTGATGGGCATCGTGGTTGTTTCCAAGACTTGGCTATCACAAATAGTGCTGCTATAAACATAAGTGCACATATATCACTATGATATGACATTTTCAGTTCCTCTGGAGAATTTCCAGTAGGGAATAGCTGGCTTGAATGGGATTTCCAGTCCTAGTTTCTTAAGGAGTCTCTACACTGATTTCCGTAGTGGTTGCACCAGTCTACATTCCCACCAGCAGTGGAGAAGGGTTCCTTTTTCCCCACAGCCTCTCCAACACTTGTTGTTGGTTGATATCTTCATGATAGCCATTCTTTCTGGGGTGAGATGGTATCTCAGTGTTGTTTTAATTTACATTTCATGGACAGCTGTGATGTGGAGCATTTTTTCATATATTTATCTGTCTCTTTAATTTCTTCCTCTAAGAAGTGTGTGTTCATCTCTGATGCTCATTTCTATTGGGTCTTTAAATTTAGGGGCCCTAATGTTTTTTAGTTCTTTTCTAAATTCTAGAGAGCAGACCTTCATCTGAG
>NW_004524577.1:27531692-27533120 GCF_000260255.1 Octodon degus | reverse complement strand
GGCATGCGGTACTGGGGATCGAACTCAGGTCTTTACAGTTGCCAGGCAGGCATTTAGACAGGGGAGCTATCTCCCCAGTCCACATTTTACATTATTGGATAAATAGCAAGTTGCTGCTATGTTAAGTCACTGCAACACTATGATTTTTAAAAACAAAGCTAATCACTTCCCTGCTTCCCAGCCACATTCCAAGGTCTATGTCTTCAGCATCTTGAGTTTATGGGTGTTTCCAGCCATTCACACTTTTCTCCTGTAGTGCAGTGTAGGCACCAATATTTAAGGGTGTTGTTTGGGTTATTTTTCCTGAAATGGGATTACACCAAATGTATGACTGTACAACTCACTTTATTTACTTGTTATGATCATGAAATTCTCTACCCCAACCTTTTTTCTAATGTTTTTACACATTTTACCTGATTGATTTATATATGGTAGTTGGTTTATTTTTAGTTGCCTTGAGTTTTAAACAGAAAACTGTGTAATCAGGGAATCAAATCAGGGTCTTCAGCTTAATTATGAGGATCTGTCCCTGCATTTGGTGATCATTTTTCCAGAGTAGTGACCATTACATACTTGAAGAATTCAGGGAAGGGGAGTGCTTTGTGGTAGCACTTGATTGGAGCTGCGTGGCTCTGCTGGATCATCCGGAATGAGGAGGAAGAGGAAAAGCATCCCAGGCAAAGAAGAGGTTGCTTTCAAAGCTGTTAGAGATTGCCGAGTTAGCGGAGGGGTTGTCTAAGGGGTCACATGCACCCGGCCTCTGAGTTTATCTCGCATAAGGCCCTGGGTTTGATCCTCTGCTCAATTTCCTCTCCTCCCAAAAGCTTGCAGAATTAGGCCCATTTATACCGACTACATTTAAATAAGATATTTAAGGACTCTATGTATCTTAGTAACTGTCTCACTCCTGGGACATGGCACCCAAAACACAAATTAAAGAAGTTTAGCTGGGCTCACATTTCTAATCTATAGTTGGCCAACTCTAGGGCAAGAAGGCATGATAGAAGGCCCTGGGCAAAGAAGGCTGCTGGTGTCATGCCAAGCAGGAAGCAGAGAGGCCATGGAGGCGTTGGGAAGGGACCTGCCTGCCCTGACCAGGGCTCAACTTCTATCATGCCCTAAGAATCCAGTCACCTTCAAAGAGTCCTGCCCATGTTAGCATGAGGCTTTACAGGGATATTAAGGTACAAACCACAACATTAGGCATCTTTTCTAAGTGATTCACCTTTTATTTAGAGTGCTGGAGAAAAAAACCAGAATCCGTGTATGCTACCCGATGATTCAGATTTTGATTGACTTTTTTTTTTTTAATGAACTAAGATATTGGCTCTAAAACAGGCATAATGAGAATCAAAATATTGATCTGCGTGACAAAGTCAAACTATAAAGTAGTATTTGCACAAATCAACTGAAGAAGAAGGGGCCATG
>NW_004524577.1:27507573-27523412 GCF_000260255.1 Octodon degus | reverse complement strand
TCCTTACAGAATCCACTATCTACCAAGGGGATGTCTCCTAGAATAAGAGAGGTTCTTGCTCACCTGATTCACTCAGCTTCTATTTCAACTTGGAGGATGCTTTTGGATTAGATTTAACTTGGGGTGTGTGTGTGTGTGTGTGTGTGTGTGTGTGTCTTTGTGGTGCTGGGGATTGAACCTAGGTCCAGGCAAGAGCTCTACCCCCGAGCCACATCCCCAGCTCAACTCAGCTCCTATATCAAAAAGAAAACAACAGTCCTAGAAAATGTTTGCTTTTATGCTCATTTTAATTTAGTAGTGCTCCATTTAGAGTCAGAAATGATAATGAAATTACTTCTTGAAATAGTTTTTCTTTTAACGTTTTTACTTTATCTGATGTGTGTGTGTGTATGTGTGTGGTCAGCTCAGCCCACCCTGTGCTTGCCTAAACTTGCCTAAGCTGGTGTTTTAAACCCGTGCGCTATCTTGCTGGCCCTAAGTCAGTTATTTTGATAATTACAGCATTACACTTTTTACTCAGGACTTCATTAGCTACTCTGGATCATCAGCTTCCATACAAATTTCAGGATTGTTCCTTCTAGTTCTATGATAAAGTCAGTGGAATTTGGATGGAAATTTCACTGACTCTCAAGATCACTTTTGGAAATATGGCTCTTCTAACAAATTTAATTCAGCCAACCCATGAACATGGGAGGTTTTTTCCTCTTTTGTGAGCTGCCTCAAACTCTGAATGATCCTCCTCCTACCTCACCCTCCTGAGTGCTAGGATTACAGGCATGCACCACCACGCCCAGTTCCTCATTTAGTCTTAATCAAAGGTATTTTGAAACTACTAGAAATGGAATTGTTTTTCTGATTTCATTCTCTGAAAACTCATTATTGGAATACAAAGCTATTGATTTAAAGGCTGGGGGAGTAAAGCTTTAAGTGTTTATCTGTGGGAGCAGGAGAAGAGACAGAGGAAAGGAAGTATAATTGCAGATGGAGGGACGCTGTGAGAAAGTTGGAACCTGTCAATATGCTGAACACTTAGCTTGTGTTTTAATAACATATAATTTTCCTGAGGGGTACCTGACTTTACCTTGAGAGGAACTATTTAAAGAATAATTAATGTTCACATATCTAGATACTTCCTCATGTATAAGCTACATAGGAGGAAGAAACAAAAATGGAAAATACAAGAATGAGGAAGAAAACCAAGAATCAAAATAAAAACAAAAACACAGCTGCAACTGTACAAACTTAAAATGTCTTCACTTTCCTATTATATTACTGTCTAAATTCAAGCAGTGAGCTCTTCCCCCCATGCTCACAAGCAAAGAAAAAGCTTTGACTTGGAGGCAAGGGTCAAGAAGAATTTCTGCAGCTGGAGTCCTAGAGCTTGACCCTAGTGCATCACTGTGGCCCAAAATGCCCCTTCTCACACTTCTCAGTCTGTGGCCCACTTCTAAAAGTTGCCGGGCCACAGACTGAGAAGTATAAGAAGATGCACTCTGGGCCACAGTGATGCTGTAGGGTCAAGATCTAGGACTCCAGCTGCAGGTTATAGGTCTTGCTTTATCTTAGTCTTAACCATCCCCGGCAGAAAAGTATAAAAACGAGATATAAAAAGTGAAGCCAGGGCTAGGGAGATAGATCAGTAGAAAAAGTGATTGCCTGGCAAGCGTAGGGTCCTGAGTTCAATCCCTGGTACCACACACACACACACAAAAAAAGTAAAGCCATATTAATATGCTGAGCTGTAAAAGACTCAAGTCAACAACTTTGACATTGCCAGGCCTATGGATAACCCACTACTATTATGGACTACTGGACTATATTGGATTATTTTGCTGAATTCATGTACCTACAATATTTTAATGGCAATGGTATACCCATCTCTGACAAAACTAAACAAAAAAGGGGATATAATTGAAGGACCATTTTGTATCTGTATATACAAAATAGGTAGAATAGATATACAGCTACTTTCTCTTAATTCAATGAGAAGAAAGATTTGTACTAATAGTGTTTGGATAGGATATCATGTCTGCATCTTGCACTATGAATAACCACTACGAAGACAAAAATACACAATGTATTAATTATTGAAACTGTCCTACTAATCTGTTTTGAAACTGTCTCATTGCTATTTGTATTTCAATAAAATTAACAATAAAAATAAATAAATAAGTAAAAGTCCCTGAGCAGATCCCCATCTACAGTTTGTTTAATTATCTGCCTGAACATGAGGAAACTTAGAAATCTGGATGGACCACTGAGCACAACACTCTGCAACAAGAAATATCTACTAAATTTCAATTTTACCTCTACCTATAGGCTTTTATCTTAGTCTTATAATCAGACTGTCCAGTTAAGTCCAAGGTGGCAGGGTGCAATGTTTTAACACCATTCTGCTAATTTCTGCAAGGGTGCTCTGAATCTTTATCTCTGCTCCTTTACCTGTATGACCAACCCTGAAGTTGCATCTGTCTTCTTTTTCTACAAGGCTCCTGATAAGCACACTGCATAGGAAACTTCTGGCTAAGCCAACACTCCACTGTGCTTTCCACAAAGCATCATTCTCTATCCTGCAAACCCAGTGGTCCCTTAAGGTCCACTGAGCTCCACAATTCCCAGTTGGAAGTGGTGAATGTTCCTGTGCAAGCGCCAAACAGTGAGTGGTGGGTAGTGATCAAGATATCCCCAGACGCAGCATTTCAGGAATTTGAGGGAAAGAAAGTGTGTCTATTTGGGGGCTGCTCCAATTACTTTTCTGCCTTTTCTAATCACTTACAACCACTGCTAGTAGCAAAACTCCCTGAGCCATGATACTCCCAGTCACAAATCAGGTTCATATGCCTGTTTTCAACTATCCAAAGGGGCCACCAGTTCTTTGTCATAGTCCTCACCTGTTTTCAGTTTCTTTGATCCTCTGACACACACATAATTTGTTCACAAGATTCCTTTTCCTGGTGGAGATGATGGAAGGCTGGAAGAATATTCCAGCAGCACAGTCACCACTGAGATGGCTGTATTTCTTCCTCAGGGTGTACACTAAACATAAGGAAGAAGAGTTGCCATAATCTAGGGACAGTAAAGCTTTTCTTTTGAACAAACCTTCCTGACACTGGATTTGGATCAGGTGGGATGACACTTCATTGTGGTGTCAACTTAATTTAGCACAGCGAACAAATTAGTTTAGCACAGTTCTAGATGTGTGGGTTAACTAACTGAAGAGGGAAGACCCATTCTGGATGTGGATGGCACAAACAGGCTTTTAGTCTGGATGGAATAAAAAAAGAAAAGTCTAACTTTGTCTAACCATTGCCTTGGACAGCCATCTCAAAGTTTCTAGTGCTACATCGTCAACCTTCCAGACTCTTTAGCCTTTCAATGCAGACCCTCTGGTTTCCCAAAATGGATTCGCACAGGATTCTGCAGTGAGCTCCAGGACTTCCACTTCTGACAGATTCTTTCAGCTCTTCAGGTTCTCAGACTGTCCTGCATTCTTTCATTACATGTAAATACCACAGTTCCTTTATCAATTTATCTGTTGATGGCCATATAGGCTGATGCTAAGATTTAGCTATTATGAATTGTGTTTCAGGGGCCGACCAAATAGTTCAGTGGATTAAAGTGCCTACAAGTAGGCACAGGGGCCAGGGGTTTGATCCCCAGACCTGCCATGCCGGGCCTGTCCCTAGGAAGCACTAAGAGGGCACTTGAGACTGGGCGAGGTGGTGCACACCCGTAATCCCAGCTCTTGGGAGGCTGTAAACAGGAGAATCACTATGAGTCCAAATAGTGAGACCATGAACACCCTGTAGACCCTTCCCTAAAATACAGGGGAAAAAAAGATGAAAAATGAATTGTGCTTCTACAAACATGCATATGCATGTATCATTGTAATAGGATGTCTTTAGCTTTTTTATGAAGATACCTAGAAGGGGAGTACTTATTTTACTTTTTTTGAGGAATCTCTATATTGATTTTCATGATAGTTGTACTAGCTTACAACTATGTACAACAATTGCTGTACTATGTACAACAATGTAGAAGGATTCCTTTATCTCTGCAGCCTCACCAGCATTTATTATTTGATTTCATCATGGCCATACTTTCTGCAATAAAGTGGGATCTCAGTATTGCTTTAATTTGCATTTCTCTAATAGTGATCCTGAGCATTTCTGTATTTATCAGTCTTTTGTGCATCATTTCTGAGAAATTTTTATTGATTTCAGTTGCCCATTTTTAACTGGGATTTTTATTTAAGGAGGGTCTAATTTTTTGAGTTCTTTATATATCCTAGATATTAGTCCTTTATCTGGGGAATAAACAGAAAAAAGTTTACTCAGTCTATCAGTTGCCTTTTCACTCTATTGGTTGTTTCTTTTGCTATGGGATTAATTTGATACAATCCTATTTGTGCATTTTTGATGTTAATATTATGTGGTTTTTGTTTTTTTGGTTTTTTTTTTCCCCAGAAGCGGGGATTGAACTTAGGCCCTTGCACTTGCCAGGCAAGCGCTTATTCTGCTGAGCTATTTCCCTTGCCCCAATAGTTTTTATAATATTGTTGCACAATGGAGATTCTCCTTAGAAAGTCCTTCCTATGCCTATGATTTCAAGAGTTTCACCAATTTGATCTTTTAGCAGGCTAAGTGCTTCTGTTTTAATATGTAGTTCTTTGACCCATTTTGACTTTAGTGCATGATGAGAGATAGGGGTTGGCTATCTTTTCTCCATATGTTTTTAGCCTCTTTGTCAAAGATCAAATAGTTGAATGTACTTGAGGTTGTTCCTGCATCCTTTATTGTTTCATTGATCCCCATGTCTGCCTTTGTGACAGTACACTGCTGTTTTCATCAACTCAACTTTATAACATAACTTTACTTCTGGGATTGTGATGCTTCCTGCTTTGATTTTGGTATGCTTGCTTGTTTTCCTATGTTGGATTTCCTCTGGTTGCATGTGAATGTTATAATTATTTTCTGTAGTTCTGTGAAAAATGCTTTTGGAATTCTGATTGATGTTGTTTCATACCCGTATATCAGCTTTGGTAGTATGGCCATTTTGACTGTATTGGCTCAATCTATCCAGGAATAAGAAATACTGTATCTTTTGATTTTCTGATATCCTCTTTGATTTCTTTCATCAAAGTACTGTACTTTTCATTGTAGATATTGTTCACTTCCTTTGTTATGTTAATTGCTAAGTACTTGATTTTTCTAGGTTTTATTGGAATAGTATTTTTAAAAATTTCTTTCTCATTGGGATTTTTATTAGTTTGATTGATTGATTTATTGATAGATTGATTGATTGATTTGGAGGAACTGGGGATTGAACTCAGGCCCTTCCTTGCGCTTGCCCAGGAAGTGCTAATTCCACTGAGCCATCTCCCCGGCCCCAGGATTTTTATTAGTATAGAAATTGGATATTTGTATGTTGATTTTATATACTTCTATACTACTAAACTTGGTTAATAATTCAGTTTTTCCATATTTTTTGTATCTCCTACATAGAGATCATCTGCAAATAATAATCTGATTTTTCAAATATATATATGTATATACACATATATACATATTATCTTTTTCATTGCCTAATAGTTCATACTAATGTTTTGAATACTTTATTTAACAGAAGTGGGGAATGTAGACATCATTGTCATGGTTTTGATTTTAGAAAGCTTTCAACTTTTCCCCATTTAGTATAATGTTGGCAGTAGGTTTGCCATAAATACATTTTATTAGATTGTGATAAGGTCCTTTTATACCTATTTTCTTCAGTATTTTCATCATGAAATTTGTTTAGTTTTGTTAAAAGTTTTTTCTCATCTATTGAATTGTGGTTTTGGGGGGGGTTGTTTGGTTTAGTTTTGTTGTTGTTTTTGTTTTGAGACAAAGTCTCACTATGTAGTTGAGACTGGCCTCGAACTCATAGCAATTTTCCTGCCTCAGACAGCTGAGTGCTAGGATTATAGCTGTGTGATATCATGCATGGCTTTTCTTCATCTATTGAGATCATGTGATATTTGTGCTTTCTTCTGTGTAGATGATGTACTATATTCATTTGCATAAATCGAATCATCCTCGCTTACTAGGGATGAAGCCCACTTGGTAACATGTATGATCTTTTCAATGCTTCAGTGCAATATTTTTGTCAGCATCTTGAGAATTTTTGCATCTATGTTCAATAAAGAGGTTGCCCTATGGTTCTCTTTTTTGGTTGAGCCTTTTCTGGTCTTTGAATCAAGGCAATGTCCATAAATCATCAAACTTGTGCATTATTTTAAAACAAAACTAAAATTTAATTTGTACCAGTTTAATAAGAGTAATTTATGAAATTTTTTCTTGAGTAAACATTCAAACTGCTTTTCATACCCAGTTTGACTGTGACCATTACTTTAAACCCAGACATTAGTGGAAGGGTTACTGTTGCTAAATATTACTATAAAGAAATATGAGGTTACTCTTACTGTTTTACCATGATAGGTAATTTGTTCTATTGCCCTGATTTGCCCCCAAGACATTTTATTTTTGAAATTTATGTTTATAGGACATAGTTCATTATAGATTATTTGTGTCCATTTTTCCTAAGCTGTAAAAGAGCTCAATTTTGATTATATTGTAGCTATTTTTATTTATTAAATTTTCTTTGCATTGTCCTTTAATACTATTTTATTTTATTTATTTTTTTGTGCAGGGTATCACTACAAAGCCCAGACTCCTAGCGATCCTCCTGATTTCTGCCTCCCTAGAGCTGGGATTACAGGTATGTGCCACCACGCCTGGACTCCATCACTGGCTCAGCATTCCCAGGGGCAGGGCTGGTGCGGCACTGCAGAGCCAGGGATCGAACCCTGGCCCCTGTGCTTACCTAAGCAAGCAATTAGTCCGCTGAGCTATATCGCTGGCCCTAAATACTATTTTTAAAAATGTATTTTAGCTTTTTGGATAAAACAGTGATACCTATGTTGGATTCCTTTCATTTGATTCTCTGAAATTCCTTTCATTTGCTCAATTTTAAATATGAATTTTATTGAAGTGCTTTTGACATAATGATCAAACTTATTTGCACCTGTACAACTTGATTTTTCCCCCAATCCCTCTCCTCCCTTCTATCACTGCATATATATATATATATATATGCTTTGCCTCTACTTTTTCCCCTCTTTTCTTTTTTCTTTTCCCCTGTGTTATGTGTTTGTGTCTAGCTGTCCCCCTAAAGCCTCATGCAGTCATGGGGTAGACTTTTAGACTGTCATTAACTCATGATCCACTGGAATTATGGGTGTGAGTGCTGCTGGGATTATGGGTGTGAGGGCTACACTCAGCTTGGGGCAGATAGACTGAATGCAACTTAAGGGAGCTGGACTTGCTCTTTGTAGCCACTGTTGCTGCTACTGCTCCCTTTGCTCTCTGCTCTTTGCTGCTGCCATGAAAGGTTGTTCTCTGCCATGTGCCACTCTGCCTTGGAGCCACCTAAGTATGTCTTCTAATCTGTTCCACTGATCCTCAGGTCTGTTTTTGCCAGTACAGTGCTGTTTTTATCACAGAGTCTTTGCAGTATAATTTCAAGTTGGGAATTCTGATGCCTCCTGTCTTTCCTGTTGCCCAGAAGTACTTCTTCTGTTTTAGTTCTCTTCTGTTTCCAAATAAAGTTTACAACTACTTTTTCTAATTCCGCAAGGTATGCTATTGGCATTTTAACTAGGATTGTATTACATCTGTACAACAATTTTGCAAGCATGGCCATTTTCACTATATTGGTTTTTCCTACCCAAGAACAAGTGGTATCATTTTCTGATATCCTCTTTGATCTTCAGATTACTGTAGTTTTCAATATAAAGCTTTTACTTCCTGTTACTCTGTTTCCTAAATATTTTATTTTTCTTGATGCTATCATGAAAGACACTGTTTTCCTAATTTCTCTCAGTGAGTTTGTTATTTTAGTACAGGAATACTACTGATTTTTAAGTTTTCATTTTGTATCCTGCTATGCAACTGAATTTGATCATTAAATCTAAGATGGAGTTTTTGGAGTCTTCTATGTAAAGTATTATGCCATCTGCAAATAACAGCAAAGTATCCCTCTCTTATACTTTTTTTCCCCTTCCTATTCTTATTCTTTTTAATTTCTGTCTTTTGTCTAATTGCTCTATTGTTCCCAGAATTTTACTGAATAAGAGTGGTGGTAGTGGGCATCCTTACCTTGTTCCTGATCTTAGAGTGAAAGCTTTCAGTTTTTCTCTCATTTGGTATGATGCTGGCTGGTTTGTCTTACAAGGCTTGTTATCATCGAGATAAAAACCTATTCAAATTTTCTGTATTTATCATGAATAGGCATTAGAGTTTGTCAAACACTTTTGCTGCATCTATTTAGATGATCTCATAGTTTTTGCCATTGGTTCTAGTAATGTAGTATTCTAAATTTATTGATTTGCATATGTTGAACCTTAATCTCTGAGATAAATCTCACTTGGTCATGGAGTATAACCTTCTTGATGATTTGCTACATTCTGTTTGCAACATCTTATTGAAGATCTTTGCATCTATGTTCATTAAGAAGATTGGTCTATCATTCTCTGTTGGTTCCTTCTCTGGTTCTTGTATCATGATGATGCTTGCTTCCAGGAATGTTTGGAAGTACTGCTTTTCTTTCAATTTCATTAGTTTGAAGAGCAGTGGCATGAGATCGCCATATTTCTTGTAGAATTCAACTGTGAATCTGTCAAGCCTGAGCTTTTCTTTATTCATACATTTTAAATTACTTTTCAGTTTCATTGACAGATTTTGGGTTATTGAGGTTTTCATGTCTTGATTCAGCTTTGGTAATTTGTACGTATCAAGCACTCTTTCCATATCTGTGTTTTCTATCTTAGTGGAGTAGTTTCTCAAAGTAGGTATCAGTCTGGATTTCTGCAAGATACACTGACTTTACCTTTTTCATTTTTTAAAAAAATGTGTGTGTGTGTGTGTGTGTGTGTGTGTGTGTGTGGCCAGCTCAGCCCACCAGGGGGCGGGCTGGCTGGCATGTGGTGCTGGGGGATTGAACCGCGGTCCCTGTGCTTTGCTAAGCTTGTTCTAAGTAGGTGCTTTAGACCACTGAGCCATCTCACCAGCCCACCCTTTTCATTTTTAATTCCATAGATTTGAGGTTTTTCTTTTTTGGTAAGGTTGTCTAAAGGTTTGTCTTATTTAATCTCTCAAAGAATCAACTCTGATGGATTCTTTGTATTGTTTTCTATTGCATTAATTTCTACTCTGATCTTTATAATTTCTTCCCTCATTTATGCTTTGGGTTTCAGTTGTTTTTTCTAAAAGTTTGAGGTTCAACATTAGGTTATCACAGTTCACACTGTTTTTCTGATGTGGGAATTCACTGCTATAAATTTCCCTGATACTACTGCTTTCAATGTATCTCATAAATTCTGCTATCTTGTATTGGTGTTATTGTTTAATTGTAGAAACTCTCTAATCTGATCTTTAAGCTGCAACCTATTCATTGTTTAGCAGGGTGTTATTTAATTGTTTACATTGATTTTTGTAATTTCTTTTACCAGTGATTTCCAATTTCACTGTACTATACTCTGATACCATGCATGGTATAAATTAAATTCCTTTCCATTTATATAACCATGTTCTGAGTTAGTGCGTGGTCTATCTTGGAGGGATCTTGTCTACCCTTTCAAAGAATCAAATATTTACTTCATCAATCTTTGTATTAATCTTTAGTCTGTTTCACTAATTTCAGCTCTGATCTTTATTATTTTCCTTTTATTAGCTTGGCATTGTTTCTTAATGCCCTGAAATATATTAGGTTATTTAAAACCTCCTCTATTTTTAAAAATGTAGGCACTTATAACTACATACCTCCCACTCAGACCTGCCTTTCTTTGGTCCATAAATTCTGAAATGTTTCTATTTTCATTTGATTTCCTTTCAGACTGATAAAATAAGTTTTAGAACTTTTGTTATGATTCCAGAAGTCTATAAGATCCACAGGTAGGAAAAATCAAGTTTCTTCTATTTTTGGGACAGTGGTGGATTTTAAGATTCTTGAAACAGCCTCCACTAATAATCATTTGGGTTGGGAAAATGATGGGTAGTCACCATCATTACTGATCCCTATGTTGTTTCATTAGTGCTGCAGGTAAGGGTGGGAGACATCCCCATCACTGTTACTGAAAGTTCTACCTTTTCATTTAGTGCATCTAATGAAGGGGAATGTTGCCTTCTTACAAATGGGTATTTAAATTAACACCACCACTGGCTTTCTTACTGCTGGTAATGATCAAAATCTTAACTCTCTACTGAGTCCTCCTTATTATCTCAGAACAGGACCAAGTTATAATGACCATGGTAGACATGAGGTTTACCATTTGGCCTTTTCAGACATAGGTTAAAGTAAGGTAGTATTTTGTTTCAGTGCTGTTACAATAGAATAAAATGGTTATAGTCTAAACTTTTTTCTTGTAGCATTGGCTCTTTCCTCATGCTGACAGAGCAAATCTTTGTAGTACTTCTGTCTTCTGTAATTGATATTTTCATTATTACACCCTTCAACACCCCACCTATATACATTGGCAAAAAGCGAAGTGCAGTATAATTTTGGGGTTCCATGTTCCCTAGTCAGTCTGCCTTTTGCCCTCCACTACTCAACTTGTTTAGCTATGGCTAAAACCAGTTCCTCTTTGGCACCACCATATTGTTCCATGGAATGAAGACAAGGAAAACCAAAAAGCTGTGTTGATGATGTAATAAAATAATCTTGCTCTGATCCATGAATCATATATATTTTCATAAATCATACATTTTCAGTTTATGATTGCTCCTGTTTCTTATGAGTTCTTCCTGCTGTCATATTTTTAAATTATGAGCATTCTTTCTCTATAAATATGCATTCTTTGTTCTTTTAGATTTTTCTGGTATTTAAAACATTCGTATTTATTTTTTAGTGGTTAACTATCCAATCTACCCACACAATACACCTAGTGGTGGGGACTGAAGCCAGGGCTTTGAGCATGCTAGGCAAGTGCTCTACTAGACACTCCAGCAATAGTGGAGGGTCTCTTCTTTGCACTGCTCTTTAACCTTCTCTTACCTGGTTTATCAACTTTTGTTACAGGCTGGTACCCTCCAATCCTTTAACAACTACTTAGTGCCAACTTGAAAAATGACTATTTTCTTTTTCTTTCTTTCTTTTTTTTTTTTTGTATTTTAGGGAAGGGTCTACAGGGTGTTCAGGGTCTCACTACTGGATCGGACTCGTAGTGATCCGTCTGTTTACAGTCTTCCAAGAGCTGGGATTACAGGTGTGCACCACCATGCACAGTCTCAATTGCCGTCTCAGCGCACCGCGGGGGCAGGGCTGGCATACCAGGCCCAGAGATTGAACCCCTAGTCCCTGTGCCTGCTTGTAGGCACTTCAATCTGCTATTTGGCAAGCCTGAAAATTAGTATTTTATATGTTCTTTCTCTCCACCAACAATTAACACTTTAGTTTTTAGATTTACAAAAATACCCTGAAAGAACAGACCTTACACTCCTTTTCCCCTCCCCAATTTCTCCCATCATTACATTTTGTTACATTTGTTATGACTGATGAACCATAATGATATATTATTAAAGTCCACTGCTTAAGAATTATTGTAATGTAGTTTTGGTTACAGTATCATAAAGAACTATTTCACTGCTCTAAAAAAAGATCACTGTACTCTACATATTTATCATTTACTTCCTGTCTGTCACAACCTATTGTAACCACTGATTTTTACTGTTTTGTTTTGCATTTTCCAAAATATATTTATAATCATACAGTGTATGACTTTTTCAAATTGGTTGTCCTCACTTAGCAATATTCATTACATTTTCCTTTTTTTTTTTTTCATTTTATATATTTGACACAGGGTCTTACTATGCGGCTCGGAGAGTGATGCTCCTTTTTTTAGCCTCCCCAGCACTGGGATTACAGATGTGCACTACCAGGCCCAGACTTGGTAACTGGTGTGCACCTCAGGGGTGGGGCCAGCAAGGCATCATGCGGGCATGCGGAACCCAGGACTCGCTACATTTTTTTATGTAGTATATTTCCTTTTCATTGGTGAAGAATCCATTGTATAGGTAAATAGTTTTACCTATCCATTTACTTACAGAAAAGGATCTGTTCATAATGAACAAGTATTCATGTGCAGAATTTAACATGAACATGTTTTTAATTCATTTTTATCCAGGAGGGTGATACTAGCTAGTGTACTAAGAATATTTTCAGGCTCGTTTAAAAAAAAAAAACAAAAAACCTGCTAATCCCTTTTACAAAGTGTTTGTGTTGTTTACAGGTCCACTAGATATGAAGAAGGTTTCTATTTCCCCACATCTTTACCAGTACTTGTTTTAGATTTTAGCAATGATAAAAGATCTGTAGTGCCACCTCACTGTCTTTAATTTACACTTCTCTAGTAACATGACAATCAGCATCTTTTCCATGCTTATTTGCCATGTTTTTTGGTAACTTCTAATTTTAACTGGTTTATCTTGTTGAGTCATACAAGCTCTTTGTGTATTTTGCGCAGAAATCCTTTATTAGATAATTTTTCCAAATATTTTCCATTCTGCAGATTCTTTGAACTGTCTTTCACAGAGATTTAATTTTAACAAACTGCAATTATCAATATTCTTTTATAGGCCATGCTTTTTGGTGCTGTCGAAGTCATCACTGAAGTCAGTGTCAGCCTTCCAACTTTGTTTTTTCAGTATCTTGAAAGCTATTCTGGGGCTGGTGAGATGGCTCAGTGGTCTAAAGCATCTACTTAGAACAAGCTTAGCAAAGCACAGGGACTGTGGTTCAATCCCCCAGCACCACATGCCAGCCAGCCCCGCCCCCTGGTGGGCTGAGCTGGCCACACACACACATAAATAAAATTTAAAAAAGAAAGCTATTCTGAATCTATCTCATCTTTCCATATAAACTTTAGAATCTGTCAATATCCACCCAATGACATGTTGAGATTTTTGTTAAGATGGTATACTAGGAACATGATACTTCCAGGTAAATTGTTTGATTTTATTAATTTTCCAGATTTTTTCACAGACTATTAATCTTATAAATGCATTTTTTTTTCATCAAAAGTGGTTGTAAATTTGATTTAAGAAGTTCATTGAGTCAGGTGTGGTGTTACATGTCTATAATCTCAGCACTCAGAAGGCTGAGGGAGGAGGATCATGGTGAGTTTGAGGTCAGCTTGGGCTAAATAGTGAGAACCTGCCTCAAAACAAACAAACAAACAAAAAAACACCCTGAAAGAACAGACCTTCTCTTATCTGGTTTATCAACTTTAGTTACAGGCCAATCCTTTAACATCTACTTAGTGTCAACTTGAAAATGACTATTTCCTTTTCTTTCTTTTCTTTTGTATTTTAGGGAAGGGTCTACAGGGTGTTCAGGGTGTTCCTTGCTATGTATATGTAAAATTAATCAAACGTCCATTACAAAGTCACATCTCCAGCATACCTGTTATAGCTAGATTTTAGACACAAAAGATTTCTGGTTAATTCCTGGGAATTTGTTTTATTTCATTAGCAGGAACCTCAAGCTTGACACTGAGTAGGAATGATGGGGGCTTTGTTCTTGCTCCTAGAGGGAAACCATTTATAGGATTTTTGTAGACATTCTTTATCAAGTTCAGAAAGATCTGTTAGATTTAGTGACAGTTTTGGGTTTTGTTTTGTGTTTGAGACAGTATTGCACTATGCAGTTCACTTTATAGCCCAGGCTGGCCTTGAACTCACAACAATCTCCTGTTTCAGAAGCTTTTTGAGTGCTAGGTTTCTATAAACTTGCACCACTATGTCCAGCTAGTTTTACTGGGAAAAGGGAATGAATCTTTTCCAAAAGTAGGAATTACTGAGTTGAGGAGAAGGAAAGGACAAGAGAAGGAGTAGGGGAAAAAGACATATCTAGGTATGTAAGCAGGATGGTTTGAACAACTGTACTGTGATTTCTGATTTCTGCTGGTCTATGGAACGGAGCATAGACCAGCAGAAAACTAACTTCATCCTTAGTTATTTTGTCTTCTTTTTAAAATTCTTTTTCCTTTTTCTCTCTTAAGTTCTTACATATATTTTTCTTTTCTTCCAATTTTGCATGCATACACCTGGCAATATGAACAACTAATTGGAAGAGAACACTAGGCAATATGACAAATACTGAGAAATTCATATTGTTTAGTAAAATTCTGTATCATTTGTAATTTTTGTTTTAATATTATTTTGTACTCTTCAAAAAGTAATTTTTAAAAATTTTAATACAAATGGACAGTAATTAGTAAAATAAATCAAACTTACATTCTATTGTCTCCCTCATGTAAGAAACTGAAAAAGTAAACAGATCCAAAAGATACAGTAGACATTGTGAAAGGAAAAGAAATTGGTCATAAGGAAAGTACAACTGGGATGGAAGAAAGAAAACACACACACACACACACACACACACACACACAACATAGCTAAGATAACTGTACTATTAGCTTGTATCAGTTTGTTGAAATAGTATTTACATCGTATGATCAATTTTGCATGCCTGTACCTACTTTGAAGATAACAATATGCAATATTTCCTATCATTTTGTTTTGAAATTCTGTATCATTACTTTTTCTTTAAAAAAAATATACAAATCAGAACTGGATTTTGACAAATGGCATTTCTGTATTTTTTTTTTTTCTTAAGATAGGTTCTTGCTATGTAGTCCAAGATAGACTCCAACTTTCTAAGTAGCCAAGGCTGAACTCAAATCCTGACAAATCTGCCTCAGCCTCCTCAGAAATGGAGTTACAGGCATATACACACAGTGAACTCTGGGGTTGTAGGTGTGCATAAACACTAAGCTTTGGAGTTTGTTATGGTTTGTATCTAGATGTCCTCTCAAAACTTCATGTAGTCATGGGGCAGGGACTTCTAGAGTTTGACATTAACTCATAATCTACTGGGATTATGGGTCTTAGTACTGCTGGAATTATGGGTGTGAGTACTTCCCCCAGCCTGGGGCAGAGAGCCTGAATGCAATTTAAGAGACAGACTTCCTCTCTGTGGTCATTGTTGCTGCTACTCCTCCATTTTGCTCTCTTGCTCTTTGCTGCCGCCATGAAAGGATGCTCTTTGCCCTGTGCCACTATGCCTTGCAGCCTGCAGAGTATGGACTAAAATTTCCAGTAACTGTGAGCTAAACCTTTCCTTCTTTCAATTTGGGTGTTGGGTATTTGTCCCAGCAACGAGAGAAGGGTAAGTGAGACAGAGTTACAGGTGCACAGCACACACGGAGCTCTGCTTCAGTCTCCATATGGGTGATACTTGCTATATCAAACTTTTGGGCCAGCTTCTCAAGCTAGAATAAATGCTGCTTTCGCAGGGTGTACAACTTTTTGTTATAGTTGGATTACACTACTAGTATTCTTTTAAGGATTTCTGGATCTACATTCATGAGAAATTGATCTGTAGTTGTCCATTCTCATAATGTTGCCATCTAACTGGTTGCTGTTTTCTTTGTTGATGCTGGAAGCATTCTATGAAGGAATTTTATATGTAATCATCCCCTAAAAAGACATATTCTCAAATAAAAGTATTTATATTTTCTATAGAGGGACATGACACACTTGAAATATTATTGACTTACTCTAAAAATGGTAAAGTAACTAAGGTAAGAAACTTGGATGATATATAGTAGAAAATATTTTCAAGTTTAAAAGCATACACAAATTTCTCTTAAAACACTAATGAAATATTAAATAGGTTTAGAATTTTCATTTAGTTTGTACATAATCCTGAATGAGTCCTATCCACCTGTAGAAAAGTCTATATAA
>NW_004524577.1:27503483-27506183 GCF_000260255.1 Octodon degus | reverse complement strand
CTCATTACACAGCTCAGACTTGTAGTGATCCTCTTGTGTTCAGCCTCCCCAGCACTGGGATTACAGCCATGCACCACCACACCAGGTCTCAGTGGCTGATCAAAGTCCAGCACAGCATGTAGTGCAGCGAATCAAACCCCAGTCCCTGTGCTTGCCTAAGCAGCTGTTTCATCTGCAGCTATCTGGCCCATCCTCAAATTAAAATTCCTTAAAAAGGGCTAGCAACATAGTTCTTTGGTAGACTGCCTGCTCACCTTGTGCAATGCAATCCTAAGTGTCACTGAACCAAAAGGAGGAAGAGGGAGAAAGGGAGATGGAAAGGGAGAGAAAGGGAGACAGGAAGAAAGGAAGAGAAGGAGTGGGAGAGAGGAGAGGGGAGAAAGGAGAGGAGAAAGGAGAGGGAGAGAGGAGAGAAGCAAAAAGTGAGGGAAAGGGAAAAGGAGGGAGGAAAAGAAAAGAAAAATTTGGGGAATGGAGAAGGGTTCATCAGCTTCCCCCCAAAAAGTTCCTATTCTGTTGATAAAATTTCAAAATAATGTTATTGCCATCACTTCCTTTGAATTAATTTATCAAGACTGTTGAGGGATTATTTAAAAATTGAGACATTTCGATGATTTCTACTTATAGGTTGCCAGTTTCCCAAAATGCACTCCATAAAATCAGTCCCATTAATTATATTCTTAGTCTTTGATAAATAGGATTATGTGCTTAAGAAAGGTAGACACAGATTGCTAATGAGAACTGAGAATTATTTCTTTCCCAAATCCAGTGCTACTGGGAAAGTTTTTTCAAGAAATAATATTTTGAATAGTAGTATTTTATAAAACAGTAAAAATGCTAAATGTCGATACAGTTTTGATTCCTCACACATTTCCCAATATTTTTATAAATTATGTAACTAGCACTCAGTAGGAATAAGGGATGCCATAAGTAAGCAAAATGAGACTCTGATTGGCCAGGCCAAAGCTTTAACTGAATGATGCTATTATTTAGGGAAAATGGAAAAGAAAATGCACAATGTACACAAATATAAAGTGCCACAAATGCCCATAAATTTAACCTGTCAAGCTCTAAGTGTAATCAGATTTCACAATATTAGTATTTTACTTCTTGAAATAAGATTTAAAACTATTATTATTTATACCTATTTCCAGCTTCAAAATGGAGGGGGGAAAAGCTATGATCTCATTTCTTTCAGGTATTAGGATAAAGAACTAATTATATTCCATTTTAGACTACTTGCTCATTTTAATACAACTTAAAAGCCTTCTGAGCTGGGGATGTAACTGAAGTTATAGAGCACTTCCCTAGCATTTGTGAGGCCTGTGATTCATTCAGTCCCTAGCAGTATACTGGAAATAGTTAAATACCAAAAATTCATATTTAAAATGAATATACAGATTACATTTATTTTTCACTGAATTGAAGTTTAAATATGGATCATTTTTATCATTGATAATATAAACCTCTGAGATAAATACAGTTTTCTAAGTTTTACATTGTATCCCACAGTACCCTGACTAATTTACACATTCCAGCCACTCTTCTTTTTTTTTTTTTTTTGTCTTTTTGAGATAGTTTTACTACATAGTTCAGGCTGACCTTGAGCTCACTTTCAAAATCAGGTTGTTCTCAAACTCACAATGATCCTCCTGTCTCAGCCTCTCAAATGATATGATTACAGGCGTGTACCACCACACCTGACTCAGCTACATACTTTTTGATACTTTTTATATACTTTTTGATACCACGTGAAGTGGTAATTTTATTTTATACGTTAATATATCTATGAAAACAATGGTCATAGTTTCATTATACATTGGAGAAGTTAGATATTATAATCACAAATCTCATAAATATTTGCACCTAGCTTTTCAAAGCAGTAACATTCAGTAGTAAAAAAAGTATCCTGAGATACCAAATAAATGGACAGAAACACAGACTTTTACAACCAGCTCATTAAATTACAAGGAAACATGTTTTCTAAAAACATTCTTCTAAACTTATTAACTTTAAGAAATAAAGAAATAATAAATGCACTGTTCTTCACACATTATTTTATTTTCCTCTAATTTGCTATATATTCTCTTATCAAGATTTTCTAAAATATTTAATATACTTAGTTATTTAGGAGGAGGTAAGAAACATTTTTTTAAAAGGTCTGTTTATAAAACAAAACAACATGTCAAACAGAACTGTTCAGAATTGTAATTCATTCACTACATTTTGACAAAGGAGATTGATAAAAAGGAAAATTGTGCACGAATTTCTACAACTTTGTGGAAAAATTCTTTACACTTATTTGTAATATGTTACAGTATAGAACTAACATGCTATCAATATAACACAGGATTTATTTTTATTTTTTGGTACCAAGTATCAAACTCAAGACCTTGCGCTTGCCAGGCAGGCACTTTTGCTGTGTGCTATCTCTCCACTTCACAGGATTTTATTTGTAAATACTAGGTAACAATTTTTTTTAAGTCTATAAGCATAATAAACCTTGAGAACATGCTTAATGGTTGGACTTCAATTTTATGTTCTTTTTTATTTTTATTTTTTTAACTTAGTACAGTGTCTACAGGGTCTCACTACGAAAATGGTCATATGAAACTATGACCATGGTTTCATGGATACATGAACTTTTAAAATAAAAATTACCACTTCATGTGGTATCAAAAAGTATAGCTGAGTCAGATG
>NW_004524577.1:27499076-27502548 GCF_000260255.1 Octodon degus | reverse complement strand
AAGGTAGGTTCATAAAAATACAGTTCTAACAACTTCTAAAACAGAGAAAACAGAAATTGATACTATCCATAAACATACAACAAGTAAATAATATATATGGTATAAAAACATGTCTAATATTTGGAACTCTCAATAAAAATTTTCCAAGCAAAGGACATTCCAGACTATAAGAAGAAACTTGTTTCTATGGGAGTTTGTTCAACTTTCCACAGCTCTTGACAGTTCTTAACACTAGCTAAACTGACTTTTCATTTTCACTGAATCACAGAAAAAGATCTTATTCACATTTAACACAAGTATCTTGCAAATATGAGACAGTTAATACAATGTTCACCCTCTCTTCTCCATGTAAAGCACCACTAATTTCTTCAATTATTTCCACATGGCATAGATTAGAAACTCTCATAATCAGGGATGTTCTCTCAATGCATTATACTTTGCTTGCTTGATTTAGTCTCCCATAATGATCTAGGTAGGATGCAACCATCAAAGAAAAAAATACTTTAATTACAGATGCTGAAATACTTTCTATTAAGATTAAAATCGTGACCACAAATCATAACTTGCCTTTGCACGGTAATTAAGGTTAAATGAAGTCACACAGATAGGATCCTAATCCAAAATAACTAGTTTCTCTGTAAGCAGAGACTCTGAAGAATGCCACCCTCTTCTTCAACACAGAGAAAAGACCAAACAGAGAACACAGTGAAAAAAATGCCATCTATAGGCCAGGAAGAGAGGCACTACCAAGAATTACTCTTGACAGTGCTCTGGTATTGGGCTCATCCAGACAAAAAAAATTAAAATTCATTTGTTTTTAAACCATAGTCTATAGCATTATAGACTGCTAACTCAGCCTGCTAACACATTATTATGGCTGACCAGAATAAAAACAGACAGAACACTATGCTTTTATAACCTGTATCACTAATTCTTTCGTGTCATTTTAAAAAAGGTGAATTATCAAATGTTACTTAGTGAACCCATGAGGGCTTCTGGTAATCAATGATTCCCTTTCAGGATTCCTCAAACTTCTGATTCTATTAATGAAAAGTTTAATATGTTTATAAAATAAAGTTGAGGGCCGGTGAGATAGCTCAGCAGACTAAAGCACCTTCTTAGGCAAGCTTAGGCAAGCACAGGGACCATGGTTTGAGCCAGCCAGAGTTCAGGTGTAGTGGCTGGCATAAGCCTGTAATCTCAGCACTGGGGAGGCTGAAAACAGTAGGATCACTATGAATCCAAGCTGGGTAGTGAGAGACCTTGTAACAACCAGATGCATTTAAAAAGAGGTGGGGGGGGGGGCTGCCCCTTAGCTCAGTTCTTTAAGTGGATGCTGCAACAAAGCAGTCAGGCTCAGGTTGCTGTGGTTCGATCCCCACAACTCAAGCCAGCCAAACCTGCCCTGAAGGCATTCGGAGAAAAAAAAAAAAAGTTAAAAAAATGGGAGACTGATAATCAGAAACTAAATCAATGAAATGCTGAAAGATTAAGTCCATTAAGAGGCAAAGAACTGTGGATTTTAAAAAAATAACTTGAATTGCTATCAACAATTTCCTCCATAAATAAAAACATAAATAATAATGACTAAAGTAAAAAAAGGAAAAGAAGAATTGACAAGGTATTATAAAAGGTAAGCAAAGAGAATACAATAACATCAGACAAAGCAGGTGTCTAGGCAGAGCATATATGCACCAAAAAAGTGAAAAGCATTAGTTACATGATTGTTAGAGCTACAGTGATACAGTTGAATAGATTCATGTAAAAGATAAACAGATGAGCAACAAGGCTCAACAGATTGACAAAGACCAAATATGAATCCATTTTTTCCTAAGGCATTTATACACTTCATCCTATGGGAAGCCACAGTTTTATTAAATTTAAAAAAAAATTTAAAAAGCTCTTTCTGTCAGCCAGCTAAGATGCCAAAAGGGTAGAAGGCCAAGGACAAGATGGTGGCCCCAGCCCCTGCTGTTGTGAAGAAGCAGGAGGCCAAGAAGGTGGTAAATCCCGTTTGAGAAGAGGCCAAAGAGTTTTGGCACTGGATAGGACACCCAGTCCAAGAGAGACCTCACCCGCTTTGTCAAATGGCACTGTCTGGATGCAGCGACAGAGGTCATCCAGTACAAGCAGCTGAAGGTACTCCCTGTAATTCACCAGTTCACCCAGGCTTTGGACAGCCAAACTGCTACCCAGCTGCTTAAGCTCACTCACAAGTACAGAGACCAAGGAAGAAAAGACACAGAGGCTGTTGGCCAGGGCAGAGAAAAAAGCTGCTGGCAAAGGGCATGTCCCCACTAAGAGGCCAACGGTCCTCAGAGAAGGTGTCAACACTGTCACCACTCTGGTAGAGGATAAGAAGGCTCAGCTGGTGGTGATTGCACATGACGTGGACCCCCTTCAAGCTGGTCATGTTCCTGCCTATCCTGTGTTGCAAGACGGGGGTCTCTTACTGCATCAAGGGGAAGGCCAAGCTGGGGTGTCTGGTCCACAGGAAGACCTGTACCACTGTCGCCTTCACGCAAGTCAACTCGGAAGACAAAGGCACGCTGGCTAAGCTGGTGGAGGCCATCAGGACCAACTACAATGACAGATATGATGAGATCTGCTGTCACTGGGGAAGCAACGTTCTGGGTCCAAAATCTGTGGCTCGTATTGTCAAGTTGGAGAAAGCAAAGGCTAGAGAGCTTGCCACTAAACTGGCTAAGTGTACTCTTGAGTTTTCTGTACCTAAAACAGTAAATTGTCCTTCATCCAGTGTTAAAAACAAACAAAAAAAGATTAAACTATATTTTAGCTCATTCTGGTACCATTTTCAAAAGTTTCACTTATTTACATTATATGTTGTATTAAAATACAGAAAACATTATTTACAATCTTCTGTCACCAAATCGTTAGTTTGCATTTTTGGAAAACATTTATTATACCTTAACTACTATTCAAATAGTCAATAACTTAGATTAGTGGTATTGAACCTATGGCACAAAGGCAGCAGCAGGCTGCTGATATCACTGAAAGGTCTAAAAAGTCTGCCATCACTACCTACATCAACAAATTGAACATTCCTCTGATTTAAAAAGGTACATACTGTGACAATTGACCTATCAAGTTGAGCCCTTGGGAACTGCCTAAGGAATCAGTAAGGCACACTTCTAGGTGGCTCTGGGTGGATTCCAAAGGTATGATGTTGGGGTCTACATCCAGTTCCCTTTCTTTCTAGCACTGTTTCTTTGCTCTGCATCCTTGCTGCCATGAGCTAAAATTACCTGAAAATGTAAGTCAAACTAAACCTCTTCTCTTTTAGTTGTAGATGTCAGGAACGGTATCCCAGCAACACCAACCAGAAAGCTAACTAATACACATATTTCATTATGGAAAATGGTAAAAAATAAAAAACACAACAATAAACAAAGCTCACCTGCAAGACATGAAGTACTATTCTATTTTTTGGAACAAATAAGATTAGACTCAT
>NW_004524577.1:27494710-27498436 GCF_000260255.1 Octodon degus | reverse complement strand
AAGTTTATATCTCTGCCTAAACCTTACCTTTTTCTTAACAGTTCCATCAGGCAGAGGAAAATGGTCTTCTAGAAATTCACCCAAGGTAATCAAAAGTTTCTCCTTAAATTCTTTTATATTAAGGATTTTAGTTTTGAGTTCATTAAAGATTCTAACAGATAAAAAAAGAGAGAAACATTAAATACATGAAACACATATGTGTGCACACATACCTGGTTATTCATAAGGCTGATCGAAGCTTTTTTAAAACTTTATTTTCTCCAACCCAGTAACCAGCTTATGAAAGTAATATTCTCCATACGTCATATAGGGCAATGAATGGTACAACCAAGTCATCACTCATAAAGTAACAAGTCATTAAAACAAACACTTGGTAAAAGTGAGGGCAAGACTAATGCTTCCTAGTTAAATTTGCCTTTTTATCTGTATTTCATATAAATAAAAAACTTTGTCCTATTCTAAAAATCAAGAAGATCAATTACCTTGATTCAGAAAAAGTCACAACCTGATTTTTCAATTCATCATGTAGAACATTAAGAGATTTCATTATTTGTTGCTGTTCATCCAACCACTGTTGCTCCCTTTAGAAAAACAGACAAAATAACTATATAAAACTTTAAATGCTAATTCAACATGCCAATGATTAACAGTAATTATGGTGTAAATATACCTTTCTAAGTCTTCTTTTAACTTTTCATTCTTTGACTGAATAGTAGATAGCACCATTTCAAGATCATGTCTCAATTTTTGGAACTAGAAAAAATAATTTAAATTAATTGCTTTTTTAAAAATAGTATAATTTGGTTTTGAATGACAGTAAAATTTATACACTAGGAAACCTCAATTCATAAGCCAATAGTAGAAGTGCCTAGCAAAAAGTGTTTAAGGACGTAAATATACAGCAGGTACTAAGTTTTTAGTAGCATTCCATTGTTAAATATAAAAATAAACTGAAGAGTATTGAGTAATATACTTTCATTTCAAGCTTCAATGTCAACTAACGTTTTCTGTAACTGGGTATTTCAGGTCACTTTTCTTATCAGACATATAAACATAGATATAAATGAATATCACTCATTCCCTATTTATTCAACCAATCATTCAGTCAATAATTTTTGGTAAGTTACTGGTTACTAGGCATTGTTGAAGGAGGATGGGATGCAAAAAGCGGAGAAAAGAGGCAAATCCAGAAAACCAAATAATGTGTAACTTCAGGCACTGCTAAGTGCCATTAAGAAAACAAATCAGACAAGGGGATCATAAAATAGTCACCAGGTAATCTGCTGCAGTGCAAGCTCTATAATTTAAAATTTCAGTAGCAGAGAAAGAAGACAAAAGAAAAACGCAGTGACAATCTAAGAAAAAAATTCCCGGCTGATGGGATGTCTGAGGAACAAGAAGGAAGACTGTGGTTAACCTGCATAACAATAAGCTCTATAGTTTATCTAACTTCTTTTTGTTTGTGGAACATATTAACTAATATGCCACTGTCATATCAACGCAGGTTTGTAAAACCCAAAGTAACTCAGGAAAAGGGTGAAGAGAGCATTAAGTCAAAATGACAACTTGATTGTTAAAATATACAATTAAATTTTTTAAAAGGAGGAAATGCAGTTAAGTAGAAATAAACTACCAAAGTCGATTTCAACAAAACCATACTGGCATTAAATATGGTCTAAAAATGGCTAACAATGGAATTAAATTAGAGATAAGACAAAATTAGGAAACAGCAACTTAGATGGATATTAAAAAACACTTTTCGGGACAGGGATATAACTCAGCAGCCCAGTGCCTGCCTGGCAAGTGCAAGGGCCTCAGTTCAATTCCTAGTACAAAACAAAACAAAACAAAACAAAACAAAACCCATCTAAAAACACTTCTAAATAATCTGTACATCAAACAACCAATAAGAAAATAAAATTGCTATAACTTCAATCAAAAGTTATTATGTGTAAAAATATAACATCAAAATTTCTGTGAAGTAAAAGCAGTATCTAGATGAGAATATAAATCACGAAATGCTTATATTAGAAACCAAAGAAACTTCTCAAATTAATGACTTCAACTTCTACCATAAACTTAAAAAGACCACCTAAAACAAGTAGTATGATGAAGAAATAATAACTTAAAAAAATGGGGGTGCTGGGGGCTGGCCAGATAACTCAGCACATGAAAGCAACTGCTTAGGCAGGCTCAGCGACTGAGGTTCAATCCCCAGCGTTCCGTGCCTGCCCCACTCCTGGACCACACTGAGGGTGACTGAGACTGGCCTTGGTGGTGTGCCTGTAATCCCAGCGCTTGGGAGGCTGAAAACAGGCAGATCACTATAAGTCTGATCTGTGTAGTGAGACCTTGTACTAAATACATAATAAATAAATAAATAAATAAATAAATAAATAAAAGAAATGGAGGTGTCAATGAACATTGACATTTAAAAAGTTAATGAAATTTACCAGATTAATTACAGGAGAAGTGGAAAAAGACACAAATACCAACATCAAAGAGAAATGATACAAAAATTCTTACTACAAGTAAGAACTCATAAAGGAGGAATGTTATGAACAACTTTATGTCAATATACTGACAAAATAGACCAGATACACAAATTCTTTGAAGGACATCTAGTACCAAACCTAATTCAAAAACAAATAGAAAATCTTACTAGTAATAAAGAAATTAGATTCATAGTTAAAATTTTTCACTGTAATGTTTTTATTCAGCTTATGAGCAAACTTCAGGCCCAGGCAGCTTTACTATTAGTTCAAACAAATGTTTAAAGAACAAGACAATACCCAGTATGTACCAGTTCCACTGAAGAGGACAGGATGCTTCACAATTCACTCTGTGAGACTTGTATTACCCTATACCAAAGCCTAATAAAGACATCATAAGAACAACACAAAACCCTACAAACCAATACTATCTCTAGAAGAAAAATGCAAAAATCTTTAAAAAGTTTCAGCAAGAAGTTAATAAATGAAAAAGATCAATAGTGAAGTAGAGCTTATCCCAGTAATGCAGTTAATTAAGCAGTTGAAATCAATTTTAAGTCAATCATTGTATTTCACAATATCAACAAACCAAGAAAAAACAATCATCTCAGTTCTGAACAGGAAGTAACAAAATTCAAAATTAGTTCATGACCCTAAAAAAAAACTTTATAAACTATAATAGTAGAATCTAGTCAATCTAATTAAGGGCATCTATGAAAACATTACTACAAACATAATGATGAAAGAGCAAATCCTTTCTGACCCAATCATGAGCCAAGCAAAATGCCCATTTTTACCAATTTGGTATTATTTTGATATAGTTCAAGGTCAGTGGAATATGTCAAAAAAGATATTAAAACCATCCAGACTGGAAAGGATAAGTAAAATTGACTTTGATCTCAGATAACAGAACTATTTGTTGTTTTTTCTTAAAAAAGTAATAAAGGTTCTTCAAACTCACTACATAAAAGACCAATATACAAGAGATTGAAAAATACAGTTAGATTTTTAAAATATTTAGTGTAGTAAAATACACATTGCCCTTAACCCACCTAAATATATTTTCCCTTCCTTCTGCAGGGCCAGCACTGCATATGATACCAAGGATCGAACCAGGGTCTAGGCACTTAGACCACTGAGCTATCTCCATGGCCAACAACATGTCTTTTATTAAAATAAATTTTACAGAAAACTTAAACATTCATCATATTTTTCAATCACACTTTATAAGAAT
>NW_004524577.1:27491237-27494599 GCF_000260255.1 Octodon degus | reverse complement strand
CTTGCCAGGCAAGTGCTTATCCTACTTAGTTATCTCTCCAGCTCCTGTATCACAAAATATTAAAGGATGAATTTGACAAAAGATGGGATAAAAATTACAAAATGAGATAAAATTTTGAAGTAGAGAGCTAAATAAATGCAGTTCATAATAGTGCTTATGCACCTGCATTTCAAATAAGTATGTTAAAGAAGTCTACTCTTTCCAAAATTGATTTACAGATTTGTGGCAAGTTCAGTGAAATTTCAACAATCATTTTATGGATTAGAATTAGAAGGTCAACCTTAAAATTGATATGAAAATATAAAAAAAATCTTGAAAAGCATTACAGAGTTAAGAAAACATGATTTTCCAGAAACAAAATAATGTTATTATTTGCCTAAAGATAGAAACATGAAACTAAGGAAGAGAAGTATCTACTCACAGCACAAAATAAAAACAAATGGAATGTCAGAAATAATTACATACAAAACAGTGGTAGCAAACCTATGGTACACATGCCACCATGGGCTGCTTCTATCATTGAAAACTCTGAAAGTTCTGCCATCGTGATAGAGAACAATTCCTTTTTAGCTACAATTTTGTTTTTTGTGGTTTCAGTTACTTGAGGGCAGGTGAGGTCTGAAAATACTATGGAAAATTCCAGAAATATACAATCCATAAATTTTAAAATGTTATGTTGCTCTGCATAGTGTTAGGAAATCTTGCACTGATACACTTCATCTTATTTTCGACATAAATCATGCAATCCAAATGATATATTCACTACCCTGTCAGTTACTTTTCATCTTAGCATTGATGATCACAGTACTGAAATGTTTGTGTTCAAGTAACCTGTTTCACTTAATGACCCCAAAAGAAGTGCTGCTAGCAATTGGAATATGCAAAGAAAAGCATTCAAATGAAAATATAAACATTCTGACTTAATTTAAAAAAAAATCATTCATCCATTCATTCATTTATTCACTCATTCATTTATTCATTCATTCATTCATTCATTCATTCATTCATTCATTCGGTATAGAGTCTCAGTACACAGCTTGGACTTCTGGTGATCCTCCTATCTCAGCCTCTCCAGTGCCTGTTATTGGCATTGAACACGAGACCCTGCACTTGACAGGCAGGCACTTAGTAAAATCTACTAACTATAATTATCAACTTAAGTAGAAGACAGTCTTGAGCAATTGAGAGATCTGATGCTATCTCCAGATGTCACTTTACTCAGAGAATTGAAATGAAAGGTGACTGCTACAAAATCATGTATTTTGTTTTTTTTTTTTTTTTTTTTGTTTTTTTTGTCTTGCTTACTCTTTTTTTTTTCTTTTCAAAGTTTTATTGATAAACATATAGCAATGAGACAGTTTCAAATCAAATCGAAAGTACAGTTTCAACAAATAATACACTGCATACATTCTTCCTAGTGGTTAATTGCTGTACAAGATGCAGACTTGTGATCCTACTTACAAACACCATTAGAAAAAATCATTCTATTCATTAAGAGAAATCATGTATTTTGAATCTGCCAGAGAACTGGTTTCTGGTTGGAAGAAATCTTTCTATATATTTTGACCAGTGGTTTTGGTCAAATGTATTGAAAGGTGAGAGATAGTTGAAAAATACTAGTTTTTCCTTCTCTAACCTTGGAGACATACTTCTCATTTCCATCTGAGACTCCATCAGAATGGCCTTTTCTGTGAATATTTTCTATCTACATTCTATTCAGCATTACACAGGTATTCTCTAAGGAAACAGTGATTCTTTCTAGCACTCCTCTTTTAAGTCACCAAAAGAATTGCCTTAAAAGCTCTCCTTGGGCTGGTGAGATGGCTCAGTGGTCTAAAGCACCTACTTAGAACAAGCTTAGCAAATCACAGGGACCGCTGTTCAATCCCCCAGCACCACATGCCAGCCAGCCCCGCCCCCTGGTGGGCTGAGCTGGCCACACACACACACACACACAAATAAAAAATTAAAAAAAAAAAAAAGCTCTCCTCTTGGCTTTTTTCTACCATAGACTTCAAAATTCTTCAGCTTTTTCCTTTACATAGTTCAAAAAAAACTTCCACATTTTTCAGTATTTGTTATACAGCACCACCCTCAATTCTCAGTATCAACTTTCTGTCAGTCTTTTTGGGCCACTACAACAAAGTAGAGCCACAAATGAACAGCTTACAGAAAATAATACAAGATTAAGGTGCCAGCAGATTTGATGTCTGACAAAGGACCCCTTACTCATCAACAGCGCTTTCTTGCTGTGTTCTCACATGATAGAAGGGAAGAATTCTGGCATCTTCAATCACTCATAAAGCACATTAGTTCCGTTTATGAAGATTCCACCCTTACAACCTAATCAATACCTCCAAATACCATCACACACAGGATTATCAACATGAATATAGGGAAGACACAAATATTTAGTTCATAGCAGAGAGATGTATATTTGTAGCCATTAGCCATGTGTAACCTTTTGTTTATATTATGAAGAGAGGTTAATCAGCTAAGAACTAAACACATGAAGAAGACATGCATACTAACCACTATCATAAGCAGCAGTTCAATGTAAAAATTGACTACAAACTTCTAATCTTTTGGAATACTCAGTTCAAAAAAGAATTAAAATTAAAATAACATGAGTTCAGAATGGTTTTATCCTACTGCCTATGTCAAAAACTAATTTAAAACAGATCTAAATATACAAAACTTAAGGATATTAAAACTCATAAATGACTTACCTCTTGTCTCCCTAATGTTATCAGAACATCTTCTGTCAGAGGAGTTACTAAAAAATAAACAACAAAATTATGCATTAGTTAATTCTCAATAATTCAATTTTATAGTTTTCTAAGGTAATCCTTTTTATCTCCATCTATATATTACAGAACTTCCGCTGAAAATATAATTTAAAAAATTTTTTTCTAGTTGTAGGGATTGAATACAAGGCCTCAGCAAAGAGATACATGCCTAGCCATTTTTACTTTTTATTTTGAGGTAGAGTCTTTCATCACCAGGCTCAGCTAAAATTTGCAATTCTCCTACCTCAGCCTCTCAGATGCTGGGATTACAAGCAATTTTATTTCATCTCTTTTTACATAATCAACTTTATAGACTTTTGTGTAAATTTTACCATATTTATGTATTTTGATTTTAGAGTCCTTTTGCTTTTTCAAGTCCTCAAAAGCAACCTTAATAACTTATGGTGTTGGGCTGGTGAGATGGCTCAGTGGTCTAAAGCACCTACTTAGAACAAGCTTAGCAAATCACAGGGACCGCTGTTCAATCCCCCAGCACCACATGCCAGCCAGCCCCGCCCCCTGGTGGGCTGAGCTGGCCACACACACACACATAAATAAATAAATAAAATTAAA
>NW_004524577.1:27489751-27490782 GCF_000260255.1 Octodon degus | reverse complement strand
TGGAACCGGGGATTGAACTCAGGTGCTTGAGCTTGCCAGGGAAGCACTTATTCCACTGAGCCATCTCCCCGGCCCCTTACCCCTACCATGTTTTCACACAATATCATGTATAGGTCTGATTAACCAATTAATAAATGCATAACATTTCAGTAAGAATATGTCACTGTATGTTAGTTGTCCTACTAATTTTGTACTTAGGTTTTTTTTTTTGGAACCAGGGATTGAACTCAGGCCCTTGCGTTCGCCAGGAAAGCGCATATTCCACTGAGCCATCTCCCCGGCTCTTTGTACTTAGTTTTTAGCTACAAGAACTCAGTAAATGTACAGTAAATAAAATATATTAGTTTATTCATTTCTATCAAATATATTCCCAGAAACAGAATGTCACAGAATGAAATTTGCATTTTGAATTTCAGAACAGAAAGCCAGACTGCTTTGTAAAAACATATCTATGAGCAATGAATTAAAAACAGCAGAAGATATAACTACTTATAAGCTTTACCAGTCTAGTAAGTAGAAATGAATATCAACCTTTATATAGAAAAATTACTAAACTTTTAATCCTTATGCAAGAAAAATTTATCTTTCATAATCAAATTCTATTTGAAACTTCTAAAATGATATGCTACAACTAAAAGATCTCATGCCCTATCTCAAAACAAAAACTTTAAAAATTATGGAGATGTGCCTACTGTAGAAGCCCTAGGTTCAATCCCCATTATCATGATCAATAATAATAATAATATGATGATGATAACAACAACAACAAACGTAGAAATTTATAAATCTCAGTTATACAGTTTAAAAAGTCTCAGAACAAGACATTAGCACAGTTAATAGCTGACCAGGGCTTATTTTCTGTTTCCAAAATGTCATATCCATGCTGAGACCTCACGCGGCATAAGGGAAAAGGGAGCCACATGTGGTTGCCCATTATCCCAGCACTAGGGAGAATCAGGCAGGACTGCCATGAGTTTGAGGCCAGCCTGGACGATGTACATAGTGAGTTCAAAACCAGCCTGAACTAGATA
>NW_004524577.1:27486736-27487521 GCF_000260255.1 Octodon degus | reverse complement strand
ATACTAACGTGAGGGGAGCTTAGAAGTAGATCAAACCTTCTCAATAAAGTCTTCCATCAGAATCTACCACTGTAACCTTGAGATCATTTTAGAGGCCCCAGCTAGGCTATGTCGATTCCTGGTATACATAATCTATAAGATTACATAAATGTGCTTAGACTACCAATCTATACAAATCATAAGACAATAAAACTGTGTTCTTTTAATTCACTCTAAAACAGTCCAAAACAAGATTAGAAAATTTTGATATGGAAGCTGATCTTTAAGGCTACTGGTGTTCGTTATATTACTCTCTTTATCCTCAAAACTGTTACAATAAAAAAAATCCAATAAATAAAAAGTCCTATTATAGCAGATTGGTGATGAAGAAATGAAGTAAATTGAAGGGTCAATATTTAGAAAACATTCATAAAACATAAAAAAGACAGGCTATAGGATAACACTAAATTTATAGCTGACTAACATCCCATGCAATGAGTAGAAAAAAAAGATATCTGTTAATGAATCTGAGGCATCTGCAGAATATATTGGAAAAGATACCTAGAAGATACAAAGATATTTGAGTCTGATGTTGCCAAGAAGTCTGTTTTGAATGAACATAAATTGTTTTGGAACTTTTTATGGGATCAACTGTGTCCTCTAAACCCAAATTCATGAAAAAACCCTAGCCATCAGTATCCTAGAATGTGATTGCATGTAGAATTGGGTAAAGAAGTAAGGACCCAGGAAATGTAGCAGTTATGTAACACCAGCAATCTAGGAGGCTGAGGCAAGAGGACCCTAAA
>NW_004524577.1:27478668-27479365 GCF_000260255.1 Octodon degus | reverse complement strand
CACAGCTGAATTCTACAAGAAATTTACAGAAGGTATAATCCCTATACTCCTCAAACCCTTCAATGAAATTGAAAAGGAAACAATTTTCCCAAAATCATTCTGGGAGGCAAGTATTCTACTGATACCAAAACCAGAGAAGGATGCAACTAAAAAAAGAACTACAGGCCAATCTCCCTCATGAACAAAGATGCAAAAATCCTCAATAAAATCCTATCAAATAGAATACAGCAAATCATCAAGAAGCTTTTACACCATGACCAGGTAGAATTCATCCCAGAGATGCAAAGATGGTTCAATATACACAAATCTATAAATGTAATACATCATATCAACAGAGCCAAATCCAAAAACCACATGATCATCTCAATCGATGCAGAAAAGGCTTTTGAAAAAGTCCAACACTCATTCATGTTCTAAGTCCAACAGAAAATTGGAATAGATGGCCTCTACCTCAATCTCAAAAGCTATCTATGACAATGCAACTGCTAACATAATTCTAAATGAGGAAAAACTGAAATACTTTATTCTCAGATCAGGTATAAGGCAAGAATGTCCTCTATCATCACTCCTATTCAATCTAGTTCTGGAGTCATTAGATAGAGCCATTAAACAAGAGAGAGAAATAAAAGGAATAAGAATAGGTAAAGAAGAAGTCAAACCATCATTATTTGCAGATGATATGATACTCTACTTAGAA
>NW_004524577.1:27475305-27476933 GCF_000260255.1 Octodon degus | reverse complement strand
TGAACTGGAAATCTCATTCAACACTGCTATCCCCCTTTGGGAAATTTTCCCAAAAGAAGTGAAAACACATCATAGTAATATATGTACACTTATGTTCATAGCAGCACAATCCAAATCTTGGAAACAACCAAGATGCCCATCACCTGAGGAATGTATGAAAAAGATGGGGTATTTTTATACAACACAGTATTACTCAGCTATAAAGAATGATAAACTTGAAGGCTTCATATATAAGTGGATGCAACTTGAAGATATACTCATAAGTGAAATAAACCAGACCCACATGTGTAAATATCGTATTGTCTCCCTAGTGTAAGAACTCAAAAGAATAAATAAAAATTGAACGGTATAACACAGTTAAATGGAAAGCGAGAACCTAAGGATTAAACAATGAAGAGAGAGCAAGGTGAAAAGTTAGGAAATATGGCAGGGGTAAAACCATACATTTATATAAATAAGACAGTTAAGCCAATGGTCCTAAGATTCTCCACCAGGTTTTTGAAAATAGCAGTCAATGGATACAATTCTCACCCTGACTAGCTATATATGTTGCTATCTGTGAACTAAGCAACTACACTGAGGATACCAATGTGTAATACTAAAACCATGCTTGCAACACCTATCATTCTGGTCTTCTAAATGTGTACTGCTTCTTAAGTATATGCAAGATATGTCATATCAATTATTGTCAGACTCTCTTTAAAGTAAATGTTTGTTTAAAAAAAAAGTAATAAAAGAAAAGACAAGAAAAAAACTGTCATTGGATTATCCTGCAACAATGTTGCATATGGTCTGATCTCTAAATTTCTGTGTAAAAATGTGTAATTGTGGGTTTCTTTACATTCTATAGAGATTCAAAGTTTACAATACCCATGGTTGTTGGAAAATGCAGTTCCATGTTATCTAAGGTATTTGATATTCAGACAGATAGTGAAGACATTAAAAGTGCACGTGCAGCAATCTCAGTGAACACTTTGATCAAAGTTACCTAAGCAGCAGTTCACCACTCTAATTAATGTCTGGAAGCTAATGGTGATCACTTTGAACACTTTTTGCTCAAAGGTAACTTGTATTAATCTCATAATGCCTCAATAACTTTACTATCAAAATATTTATACAAGATTTTCTTTTCCCGAAGAGTAGGTTCATTTTTTATACACTCTACCTATCAAAAAGTCTAGGGCAGGCCTGACAACTCAATGGACTAAAACGCCTGAGTAGGCAGAGTGAGGCAGCCAGGGTTCGATCTCCAGCGTGCAGTGCCCGCCCCACCCACGGGGAACACAGAGAGAGTGACTGAGACTGGGCATGGTGTCCCATGCCTGTAATCCCAGCATTTGGGAGGCTGAAAACAGGAGAATCACTATGAGTCCTATCTATGCAGTGAGACCCTGCACACCCTGTCCTAAATACAGGGGGAAAAAAAAAAAAATCTAAGTAAGTATAAAGATAAACAAGTAATAAAAAAAATGTGGAAAAATGAGGAATATTAGCATGAACAGAGAAATTAAAAAAAGAATGTGGATGAAACTGTCTAAGAAGAAAATGAGAAAAAAGGATAGCTTATGCTAACTCTTCGGGAAATGCCAATAATTTCAGTATACAAAGATAATTCTGGGGGCTAGGGA
>NW_004524577.1:27465616-27474890 GCF_000260255.1 Octodon degus | reverse complement strand
TTATTGGGTGCGGGGGCACACTCCTGTAATCCTAGCATGTAGGAGGCTGAGGCATGAGGACTGCCACAAGTTAGATGTAAGCCTGGCCTATACAGTAAGTTCAAGGTCAATCTGAACAACATGGGATATTATTTTTAAAAATACACAAATAACTTTGGTATTACAACTACAAATTTCAAAGCCGTCTTCTATTTCTTTGTTTTGGTTTTTTTAGCTTTCCAACAGTCTTTATTAAACTAGAAATCATTCTTTTTAAAAGAAATTTATTTTAATTCACTCTTTAATTAAATCAGCAGGAGTTTTTCAGCACAAGACATCTTACTAACAACCAAGGCCTGAGTTCTAGGGCTTTTTTGCTTCTCCCAATCCTTAATGGGATTTGGAGGGAGAAACATCATCAACAGAGACCAAGTCAGATGATCACAGGTCCTCTTTTTCTAGTTATTGGAGAAGCTGCTCAATTCTTGTCCAGCGCAGGAAAGGGCCAATTCCTCAGAAAAACCTAACAAAGAATTTGAATTACATCATAAAATTTCTTTTAACAACAATTCAAATTTATCAACAATATTGGTCCAAACTTCTTTTTTCATTTTCAGTATATTTCTTGTGTATATACTTTTAATAATCTCACTCCCTGCCCAGAAATGAATCAATCCAGTGCAAAGGAAAATCCCTCAAATTGCAACAGCCTCGTCTTACTCTGGAAAGAGGAAACAGAACGGATTTTCCAGCAACTCATTCATCCAAGAGATGAACACATGCCTCCCTCCAAGTTCAAAATGTTACTTCTAGCTTGGAATGTCCACACAGGAAGCTTTGCATGGGCTCCTTTAAATGCTCTACAAGGGGTAGCTGGTAGCAGGCAGCCTTCTTTGAAAATGACTTAAAATCAACTCTTGAGAAATCATCCATGATAGTGTGCAAAGGTGCCAAGTTCCCAACACCTTCTACTGCTCTAGCTCAAGAGCTGTGCTCACAAGTGGTGGTGGAACTGTCAGGAGCAAGAGTGGCGGCGGGGCCCCCCATGGTAGAACCTCTGTAACTTGAGGCTTGTCAAAGATGCAGGCCACCTGGTTTCCCTTTATCACAATGCCGACGATCCAAGCTCGGTGATCTTCACCAAACTTGGAAGATTTGATTTCAGAACAAAAGTGGGCTGCCTGTTCTCTTGGCAGAAAAATCAGTAACCCCCACTCCCACCAGGTGACAAATGGCATGTCGTTTCTTTGTTGTTTTGCAAGGTTCTGGTAATATTCTAAAATTCCAAAGCCTTTGATATCTGTAGCTGCATGAGCACTGAAAGTGTGTCATCAGCCTAGCAGCAGTTCTATTTAGGGTAGCCATGTTCAACATGGCCTCCTGATAGACCAGCTCCACTTTCTCCCTGGAGACCACCATGCTTGTTTTGTCCCATCCCTCAGGATTATCTAACCACTGGTGGGCACCGACAACAACCTGGATTCCTAAGGGTTTAGTTAACATGAGGACATCTCCAACGACCGCACTATCGGGCATTATGAACTCATTTGGCTGGCACACCATGGTGGCAACCCCATCAATGATGATCCATGGGTTCACCAGTCTGTCCACCTATGACTGCAGTTCCTCCCTCCTCAGCAGCATCCCGGAAGCCTTTGATCATGAGTCACATTACCTTTTCTCGCTCCTCATTCATACTCTGGCAGAGGCTGAACAGCATTAACACGTCACATTCAGTGATGCCCACTGCATAGAGGTCCCTCAGCACGTTGGCACAAGCTCTGTGCCCCATTATGTAGGGATCCTCCACCAGGGAGCAGAAGTCTGTGGTCTGCACCAGTGACAGGCAGCCACATCTCAGGAGGATGAAGAAGGAGTCCATCCAGATGCTCAGGGTCAGCGAGGCCAATCGGAGCCTGACCCCGGGGTAGGCTGGCTTCCTGGGCAGCCTCTTCCTGGCCTCTGGCCAGGCTGGAGCCCAGGTCTGGCCGCATGTGTAGCCAGGTCAGGATTTTGAGCAGTGTCCCCTGGGGGGACTTTGCAGCCTCAGCTTTTCATGCCATAAAAGCCCATCAGCCCCCAGCTTGCCAGCTCAGGCGAAGACCCAATGCCTGGGGCACAAAGGGCTTGTAGCCTATGAAGCTCTGGTCCAGAGTCAAGCTCAGCAGGTCTAAGGAGCCCTCTGCAGCCACCATAGCTGCCATTGCCTCTCTGCTGTCACCCAGCACAGAGAGGAGAACAGGGGGCTCTGTGATTTCCTACTCAAGTTAGTTTGCAGTAACAGCAAGATATTACCAGAACTCCACAACACACTGGGGACCGCAGAACACTTGTCCCAAACTGCCTTCTCACATCTTCTGTTTCTTAACTAAGCACAAAAATTATATTTGGCTCCAATTGGAAAAGTCAAGAGAAAACATAAAAATTATATAGACCCTATGTAAATAAGTATCTAAATTGAAATAACGTTTTCACTAGGTAAGTTTCATTCATTAAGAAACAATTAAGTTTCTACTGAATAAAATCAATGCCTATGAAAATAAAAATGACAAATAAGGGCCAGACAGACAGCTCAGCAGCCTAAGCACCCACCTCGCAAGCACGAGGTCAAGAGTTTGATCCCCAGTACAAAAACAAAAAAACACTAAAAAGTTTTTAATAAATAAGCTAATAATAAAGATTATTATAATCTAAGATAGATGTATTCACTTAGAACAACAAAATATCATGTCAAAAAAAATGGAAAAAGGATAATTTTAAGAAAGGCAAGTTCATTTTGTAATTCTTGTGATGATTAAATTAATTAGCCAATAATTTATCCCTACAAAAAGAACCCCTAAAATAAAAATCTTACTTTTAGGTGTTTCTTTGTGCCACTGACTGAGTTCAGCTGTCAAACACTTCACTTGCATAATTAATAACGATAGCTACAAAACAAAAGATGAAGATTTAATGTTATTTCTTATTACTACTATTACCGATAAAAATGTAGACCAGACCACCTTAGTTCTTTAATAGTCTATAACATAAATGGCTCAGGGCATGGTAACACATGCCTAGAATGCAGAGGCAGAAGGATCACAAGTTCAAGCCGAGCCTGGGCATCTACAATTCTGCTTTGAGCTGTGATAACTGTAGCTCACAAATTGTGTTACACTAATAATACAACATAGTATTAAGAATGATAAATTCTGCTCCACCAGAATAATTACAATAATTAATAATTACAAATTATGTGAAAATCTGTTGACTTATTACGCTATATAATGCCTGTGTATGCTTCAAAGTAAATTTCTGAGAACTTTAAACTACTTCTATTATTATTGATATCCACACACTATAAAACTCATATTTCAAAACTGTAGTTTTGCTGTAGTATAAATACTACAAAGGCACAACTACTATCTTTTGTAACCCACAGTAGCTCCAAAGACATGCTCTGTATCATACAATTATGTATCAAAATATATCAGAAATACCATACGCTTCAGGGAAGATGGTGGAATAGTGAGTAGCAAAGAGCCTCTCCAAGTGTCTAGAAAATGGGACATAGCAATGTGAGGAAGAGAACGAGGGCAGTGGGTCACTGTGACCAAGGAAGGGTCTGAAGCAAGAATAGAAGCCCAGAAAGAGAGTGAAGAGATTTCTACAAAGGAAGTGGCAGGCAGTGATATCTCCCTGACTTGGGACTCAGTGTGTAGGAGGAACAGCTTTGAATCAGTAAACACATGGTAACTCCTGCTGTCCCTAGAAGTCTCTACGAAGATACACCAGCAGGAACAGAGCAGTGGAAAAAGCAGACTACACTGGCAATAGTTAGCCAAGTTCAGATGTCCCCCAAAAAAGGGCAATTGGCCAGTAGCTATCTTGGAAAGCAGCCAACTGAACTCAGAATTCAAAATAGTTACAGCCCAGGTATATTTAGTGGCTACCACTGACAGGGTCAGGGAGCCTAGTTCAAATTGGCAGGACGCCAGGGAGCAAAGCCCAAGCCAGAAGGAAGCACACAGACTGCTGCAGGCCAAGGAAACTGGTATCCAGCCTCACCACCAGAAACCAACCAGAACTTCAGTGAAAAGAATGGTGCAGGCTCACTGGGATAATCGACTGCACTGCAGAAAGGCTACTGCTGCTTGCTAGGATTAATCAACTAGGAGCTAGACTCTTTGCCCTTATTGTCTAACAATAACAGCAAAGACATAGCTTGAAAGGGACATATGTTTTTTTCTCTTTTCTTTTTCTTTGTTTTATCCTTGGCTTTGGCTAATATTGAGCGTGGTATTTACTGATTTCCATGTTTTCTGTTTTGTTTTGCTTTTTACTGTTTTTGTTTTTATTGGAGTGTGAACAGGGTTTTTAGCTTTTTGCTAGAAACAGCAAAAAACTGTTTTTGCTTTAACTTCTTGCATCTGTTTCCTCCTTTTTTTTTTTTTTTTTTTTAATGTATTTGGTACAGAGTCTCACTAGAGCTTGGACTTGTAGTGATCAGCTCGGACTCCCTGTTTTCAGCTTCCCCAGCACTGGGATTTCAGGCATGTGCACCAACACAGCTGGTCTTGATGGCTGGCTCAGTGTACCCAGGGGTAGGGCCAATGTGACATGTGGTGCCAGGGTTTGAATCCTGGTCCTTCCATTTGCCTAAGCAGGCACTAAGTCCACTGAGCTATCTCACCAGCCTCACTCCTGTCTTCTTGACCAGTTTCTCAAGTTTGTGTGATGATTTTGTCCTCCAGCCTTGCTTCTTCTACTCTCTTCTTCTATTCCTCTATTTTCCCTCCCAATCCATTTTAAATTTTCAATCCTAAGGGAAGCTTTCAGTGGTTGTCCTTTTAGTATGATAATTACTATTGGTTTGTCGCATAAGGCTTTTATCAGATAGAAAAAAAGACTATTCCAATTTTCTGTGCTGTTTCCACCATGAATAATGTTGGACTTTCTAAAATTTTTTTTTTCTACATATATGGAGATGACCATATGGTAAATTTAAGGGGTAGGATCTAGACTGTGATTACAATGTCTACAAGTAACAGCAGAAATACACCTTGAAGTGGACCATTTTTCTATCTTTTTCTTTGTATGTTTATTTTCTTCTTTGCTTGTTTCTGCTTTTATATGAGAACATACATTCCATTTTTTGTGGTTGTAGTTCCGTTCTATGCTTCTTTTTATTTTTCCATCCCTTTCCCTCCTGTCTTCTGTACCAATTTCCCATATGTGCATGATCTACCTTTGCCCTCCAGCTTTGTTTCTAATCTCCTCTTCTATTTCTCTACTTTTTAATCTATAACCTCTTTCAATTTTTCTCCTAGAAGAGAAAAATTATAACTTTGAGAGCTTATTTACTGCATACAATTTTCTAGTTTTAGATTTTGCTATATAACCACAAATCTAGTTCATGTAGTTATAGATGGCAAATTAATAGCGACCTCACTTTGTCATTTTCAAGGCCTTTTGACGCTATGGTTATTGCTGATTGTACCATGTTAGCCAAAGTGACATAAGTGTTCTAACCATTTCTTCTCCCCCAAAAGTGACATAAGTTCTCCCTGCTATACTAAGACTAAGATTGAGTAAGGGCGATAAAAAAATATGTGCAAGTGCCAAAGAACCATGGGCTGGGCCAAGTAGGCAGAAACTTTTCATCCTCAATGAATTTGACATAGGATCTTACAAAAGACTCAAAACCCAAAAGCCAGATATTCCTGAAGGATGATTCAAGAGGAAGTCATTTCCTGAGGGTTCTAAATACTAGCAATAAATCTACTCACCATAGACAATTTATAAAGATCAAACCAGGAATTAAACAAACAAACAAAAAATAGAAAATGAGAAGACATTTAAAAATGATGCAACCCCAGATATCCACCTCACCAAAGACAATCTCAGGGGGTAATCTGAATGCCACTCTCTCAGGTAGTAACAACAAAGCAAATGAATGAGGCTCTATAAAAAAAAAAAAAAAATCAAAAACAACTTCTCAGGTAAGTACAGCGATGGTGATCACAACAAAAAATATGCTTAGTGGCTCTAGCACAGATACAAATTAAAAAAAAAAAAAAAAAGAGTATCTTAGGAAAATGATGGAAACCATGAACACAGAGTACAGTAAAGAAGGAATCCATAAAACAGATTCAAGCAGATATCCAAGAGACTAAAAATTGCATTCCAAGTATGTGCAGCAGAATAAACCAATGTGAGGACAGAATCTCAGGCACAGAAGACAGGCTTCCATTCAACCCAGAACCCGCCCTGTGGGTGGGACTGCCTGGGGCCTGCTGGATCCTCATTCAACCTAGGCCTGGGATGTGAGTGGGACTGCCCAGGGCCAACTGGGTCTGCATTCAACCCAGGCCTGGTGTGAGACTGCCCAGGGCCCACCAGATCTTCATTAGACCCAGAGCCCAGGCCCAGTGTGAGTGAGATCGCCCAGGGCCCCCCAGGTCCTCATCTAAACCAGGCCCAGCAAGTGAGTGGAACTTCCTCCATCAGACAGGCTGGTGTGAAACCCTGGGGCATAACTCTCTGCAGAGAGACTAGAGGCAAGACCCACCTAGCTGATCCAGGAGCAAAATATCTTGCCCAAGTGGCACAGAAGGCTCACCTCCAAGGGCTGCAGCAGGAAGAAGTGGAGCACAGCAGCCAGACCCAAGCCACACCCACCTTGACCAGTTTGAACTTGGTAGATCCGGACCTGGTGCTAATGTAATAACTCTATCAAAGTTCAACACCAAAGGTCAAAAGACAGTGCTATGCAAAATGACAAAGAGAAGGAGCAAAATGCATTCTCAGGCTCTGAGCCCACCCAAAACAAATGTAGGAGACATTAGCATAGAAGAAATTAGAAATCACACACCTGAAATCTCTGAAATAACAGCGTCTGAAGTAAAGAAACAGCTGCAGAAAGGTATAGAGGAAATCAGATCAGAAATAATTTCTGAAGTAAAAAAAGAAATGATAACTATAATGAAAGTAGTACTGGGGCCGGGGAGATGGCTCAGTGGAATAAGCGCAAGGGCCTGAGTTCAATTCCGGGTTCCACCAAAAAAAAAAAAAAAAAGAAAGTAGTACTAAGTGCTTCTAAAGAAGATTAAAAAATAGAGGAGAATAGAAAAATGATGGAATCCTTTAATGAGCAATATAGGAAAGAAATAGAATGCATGAAGCACATTCAAAGAGACATACAGGAAATTAAAACCTCAATCACAAGCTGGAAAAAAGACTTGAATCAAAGTGAAAATAGACTTTCATACCTTGAAGACACCATTGCAGCTATTGAAAAGGTTAAAAAAAGATCTTTTAAAAACAATTAGGATGCAGGAAAAAATAATCCAACATCTGCAAGGTGATGCAAAGATGAACAACATAAGACTAATAGGCATCAATGAGAAAGAAGGAGTCAATACAAATGATATAAAAAGAATATGGACAGACTAGCAGAAAACTTCCCAAATTTGGGAAAACAATCTGACAGTCAGTAACCAAAGCATATAGAACTCCAAATAACATCAACACAATTAAAAATACACCCAGACATATAAAAACCAAGATCCCAGAAATTTAGCACAGGAACAGTATACTAAAAGCCACTATAGAAAAGAAATAGATCATATTTAAAGGGAAATCCATCAGAATAATGGCAGATTTCTCTTCACAAACCATCAAGTCAAGAAGAGAATGGAGCAAAGCACAAGTCTTGCAAGAAAACAAATTCCAACCCAGACTAATATACCCTGCAAAACTCTCTTTCAAGTATAATGGAAAAGTAAAATACTTCCATGACAAAGAACAACTAAAGAATTTCATGATGACAAAGCCAAGCCTACACAGACTACTAAGAGATATTCTAGAGAGGGATCAAAATGACCACAACTCCAGGAACTTTCTTTCTCCAGAATAAAAAGAACCCACCAAATAGGGCAAACAATTAAACACGGGAGAAAAAGAGGTATACAAAAGCAGAATTTCAATTATTCTTTTGTATATAGCAGTAAAATATTTCCATCAGCATACTCTACAAATGAACTTCCCCTGCACTCTAGCTCAGTCCCACAAGTGACACCTGGCCACCAGTAAGCATCATGTCCATGTCCATGACATACTAGAACTTTGTGTAATATCCTATATCCAAACTGTTAGAAGTGCTGGTCATATATTTGCCATTCCAGTATTTCTGTTATGTTTTACTCTTAGTAATTCTTAACTATCATGAAAGCTGTTTCTTAGTTGAATTGTTTTGGAATATTTACTTTTTAATTAATATTTAATTTCTGAATATTGTTTAATCTTAATTTTTGTTTTAAGGTTTATACTGCATCTTTGACTTACAATCTACTTATAAGACATGGAATGATATTTTCTCCTAGTATTAGAAACTTTAAAAAGTATATTTCTATTTTCCATTGACTATATTACTTCTTCATTTTTACACACACACACACACACACACACACACACACACACGTGTATAAAAAAATGTATATAATCCAACATAAGATTGATACTGTTTGTAGAAATCTTCAATGATCTTTTAAATGGATTCATCTAATATATCTTACATAGTTGTGCATAACTACCATTTTGACAGCTCTTTATGCTTTATCCAGGATCATACAGCAACTTCTCTTGCCTTCTAGATTATGCTCTTTATTATTTTCTATATGCTATGTCTGAAGTTATTAGAATATTTCAAATTTGTATAACTGGAAAATATTTTACTTTTAGTTTTCAAAGATATGTTTGCTAAGGACAGATCTTTTTTTTCTTTTCCTTTCAGTCCTTTGAATTAATCTAGTTTCTTACATACTTGCTCTTTTTTTTTCTAATGGGGAATAAGATACTATTCAATTTTGTTCTTCCACAGCTAATTTTTTTATGTATATGCTTTAATCATTTTTTTCTTTACAATTAGTTTTGGGCAATTTCATTTTTGTGTATCTTGGTATGATTTTATTCAAATTTCTTGTGAAAAGGGTTCATTTTTCTTGGAAATGTGCTAGAATTTCAACTAAATTCAGAAATTTTAAATCTTTAAGTATTGATTACCTACCCCTTTTTACTTGGAGAATTCTAATTATATGAATAAGTGAACTATTATATGACTGATCTGTAAATTCATTTTTATCGTGGACAATTTTTATTGTTATATTCATTTAAGTTTGTGAATAATTTATTTACAATGTGTAATCTATTATTAATCTCATGCTATATATTCATTTCAGAAATATTTCTCTAAAATTCACTGTCTACATCTTATATCTTTCACATTTCAATATTTGTCTACAATTTTTAATATGCC
>NW_004524577.1:27457818-27459591 GCF_000260255.1 Octodon degus | reverse complement strand
AGGGATGGTACAACGTATGCAAATCAATAAATGTATTACACCATAAGATTGAAGAAGTATCAGAAAATGAAAAGATATCCCTTGCTCTAGAGTAGGAAGAACCAATGTAGTGAAAATGGCCATAATTCTAAAACTGTTACATAGATTTAATGCAGTTCTTATTGCAACAGAATATCTCAAAGAACTATAGAAAACAATCCTAACAATGATTTGGAATCAGAAGACCTAGAATAGCAAAGGCAAATCTGGGCAACAAAAGCAAGGCAAGGGGTATCATAACTCCAGACTTGAAATCACACTAAAAAGCTATTATAATAAAAACAGTACTGGCAAAAAACACACTACAGGACCAATAGAACAGAATAAAGATGCAAAACAACTGCAGACATATGGGTAGACCCCACTCTCAGTACCAAAATCTGTATCAGTCAGGGTTTTACTAGTGGAATAGGTATAACACAAGATGTACAAATGTATAAGAAATTACAAGACTGGCTTACGACGGTCAGCTAGAGAGTCAGATGAGGAAGCATGCAGAGGATGTCTGCATGCTGGGGACTGAAGGAGCTCACTATAGTGTTCCATGCAATTTCATACCAAGAGGCCAATCCGTCTTCCACGGAAAGCTGATGGAGTCTACACTAAGGCTGAGAGAACCAAGACAGAAGCCAGGGGCCGGGGAGATGGCTCAGTAGGATAAGTGCTTGACTGCCAAGACAGAAGCCAGAGTCTGCACTAGAAGGTAGGAGATGATTTCCAAGCTGACAGTGAAGACCAGAGCTGCTCTGAAGAAAATGTGACCCTCCGTTCTTCCTCATTTCCCTTTTATATCTTTTAAGTGATGAGCCAGGCATTCTAGGGTGTGAAACTGCTGGAACTCAAACTGCCAGGAAACGGCTATGCTACTGAGCTCAGTGGTGTGGAATTTAATTTTGTTTTCAAAAGCTTTTGTAGAGCAAAAGGAATCATGAACAGAATGCAGAGACAACCCATAGAATGGGAAAAAATGGTTGCCAGCTGTTACTCAGAAAAAGGATTAATATCTAAACCATATAAAGAACTGAAAAAACCAGAAGACCTTCAAATTTAAAGACCTAATCCAAATATTAGCATCTGAGATGAGTACATACTTCTCAGATGAAGAAGCAAAAATGGCAAATATATGAAAAAATATTCAACATCACTGGTTATTTGAAAAAATGGAAATTGAAACAATACTAAGATCGCATCTCACCCCAGAAAGAATAGTTTTTATCAAGGAATCAATCACAAGTATTGGCAGATCTTTCCGGGGAAAGGAACATTCTCCACTATAGCAACCAATGTGTAAATCAGAGTGGAGATTTCTCAAAAAAGCACTAGAGGTCTCATTTGACTCAGCTATTTCTTTTTCTTGGCATCTTTCCACAAGAATTAAAATCATCATTCTATAGCGATATATGCACACCCATGTTCATGCCAACAGTTTGAAAGAGCTACATTTTGCAAAGAGTCCAAATATCCATCACTCAAAGAATGGACCAAAAAAAAAAAAGATTTGTTGTTTTAATATAATGGAGTACTCAGTCATAATAAGGAGGAAGGATAAGCTTGAGACATTTATAGCTAAATGAACATTGAGACTATACTTTAAAGTGAGATAAAATAGAATACTGAAATATCACATTATTTATCTGGTGTGAGAAACTGGAAGCCTAAGAAGCAAAATGTAAAACAGGAAGAAATTGTTCAAAAGGAAACCAGGGAGGTGGGCAGAAATGAGGGGAAAAAATG
>NW_004524577.1:27451886-27457198 GCF_000260255.1 Octodon degus | reverse complement strand
GAGAAAGAAGAAAATATGTTTCTTTGAAAGTTTCATGTAATTATATAAAATATCTACAGATAACTAAAATCTTAACTAGGAAAGAATTGAGGGGTGGTAAGATAACTCAGTGGTCTAAAGTACCTGCTTGGCAAGCTTAGGCAAGCACAGGGACCAACCATGGTTCTCCGCGGCACCACATGCCATGCCAGCCCTATCCCTAGGGCAGGTTGAGCCAGCTACAAAAAAAGAATTAAACATTTTCTTTTAAGATAAATATCAATGTAAAAAAATTTTTATAAAATGATTTATAAATGTGTTTATGAAAAGATAACAAATTTTTAAAAGTATTCTTTAAATTACCAGAGTAAGGAATTCATATCACTTTTCCTCATATTAGCTTAAAACATGTGAATTTATTTTTATTTTTTATTTTTTTTTGGCAGAACTGGGGATTGAACTCAGGTCCTTGCGCTTGTCAGGCAAGTGCTTATTCCACTGAGCCATCTCCCCAGCCCCAAAACATGTAAAATTTTTTTTCAATAATAATTCAGCAATTCTTTTTAATTTTATTTTATTTATTTGTGTGTGTGTGTGTGTGTGTGTGTGTGTGTGGCCAGCTCAGCCCACCAGGGGGCAGGGCAGGCTGGCATGTGGTGCTGGGGGATTGAACCGAGGTCCCTGCGCTTTGCTAAACTTGTTCTAAGTAGGTGCTTTAGACCACTAAGCCATCTCACCACCCCCCATGTGAAATTTTTAACCCATTAAAAGAGTAATTTCGCTGGGGAGATGGCTCAGTGGAATAAGTGCTTCCCTGGCAAGCGCAAGGGCCTGAGTTCAATCCCCAGTTCCAAAAAAAAAAAAAAGATAAAAGAGGGGAGATAGCTCAGTAGAATAAGTGTTGCCTGGCAAGCACAAGGGCCTGAGTTCAATCCCTGGTTCTGTTAAAAAAAAAAAAAAAAAAAAAAAAAGACTAATTTCATAGCTTAACCTCGTACTCTTATCAATGAAGCACAAATCTTAACTTGCCAACACGAATATCCAAATCAGTTTTGAACTTCCTAAAAATTAAGGGAATGAAGAAATGAAAGGAGGGGGAACAGTGAGAGAAGTGAACATGTACCAATGAAAAAAATTAGGTGAAAGTTTTTACTAAAGAAACCACAGAAGCCAGGAAAAAAAATAAAAAATTAAACAATAATTAAACAAAATTAAACAATAACAAGGTGGACATGATGTGCTATGCCTGTAATCCCAGTAGACTAGATACGATGTAAGGGACAGAGAGGCTTGTCTCAACTCTCCCTTGTTCTTTTGTCTACCTTGTGGGCAGCAAGAACTGTTCCCCTCTAGAATGTCCCTTTGCCTTGGAGCCAACAAATTATAGATTAAAACCTCTAAAATTTATGAACAAAATATGCTTTCTCTAACTTTGGGTGTTGGGTATTTTGTCTCAGCAGGGAGAAAAAAGTGATTTTTTCTATTTTTTTTTTTTTTTTAATGTATTTAGTACAGGGTCTACCCAGTCTCACTACAGATTGAGCTCCTAGTGATTCTCCTGTTTTCAGCCTTCCCAGCAGTGGGATAATAGGCACGCACTACCACACCCAGTCTCAGTGGCTGTCACAGCACGCTTGGGGGAGGGGTATCGAACCCTGGTCCCTGTGTCTGCCTAAGCAGGCGCTTTAATCCGCTGAGGTATCTGGCTAATCCAAAAGTAACTTTTTAAATACTATCTAATGTATATTATTAGCAAACAAATGTTCTCTTATCCCTAGCTTGTGCAAATATTCACTCTGCTTTTCCTATACAATAATTTAGGTAATCATTTAGGGGGTTTTGTTGTATACAATAAAAAAATACAGGTTCACTTTTATTTTGTTCCACATAGGTACCCATTTGTATAACTACTATTAATCATTTTCTCAAGAATTTCAACTATCGGGGCCGGGGAGATGGCTCAGTGGAATAAGTGGTTGCCTGGCAAGCACGAGTGCCAGAGTTCAATACCTGGTTCCGCAAAAAAAAAAAAAAAAAGAAAAAGAAAATTCAACTATCTTTGTCATATTTTAAATTCTAAATCTAATACACTCACATATTTGTAAATAAATTTGTTATTTTGATTATTATAATGGAGTAAGTTATCTTTAAATGTTTTTAAAGTTGTAATAAAATCAACTAGGGTTCCATACAGACAGTAAAATATCCATGGTTATTATATCTAATATAAAATAGAACTCATTGTTTTATTACACTATCTTTTAACAAGTATAATTACAACCAACAAACAATTTGCTCAGTTATTGAGTGAATTTATGGCTGTCAAAAGATAAAGCTAAAGAAAATGCTTTATTATGTGTTGTAGCTTGTTCTAATCATTCATTCATTCATTTTCATTCTTGAGATAATCTCTCGCTATTCTTTCCAGGCTGGCTTAGAACTCTTGATCCTCGTGCCTCAGCCTCTTAAATAACTGGGATTTCAAGCAAGTACCACACTTGCTGGAAAAAGTTTGTGGAATGCTTCTTCCAAGTTTTAAATCAGAAAGAACACAAGTTTTCAAAATCATTGACAATACAGGTATTAACAAAGCTATTGTATTTGAAATAAATATAAATACTTCTTTCCCAAAATACAATGAATTTATCTATTTTTAGTAAGAAAAAAATATTCATACCTGAGCATTTGAATTACTGAGAGTCTCAGTTCCAATAAGTGATAGTTTATTCTGACACTTGGTTTAAAAGGAAAAGAAACACAAGTCAGACATCATTACCCATAGATAATTTTCTCCCCATCCCCTTTTGTACCAGTCCAATGTAATACTAGTCAAAACAACATATAAATATCTGATATATGTTTGTTTAAAGCCTCATTTTAGGCAGGAGAAACAGGAAGGCAGCCCAATAGTCCCAAAGTGAATATATCAAAAGAGAGAAACTGGAATAAAAGAAGAGCAAAAACAGCTAGGGTGAATTAAAAGCTACATAACAGAAAAAAATGGCACGTAAGAGAATCTTGAAAAACACAATACAGAAAAATAAAACAGGTAAGAAATTAGTTAAAATTGTAAGAAAATAACCCCAATATTGTTTTGTGCCATAAAAAAACTCAAAAGCTATTACTGATTATACATGAGAGGCAAAAATAGGAGTATGTTAAATTTTATTGGTACTTTACGCTTATTATAATATTTTTCTCTAGGAAATTTTTTAGTAATTTTTGAACCCAATCTTTATACCAACAAACAGCACAAGATTATATAATCATGTACTAAACATATTAATAATATAGAAAATCAAGGATTTATATTAAAAATGATTCAGGGGCCGGGGAGATGGCTCAGTAGAATAAGTGCTTCCTTGGTAAGTGCAAGGCTCTCAGTTCAACCCCCAGTTCCACCAAAAAAATAAAAAGATTAAAAGAAGACTTCACTAATCAGTTTTGCTCTGAAACTTCTCTAGACAGAAAAAGATGCTGAAAATTTCTATGGTCCGTATCATACAGCATATTATCTGGGGTAAAACCAATTTTTACCAAAATACGGTTGTATACCAAAAGTGGTTCCAGCTCACTAAAACAGAAAATGCACACACATTTCAAATTCATTGTGTTTATGTTCACGATTATATAATTGTCCCACTTCTCTGTACTCTATTTTAGGGAATAAACCCTACAATCACCCAAACAGGCCTAAACCAGGAGCCTAAAACTATTCACTGTCATCACTCCTTTTTACATTAATGAACTTCTATATTCTTTTTGTCTTACTTCCTTAGTGTCTCTTCAACTCAGTCTTCTACTTGCAGTAACAGTACTTAGGCCTCCACTGTTGCTAAGCAGGACTACCGCTAGAATCTTCTAACATTTATACTTACAGTCTTACTACATTATATTCTCTTCAAACCCACAAGAGTTAATTTTTCTGATCTGCACATGATCAGGTCATTTTCTATGCTTAAAATCCTTTGAGAGCTTCCCACAATACATATCCACCAAAATCCTTCATGGTCTTACTGCAGTCTCATTCACAAGTCTTTTTGTTCCTAATTTATATTACCCATAACATTCTTCATTGAATGCTCTAAACTCTCCAAACTTTATATATAGAGTATGACCTTCCAGCTTTGTATAACTCCTCTCTTAGTTTCTTTTTTGGGGGTTAGGGTGGGTAGGGAGTGAATCTCTATCCCTTTTTATTTTTATTTTGAAGCAGGATCTTTCTAAGTTGGCCAGACTGCCTTTGAAATTTCAATTCTACTACTTTAGCCTTCCAGGTAATTGGTATTACAAGCATGTACCACCACATCTGACTAAACTATTTACACAAGCTAACTTATTATTTAAAAATAAAATCAGTAATCATGCCTTTCTTTCCTTTCTTACACAAAGGTATTTGACTTTGTGAGTCTAGGTTAAATATTGCTAAGTGTAGTTTGTGCATAATACTTATAGTACTACTTGACATGTAATATTATGTATAGCTATTACTTTCATAAGATGCTTATCTTCTTGAGAGTAAGATATGGCATAATTTTCTATTTCTATAAGTTATCTAATATAAAGTTTCAGCTCTAAAAAGCACATATATTTTAATTCCATAAAGTAACAGATTTTGGCAAATAGCTTAAGTATTTAACTTGTCTATTATTAAAATTGATTTAAATCTTATATATCAACTAACAGATATATCACTTTTATCTCTTGGCACTTACTTCTTCCATGTCTTTCCACATCTCTTCACATTCTCTCATAAGTTCTTCTTCAGTATCTGTGACAACTTCCATATCTGTTGTACTATCTGGATCTAATTCTTGCTGATTTATGTGTTTTGTTATTTTCTCAGCCTTAAAAGAAAAACTAGGTAGGAAGGAGGGATAGGGGAGGGAGAAAAAGGGTAGGAGAATGGGAGAAAACAACAAAAAGAGAAAGAAATTATATCATGTACAGGAACAAATTCTCTATGATAAATATGATCTATCTATTCATGTATCTATATTGTACCAATAAAATCTCAGAAAAAAAAAACCCTAAAGTAAAAGTGTTTATTCATTCAAGTATTTGTTGAACACTTACTACTTGTCAGACACTCACCCAGATGATAAAGGTGTTAAGCAGTGACCAAAATAGGCAAAACTCTTTTCTACTGACAGGAAGCACTAATATACTACTGTTTGAGGAAGTAGTATAGCCATTATAAAAAACACAATAGCTATTCCTATAAAAAAAAAAAAACAAAACATGATTCAGCAGTTCCATCACCAGATAGATAACCAAGGAAAGGAAATAAATATGTTGGAGTGGTATCTTTACACCATTCTTTGCTCCTTCAA
>NW_004524577.1:27448598-27450596 GCF_000260255.1 Octodon degus | reverse complement strand
TTTTTTTTTTGAGGCAGTCTCACTGTGTAGTACAAGATGGCCTTTAACTCATTTATGTAGCTCACACTGCCCTCAAACTCACAATCCTCCTGCCTTAGCCTCTCTTATAAGTAATACCATCAAAATTTTGCAATTACTTTTTGACTCAAAAATTACACTCCTATGAATAATCTTACAGATTAATGTTTGTAGCTGGGAGATAACTCAGAGGTCTAAGTGCCTGTCTGGCAAGCCCAGGACTTGTATTTGATCCTGGGAACTGCATGCTGTGTGGCCACACCTTGGCAGGCACTGACTGATACCCGAAACCAGGCATGGTGGTGCATGCCTATAATCCCAGTGCTGGGGAGGCTGAGAAAGGAGTCTGAGCTGTATATTGAGGCCCTGTACCAAATACCAAATACACAAATAAATAAAAGATTTAAAGAAATTACATAAACGTTTGTGTGAGCCCTACCTTACATTTCGCTCCCAGGTACCGATTTTTAAAAAAGTAAGTCTAGGACTGGAGATACAGCTTAGTGGTAGCACGCTGCCTAGTAAGCCAGAGGCTCTGGATTAGGTCCTCAGCACAGAAAAAAAAAAAAAAGGAATTAGAAGGCAAAGAAGAAATTTACTAGTTAGGGTGGGTCAAAAAATAGACGCTTCTGGCTTCTGTCATTTCAAGAAAAGACCGCCCATCCCAGCGTGGAGAAGGGGTGTCAGCCCAGCCCCGGGCCACTGCGGGATAGCTGAGGTGGTTGGTCTCTGCCCCCATACCCCCATGACCCTTCCCCGCCCCTGGGCGCCACAAACAGTAACAAGTACTCGCCGTCTTTCTCAGCGTGTGAGAAAATAAAGGTAAGGGAGAAGAGAAGTTTGGAGCGTGGCGGGGAAGACAGCAAGTTAAAGAATTTCTTCCAATTCCTCCCCGGGATCCCCGTTTTTCTTCGTGAACTGCGGAACTGAGGGGCTGTGGTAGCAGGACAGGCGGAAAAAACAACAGAAGGCCCCGCTGGACCTGAAGAATCTAGTTCCTCGGAAATAAGTCCCATCTTTGGGCTTGTGCTCCAAATCCTGTAAACTACCAGCCCCAGACGCAAATTTAAATCGTGAAAGCTTCTCCTTTATTCACCTCTTAACCTACCTTCACGGAGAAACAAGTCACGGCCCCCAGGTTGCCTCAGTTTGCGCACTTCAGGCCGACGGATTTGTGCGCGCGCTGCTCGCTGATTGGATCTGCTCCTGTCCATCCCAGCCAATCCCGTAACTCGCTCGAAAGCTGACAGCACGCTGCGCCGCTGCTTTGGCATTGGTAGCTGAAGTGTGCGTCGCACCTTTTGTGACGCTTCAGGCAAAATGGCGGCAGAGAGTTGTAGCGACTCGCGGCTAAGAGGAAGGCGCCGCCGGGACACAGAGGAATCCGACAAAACAGAGTTCAGCCCGAGAGAGCTAGCAGTGACTCAAGAAAACGATGAAGAGAATGAAGAGCGCTGGGTTGGGCCTTTACCTGTGGAGGCAACGCTGGCAAAGAAGAGGAGAGGTAGGTGCACAGATCGAACAATAGCAAATTGGCATGCTGAGCCTGCTAAGTGGGAGGTTTGAATTCCTGCAAGACACGAAGAGGGGTAGTGTGTGATGATGGGGTATTGTGCTCAGAACAGGTTGCCCTCTGTTTTCTGGCAACTTGGTACTGTAACATCCACCTAGAATGGTGATGTGGGTTGGAATGTGATTTTGCTAGTATGTAACAATTGGTGGCCGATGTGTTTGTTATATTTGATGCTAAAGCAAACGTGTTTGGTGCCTCTCATTTAATCCCCTAGCAGTCCCGTGAGGTTGGATTTGCTAAATCACCGTTTAGCAAAGGTGGGCAAGAGTGCTAATTCTAAGTCTTTAGTTAGGAAGCGGTGTCACTGGGGTACTGGAGGAGGGAAGTGCCTATTTAGAATTATAAAGAAGAATTTGAACCCTGAGTATTCTAATGAATTTTCAGACCTAGGGAAAGTTGTCTAAGCT
>NW_004524577.1:27428829-27448331 GCF_000260255.1 Octodon degus | reverse complement strand
TTTTTTTTTTTATATGATCAGTCTTTTTACTAATCCATTACATCTCCAAATATATCCATTACATCTCCAGTATGTCTATACCTATTTTGCACTTTAGCCATACCAAACTTCTTGAGCATGGGGCATGTACTCTTCTATGGATGCTGGCCCGAGATACCATAGTGTCTATGACACAACTAGAATAATTTCTCTCCCTTCCTTGCATTTTTTTAACCTCTAGCACCTAGCTGTCACCTCTGGGAAATCTTGACGGGTTTCAAGGGTCACTGATCCTAACTCTTGAGATAGTGTTTTTCACACTTAACTTTACAAGAAGCCTTCATATTTTATGTATTCTAATTTTGAAGGAAACTGTTTTGAACATAGTACATGTTTATTTATTTTCTTTTACTGGCTGGTCCTCCTTTTAAATGTTTTCATAGCAACTTTTTCCTTCATGCCTCTTGCTACAATTTGCAATTGAATATTTACTCATAGTTTTCTGATTTTTTTTTTTCTTCTGTCCACTGGTATGACTAAACATAAGGAGCAAGGATTGTGCCTGTTTTGTTCCAGTGCTTGATCCCATACTCTGCATAAAGCGAGTGTTCCTTAAGTATATTAATGAACATTAATGAATATTGTAACATTTTTAAAATTATTTTTTGTATTTGAATATGTTACATGTTCTCTTTTAATGTGGGTTAAATAATCCAAAAACTATTGAAATGCTGATAATTTTAGGAAATAAATATCTTATAAACTTAGCATAGAGATGGCAAGATAGCTCAGGGGACTAAACACCCGTTTACACAAGTACAGGACTAGGATTCCATCCCCACCACCTCATGCTGTGACAGCACTGCCCCCAGGTATTCTGAGCTGGCCACGGAGACCAGGTGTGGTGCACGCCTGTAATCCCAGCGCTGGGGAAGCTGAAAACAGGAGGATCACTATGTATCCGAGTTGTGCAGTGAGATCCTATACCAAATACATAAAAAATAAACTTACTATAGTTGAGATAGAGAAATAAATTATCAAATACCAAAATCTTTACTCTTTATCATATGTTTATTTTCTTATGCCTGCCAATAGTGTATTTAGTTTGAAGAAAAAATTGAAATTAAAAAATACATGAGAAATATTTAAAATAATTATTGAAATTTCTCTCTAAAAGGACAGGTGCTTAATGTTAGCTTTCTGTAAAGAGAATCATCCCCTTTAATATATACTTTGGAAATTAGGCTTTTTATATACATTTTAATATAAAGAAAATACAAGCACACATTTAAGGATAAAAGCCTAACAGTCACCAATCCAAGATTACTATGGAGCCATCAGAGTTCCCGAAGCTGTTTGTAGCTTTCTACTACTCAGGCATGGTCCTAATCTTCCTTATCCTGATTTAGTAATAAAATTATAATCATATTCCAGTTCCAAGTTATAAAACTAAAGAAGGGAAAGGATACAGTTTTCAAGGAAACTTTCTGTCACGGAACACATTTTATCCATATTGTATTATTATGTCACTGAGGGGGAAGATGAGAATGAATATCTTTAAATGGATGACAGTAAGCCCATATAAAACTGGAGAATCTGTTACTAAGAAGGTGAAAGTAATTTGCTACATATAACAAGTTTAAGTGTGGTATGTAGCAGTCATTAAAAGCCCAAAGTAACTCTCCTAATTTAGCAACTTTATATAGGCATGATTGGCCATTATTGAATTATTTGGTAAATATAAAAGCTCATATAATAAATCAAGATTTCCTTAATTTACTGTTTATAGCTCTTATAGCTGTATTATGACTGGGGAAAATAAATCAGAAACACTCAAATATTCTCTATGATTTTCTCAGCTCTAAAAATGTGCTTATTGTCTTTATTTGTTTGAATTCAGCATCAGTGACCTAAAAGAGGATTAGTGCCTTAATGAACTGAGACATCTTGGTCATAGGTCTCTTTGAAATTAGTGCTAGTGACTGGAAACTACATGTTAGGAAGGTGGTTGTTAAGATTTTTGTGAAACTTTTAATAGTGTTTATGTATTTATTTTAATGGAACCTTCATATTAAGCCAGATCCATTCAGTTGGTTGGCACAGTTGGTACAGTTAAGCATCTGTATACTTCCTGGGAACCTGTCAAAACTGACTAAATAACAGTGCTATTCAGTGTTGTGAAATAAAGTTAAAACTTTATTTGAATAAAACTTTATGATAAACTGAATTTTTTTCCTTACCTTTGAATTCAGAGAAATTAAAATGTAGGAAATACAAAGTGCAATTAGAAAATTCTAAGGAAAGTACACAATAATGTTCACTTCATTCATGCATTAAATATATCTTTTATTTTTCCCCACAGTTCTAGAGTTTGAAAGAGTGTATCTTGATAATCTCCCTAGTGCATCCATGTATGAGCGCAGTTACATGCATAGAGATGTTATCACCCATGTGGTATGTACCAAGTAAGTCTTATCAGAACTTTTGTATTTTTTCTCAGGAATTTTTATTTTAAAGCTTCAATGTAGAGCTGGATTTATAAATGTAAATTTAGCCATATATAAGTATATTTTTATTTTAATCCCATAAGTTATAATAGTTTATTAGAGGCCAAAATGTTTTTTCCTATGTCACTTAAGGAATGCATCACTAAGTCAGAAATCTAGAGTATGTGTACATACTTTTCCTTAGAAAGTTTAGACAGAGGGATGAAACAGATAGTGTCTGAGCTTCCCCAAGAATAGAGCATATCACTAAATACAGGAATAATTAATAGCTAGACTCTTAGGCCCTAATATTAGCAAGGAAGAGATTCTATAGAACTATTCAAGGACTTTCAAAATGGATGAATAGATAATTTGAAATAATGGTAATTCTTCTGTGGATCCATCCAATGTGTCCAGGGAGTAGACGAAGGCTTTTTGCATAAACTGTCTCAAAGGACAGCCTTATAGGGCTGTATATGATCTTCATTTTTACTGATGCAGAAACATAGATAATGACAGAGGAGTCTGAAAAAAAAAAAAAGTAAAGACCAAATCTCAGAGTAATCTCCATATGAAGAATTCCATGGATCTTGAACCTGTGAGCAGGAATTCTTTTTTTAAAGAACCACTCTGGCTGTATTGAGGTAAATGAATTCAAAGAGGACAAGAATACACACTAGGAAAATAAATAGCAAGGGGACTCATACAGACATCTGGATGAGATGTGGCTTCGATAATTTTAAGCAGTAAATATATAGAAACTTTTTTTTCCATCATTCAATTGCTTATGGATTGTTTTGTTTTTTGATCAGTCTATTAATCTCTTAAAACAAGTTGCACTTTAGATGTGAATGTACATATATTCATATTTCATGCATAGGACAATTCAAAATAAACACTTGTTAATACAAACTTGTCAGTGTGTAAAGCAGCTAATAAACACTTTTCTTAATACAAACTTGTCAGTGTATCCACAGCTAACGTGCTAGTAGATACTAGCACTGTTACTGTTTCAGGCTTTTTTTTTTTTTTTTTTTTTTCAAAATTAAGACTGGAGTGTAACATAACGATGATCGGTTTTATGCTAAGATAGCTGTGAAAACCACTCACGAGCTATAAACCTAGAACAAGCAAATTTAATATTTTAAAACTTTTTATGACTTTTAAAATACCCATTTAATACAGTTGTTATACTGATTGAGGTTATATATACAAAGTACTTGACGTATACGTGGTTTCAGTGGTTTCTGTTTTTCTTAAAGGAGAAACTGCTGATTCTCAATCTATCCAAAATGTTTGTATAGAATAGAAAACAAATTTATGGTGAATTGTGCTGTATATGAAAGCAGCTTATCAGCCTCTGAAAAATAATACATTTTCTCATGGAAAGATAACCTACAGGATAATTTTAGCAATAAGAAATCCTGAAGTGGGCTGGAGAGATGGCTCCGTGGTCTAAAGCACCTACTTGGAACAAGCTTAGCAAAAGCATCAGGGACCGCGGTTCAATCCCCCAGCACCACATGCCAGCCAGCCCTGCCCCCTGGTGGGCTGAGCTGGCCTCTCTCTCTCTCTCTCTCTCTCTCTCTCTCTCTCTCTCTCTCTCTCTCTCTCTCTCTCTCTCTCTCTCTCTCTCTCTCTCTCTCTCTCAAATAAATAAATAAATAAAATTAAAAAAAAAAGAATTATAAGAAATCCTGAAGTCCAGTGATTCTTGGAGAAATTTACTTATTTTATCATTTTTGTCTGTGTGTAATAGCAAAAATTGGATCCAGGGCTTCCACAGTGAGCTACATCCCTTTTTTTCATTGTTTTTAAAACAAAGATTCTCACTAAATTACCAGGTTGGGTTTCATCTTGCAATCTTCCTGCCTCAGGTTCTCAGAGTGCTGAGATTATATGTATATAGGATCAAACCTAGCTTTATTTTTAATGTCAAATCCTAATTTTGTTCTGATCTGGCTTCTGGGATTAAAAATTACTGAAAATGTCTTATCTATACACATATAGTAGTCACACATGTGGTATACAGGTACAGCATATGTACATACAATTATTGAAATAAAGCTTGTGAATGAATGTTTCATAGATGTTTTAGAAATTAATTTTTTAAATCTTGTATATGTAGGACAGACTTTATTATTACTGCCAGTCATGATGGACATGTTAAGTTCTGGAAAAAGATAGAAGAAGGAATTGAATTTGTCAAACACTTTCGTAGTCACCTAGGTAAGAATTTCATGGTTTTGGTTTTTTATAGCTCTTTTAAACTATATCAATTAGTTTCTTTTAAAAATATTGATTCTTTAAATTATGTACTTTTATTGGTATTTTTTCAAATGTTTTGATTTTATTCAAATAGGGATTATTGAAAGCATTGCTGTTAGCGCTGAGGGAGCATTGTTCTGTTCTGTGGGTGATGATAAAGCAATGAAGGTGTTTGATGTAGTGAACTTTGACATGATCAATATGCTAAAGCTTGGGTGAGTCTTTTTAAATTTTTTTTTAACTGTAGAAAAATAATTTCTAAGCCAAACTTCACTGTTTCGTAAGTGATTTACCAGTATATTAGCACACATTTTTTAAAATGTGCTCTAGAGAAATTAGGCTGAATCTTTGTGATGTTGTTTGGAGGCTTCTGCTTTAGCAGAATCTAATCAGAAATTTTCCAACAGCATCATATTAAGGATTCATTATACCTAATACTACTTACTATATTAATAAAAACCCATACTATCTAACTACTTGTACTTAGAATCAACTTTCTTCCTGTACTGTACTTATTTTAATAATATGGACTTGTGTTCTTATAAGGTGTAGGCAATTTTTGGAATTTTGGAGGTGAATTTTAAATTTTATAGAGTATATTGATATCCAATCCATGTAGCTAGATAGTACAGTATTAAGGTATATATTTTAAGAATGTCTTTTTTTAAGTAAATACGCTTAATACATCTGTAAATGAAATACCATTGAAAGTCATAGCACTGTCAGAAAATTTTCCAACTTGCTTTATTCTGCCTGTGTGGCATAACAAAACACCCCAGACTGATATCACAGAATTTTTTCTCACTATTCTGGAAGGCAGAAAAATCTAAGATCAAGATTTCAGCAGGGTTTTCTGATAATTCTTTCTATGTTTTTTGTGTGTATGTGCACATGCAGTGGAGGTATTAGGGATTGAACACATGACCTTTGCCTTATAAAGCCATAGGCCTATCAGACTACAGCCTCATCTTTGTGACCTCCAAATTTCTCCATAAGGGTAACATTGAACCGAATTTGATTTGGTTTCCCCCCATTTAATTCAGTTTACCACCAGAATCATGGAAAGTGTTAAGTTTGTGAACCAAGGTGCCAATATAATATATTGTAGGCATTGATGGAAATTCTGGGGTTTTTTTTTTTTTGTGTGTGTGTATGTGTTGTTTTTGTTTTTTTGTGGTACCAGGGAAACTCAGGATGTTGTGCTTGCCAGGCAGGCGCTTATGATGCCAAGCTGTCTCCCCTGATAGAAATTCTAAATGAGGAGTTCCAAACTGCTGTTGAACATTAACACCATGGTTGGCATAACAGAACTTCTCTGAATGACTACTTTGTAGGAGTCAGCACTTGTTTGAATGTGTAATTTGGTATAAAATTAAATCCATCCTACTTCTTTTGTACTTTATTCATCAGGCAGCATGTCCAAAGTTGACAGTTTTTATTTCAACATTAGCTAATAATAGAGTGTAGTAGGCAAATTTTTTTTTCAACAATCATAACTAAAATATTTTTATTTATTTTGTTTAATTTAGAGCAGGGTGTACAGGGTCTCACTACGTAGATTGAACTCATACTGATTCTCCTGTTCTCAACCTCCCAAGTGCTGAGATTACAGGTGCACGCCACCACACCCAGTCTCAATCGCCATCTCAGTGCACCCTGGGGATTGTCCCTGGCCACTGCCTCTCCCTAAGCAGGTGCTTTCATCCACTGAGCTATCTGACCGGCACTTTGTTTTAAAAAAGGATTTATAAAGTATGCTATTGTAGGCTAATCTATTTAAAACTCAGTTCTCTGTAGACTATTTTACAGACCCAAAAGACAGTATTTCAGAATATCTTGGGGGCTTCCGGGTTAGCTTAGTTATTTAAGCCCCTGCTTGGGCAAACCCAGTCAGACCCCAGGGACTGTGGTTCGATTCCCCAGCTCCACATGCCTTTCCAGATGTGCCCTTAAGGCCGCCGGAGCCAGCCAAAAAAAAAAAAAAAAAATCATTCAGGATATCTTAAAGCTCAGGGTTGATTAGATGTCTTTATCCAGAGAAATAAATGGGCTGGTATCTGCAGCTTTCCTCTTGGTAGATTCTCAGATGTTATTATCATTATATTCATGGTGTCAAAATTTAGTAACTATTAGCTCTTACTCCCCATTCTGTATCAGTTTGTTAGTGCAAAATCCAAAGCTATCTACATCACTGTGCAGGACATTGATTTACTAATAGTCTGAGAAGAGGTGCCTGCTTTCTGTATTGACCTTTTTTCCTCTCATTCTCCTCACTTCACTGTTTCAGCTATTTTCCAGGACAGTGTGAGTGGATTTATTGCCCAGGAGATGCCATATCTTCAGTTGCTGCTTCTGAGAAGAGTACAGGAAAAATTTTCATTTATGATGGTCGAGGAGATAACCAACCCCTTCATATATTTGAGAAACTACATACATCACCTCTTACTCAGATACGGCTGAACCCAGTTTACAAAGCAGTGGTATCTTCTGATAAATCTGGAATGATTGAGTATTGGACTGGCCCTCCTCATGAATATAAGTTTCCAAAAAATGTAAACTGGGAGTATAAAACTGATACAGATTTATATGAATTTGCCAAGTGTAAAGCTTACCCAACCAGCATATGCTTTTCACCTGATGGAAGGAAAATAGCTACTATAGGTTCTGATAGAAAAGTTAGAATTTTCAGGTTTTTAACTGGAAAACTCATGAGAGTCTTTGATGAATCATTAAGTGTAAGTGTAATTTGAATTTTTTCTTAAATAAATATTCATATATTTTTTCTGTATTTAGGACAGGGTCTACAGAGTCTCACTACATAGATTGGACTCATAGTCATTATCCTGTTTTCAGCCTCCCAAGTGCTGGGATTACAGGCACATGCCACCACGCCCAGTCTCAATCACCATCTCAGCGTGCCCTGGGGATCAAAACCTTGGTTGCTGCGTTCTGCCTAACCAGGTGCTTTAGTCCACTGAGCTATCAGGCTGGCCCAGTGCAGTTTAAATTTAATCAGACTTTTTAAAACATGTATATTTTGTGCTATTTCTTGAAAGACCATTTTTCTGGATTTTTTTTTTAAACACATTAAAGATACATTTTTCTACCTTGTATTGTTACTCTTTCAAACACTCTTGCCAGTGTTTATTGTGTGGTATTTCCTAAGCCAGTTAACCTCCTATTTAGGGACAGAAGATCTACAAGCTGCTCCTCTTAAGACTCCCAAAATTCACTTTAGACTCCCTTCTCTTCTCACTTTATTCACTTTTGTCCATATGACCAACTTGTAGATCTTCGAAGATTCTTTAAGAAATATTCATAAGCTGGGTGTGGTGGCAAATGCCTATAATTCCAGCACTGAGAAGGCTGAGGCAGGAGTATTGTTGAGAGTGAGACCAATATCTATAGGAAGATTCTGTCTCAAAAAACTACAGAAAAAAAAAAAAATTCAGAATGTATTCTGATTGGTACATTTCACTCCATTCCTTGTCATCAACATTTACTAAACTGATAAGACTGGGTAACAAGAAGGTTAAGAATAGAGCTGTGGCAAAAGTTGAGTGTATCAAAAAAGAAAAATGATCAATTAAACTAACTACTAAAAATGCTAATACCTGGTACATAGCTAGAATCTTTTATTTCCATTTTAAAGAAAGGGGCAAATTCTCACCACATGTCAAGTTCCAATTTGACAAAAAAAAATTGAATTTAGTAAAGTTTTATCTTTCAGTATTTTCTCCCTGAAATGTTCAGGGTTATTGCATATAGCCATACATTTTAGACCTCACATAAAGGCTAAAATATTGTGAATGATTCTGTAATGTTTTTGCTAGGTTGAATAAACATTTATGAAATACATATGTATGGATAAATACCTATCTGTAAACTACATCATGAAAACTAAGTTTTTTTTAGGCCAAAAACGTGAGTCCCTCACTAGAAGGTAGTTCAGTATTCTAGGCAATTCCAGTCATACAAATGAGCAATAAAATTTAATTTGTACTAAGCTTTATCTTCAATACCGAAGACAAGGCCTAACAAGGCTTTACACATCTATAAAACCTTGGACTCATCCTTATACCCTAACATACACACTTCCTTTTGGGTTTTAGAGTTTTGTGTATTTTTTTTCTCATATCTACACTATAGATTAAACAGTAAATACAATTGACAACAAAGAAATATAACTAGCTTATCTGTAACAAAGAGCTACTTTTTGGGAAGGGTGTCAGGGTCTTACTATGCAGTTCAGGCTGGCCTTGAACTCGAAACAATCCTGCCTCAGCCTCCCAAGTGCTGGGATTAGAGACTTGCATCATTATGCCTGGTCAAAGAGGTACTTTTGAGTTAAATTTGATGTCCTAGATATCAAAAATACTGAGACATAACATAAGTTTTGGAGTACAAATATACAGTAATTGAATAATTGTGATTCACATTTTGAAAATGTGGCTTAGACATCAAAAGTAAATCAAATTTCCAGACTATCGACAGTCATACTCATTTTTCCTAAATCACACATACCTGATAATAATCTAATATAAATACCCACATGATATATTTTGAGAAATACCATGAATTTTTTATAACTAAGAGTTTAGTTAAGAGAAACAGTATTTTTCACATGTCTTAACAGGATTCTTGTACAAAGTTCTAATATTCTATAGCTACGCTGTCCAATAGAAATAAGCACAGCTACATGTGGCCTTTGACTACTTGGTATGTCTGGTCTGAGTAGAAGTGTGCTGAAAGTAAAATACATGTAAGATTTCAGAGACTTAGTACCTTTTTTTTTTCTTTATACTTAGTACCTTAAAAAAGAATGTTTTCTTCTTTTAAATTGTTGATATCTGAATACTAACATTAAAATGGATTTTATCTAATTAGGTGAAAATTTGCTACTACAAAATTTAGAACATGTGCCTTGACATTGTAGTTCATAGGAAAGAGCTAGTTTGAGATTTGAAAGGCAACTGTCTTATCATTTCTTTAGAGGAAACACTACATTAACCTAACTACATGTGTTCATGCTTAAGTAGAAAAAATAGGTACCATGTAGTACAAACTAATTTTTTTGGTGTGAGATCTCAAACCCAGGGCCTCACACATCCTGAGCAGTGGCTCTACAAAGAAGCATCATTCCCAGATCTAAACTACTATTTATGATTGAATTTAAATTCTTTTTAATTCATTTATTGGGTGTAAAATCTCTATAAAGATGCATAAATAACAAACTGTTAATGGCTCTTAATGTGTATTCTATTCTGATAATTGCCTCTCATATTTACGTGTGTAGCATTTTTGTTAATAAATGGTTTATTTCCTAGATGTTTACTGAACTGCAGCAGATGAGGCAACAGCTACCAGACATGGAATTCGGCCGACGAATGGCTGTAGAACGTGAGTTGGAGAAGGTGGATGCTGTAAGATTAATTAATATAGTTTTTGATGAAACTGGACACTTCGTGCTGTATGGAACAATGCTAGGCATCAAAGTTATAAATGTAGAGACAAACCGGTAAGTTTAATATGAATTGTGTTTTATTAGAAATGCAATTATATAGCACCATTTCCTTCGTTGGGGAAAGAATGAGTTTTGTTTGCTGCCTGATAAATGGGAGCATTTCAAATGTCTTAAGTAGAATCAGATGTTTTGACTGAGTTTTTCTGTGGGCTCTCCATTGTTTGTAATTTATGTAAAAATTTCTACTTTTCTGTTTGTAAAAGAAATAGAAGATATGCATAGTTCCTTTTTAAACAAGTTTCCATGTCTTTTTTGTTTACTGGCTTAAATTAGCCTAATTCATGTTAAATGTTGCCAAATATTTTAACCATAAAGTTCAGCATTATATCATACCAGACATAAAATCAGAAGTTAAAGTACATGAAAACCACAATGTGCCTTTTCTTAAAACAGTACATTTGGTCTTGGTACAAAATCAGACACTATCATTGAATGTAAAGAACTTTCAGAATATTGTAAGGGAAAAGGCTTTGTGCTATATATTTCCATATAAACATAATTGTTGGCAATCTAAATTCTTGCATAGCTTGCAAGAAAATTCAAATAGGACTAGATGAAAGTGTGCAGTTATCCCTTGATGTCCGTAGGGAATTGGTTCCAGGAACCCATGTGGATACCAAATTCAAGTCCCTCATATAAAATAATGTAATATTTGCATATAACCTATATAAACCTTCTCATAGGTATACTTTAAATACTTCCAGACTGCTTATTATACTGTGTAATACTAATACTGTGTAAGTAGTTGTGTTCAGTAGAGTACATTTGTTACAGTTGATAAGCCTACATTGGCACATCTTCACCCAGAGACCATCGTTTGCATTGAGTTCCTATTTTCAAATTAGTATGTGCTTATAATACATATAAAATGACTTGCAATGGGGAATTCATACATATACATCTTGTACCCTTTTAACTTCCCCTTCCCTTCTCACCTCCCCTAATCTCAAATTTCCTTTCCAGCTCCACAAAGTTTGTCTCTTGCTTTTATTTTACTTTTTAGATTACTTTGGATTCTCATTAGGGTTCAAGTTCTGTGTGTTGGAAAAAAGTATAAGGACAAATACCCACTATTACAATATCGAACTGAACAGATTCGCTGTCCTAAAAATCCTCTGCTTAATGTTCATCAGTTGGTATCCTTTCAACCCAGCAAACACTAGTCTTTATTTTCTCCAGCTTTACCTTTTCCAGATGTCACAGTTAGAGTCATAGTGTGCACCCTTTTCAAGTCAGCATCTTCCCATTAGTGATATATGTGGGAAGTTTTTCCGTGGCTTTCAGCATTTTGACAACTGATTTCTTCTTGGTGTTGAATAATATTCCATTGTGTGTCCAACAGTTTATCCATCTAATGAAAGACATCTTGCTTGCTTCTGAGTTTTTGCATTTATAAATAAAGCTGTTGTAAACATCCATGTGCAGGATTTTGTGTGGCTCTGCTCCTCCCCATATCACTAGGTATCACACAGCCTGCGTCCACTTTCCATGAGTGCAGGATGGGGACTAAGGGCTGTGTCCATCCTTGAACTCCTGGGTGATACTGCCCATTTTTTCTCAGGACTCCGGCACAGGCCCAGGGGGTACTGAGTTCCTGTTCACACCAGGTCTGAGATGATACTAAATACTCCACGTCCAGGTTGTCCACTGCCAGTAAAGGTCAGACCTCTGTATATTTGTACATAGTGCTCAGACCTAACTCTGAGGTGGAGATTGGTCAGAAACTAAGAATTTCTTCTTTCTTGGACCTCTTTCTCCAACTCAATGCACTAAACTAGCCCAAAAGGCATAGGAGAGTATTTAGATGTCCAATTTGAACACCAAAGATTTCTCCTAATCTCTAAACACACAGAAAACCAGTCTCCTTCCTGAACTGTGGATAGGAATGTTCTTCTGTCTAGACAGCTCTGCTTGGCATTCTGTGCTGTTTGAACTTTCATTGCACATGACTTTTATTTTTGTTAAGTCTTAGTAGTTAGGAGTTACTAGAATCTTAGATGAGTCTGTGGGCTGTGAGAGCTGGTAAATTTGAATATGCATGTAAAATAATGAAACAACTGTTGTTAATGTCTTTAACACTAAAAATTTATTCTTTTAGGACTAGAAAGGTTTTCAACTCCTTTGGATAAACACCAAGGTGTATATGCTGGATCATATAGCAACAGTATAAATTTACTTGCTTAAGAAACAAGAATTTACATTCCCACCAGCAGTGCATGAGAATGCATCTTGTTCTGCATCCTCACTAGCATTTGGTTTTTTTGTTTTCTGGTTTTTTGGGGTTTTTTTGGCAGAACCTGGGATTGAACTCAGGCCCTTGCACTTGCCAGGCAAGCGCTTATTCTACTAAGTCATCTCCCTGGCCCCGCATTTGGTTTTTTGGAGTTTTTTTGGCCAATTCAGCCCACACTGAGGGCAGGGTTGGTATGGCATGTCATGCCTGGGTCGAACCACGATCCCCTGAGCCTGCCTAAGCTTGCCTAAGCAGGCATGGTAGACCACTGAGCTATCTTGCTGGCCCCTAGCATTTGGTATTATTAGGGTTCTCAATTTGAGCTGCTCTAATGTGTGATTGTATTTTTAGTTCTCATTTCCCTGATCACATGATGCAGAACATCTTTTGATAGGTTTATGAATTCCTGGTATGTTAGATAGAAGTCTGTTTATCACGTCTTTTACTAATATTTTATCCCAGCCTATATTTGCCTTTTCATTGTCTTGATTGCATTTTTACCTGAAAATTATAGTTGCCAAATAATTTAAAATACATTTGGGGGGCTGGGTAGAGGAATGCTAGTTTCTATAAAGATAATAGACAACTGATTCTTAGCATTTATCTGTAAAGCTGCAATGATTGAAGCTAATTCTGGTAATTTTCTTATATAAAACAAAGCTATATTTTCTAGGTGCGTGCGGATCTTAGGCAAGCAAGAAAATATTAGAGTGATGCAACTGGCTCTGTTTCAGGGAATAGCCAAAAAGCATCGTGCTGCAACTACTATTGAGATGAAAGCTTCTGAAAATCCTGTTCTTCAGAATATTCAAGCTGATCCAACTGTAGTCTGTACATCTTTCAAAAAGAATAGATTTTATATGGTATGTGAAAGTATTTAAGAAAGAGACCTTAATGGCTTTACAGCTAGGTTGTAAATTTTATTTTCTTGGTTTGTGCCTTCAACTGAAGAAAATACTGGCTCATTTAAACTTTCTAATTTATAGCATTAATACTACAGTATTTTTAAGTAGTTTATTTAGGTATTTTTGAACTATCATGTCCTATCATGTTTTGAAATATTTGTAACCTGGTTTCTACAACTGTTTTATGATATGGGATGGGAATTAGTAGTTAGGTTCCTAATTACATCCAAAAGCTTTTACTATAAGGTTTTTTAACTATCTTTTTAGTATTTTTCTTGTTTTGCATCTTGTTGTTCTGAACATAGCTTAAGTCTCTTGAATTGCAGACCTTCTCTTAATACATTTTCCTTTTCTGCCTTTTGAATTTGATGAAGTATATTTTTGTAGGGCTAGAGTATAGTTCATTGGTAGGACATTTCCTAGTATGCCCTAGACCCTGGGTTTGATCCCAGCACAGCCACAAAATAAGGTCTCTGCTAAAGGCAACCTGTCCTACAAATTAAATTTGTAGAACTTTGCAAGACCCACTTAAAACTTTTGTTTCTGTGTCAAACCTTATATTGACTCCCCAACTATCTAATTGGCTGTCCTCACTTCTGCAGCTTTATGATTTTTTTTTTCATTTTTAGTTCATTTACTACGTTCAGTGTATATTTGTTCCATTCACAAAAGTTTTTCTTGTTTTGTTTTGTTTTGAATCAGAGCCTTTGAACATACTACTCTTTCTGCCAGTCACTTTTCTTCCCATTTCCTTTGTTAGAAGAGGGTCTACAGGGTCTCACTGTGTAGATCAGACTCATAGTGATCCTCCTGTTTACAGCCTCCTAAGTGCTGGGATTACAGTTACATGCCACCACGCCCAGTCTCAATTGCTGTCTCAGCACGCCACCCTAGGGGAAGGCTGGAACAGGAGGCCAGGGGATCTAACTGGGCCACTGCATCTGCCTAAGCAGGCACTTTTAAGTATTTGGCCGGCCCTTTTCCCATTTCCTACTCAGTTCTTAGATTCCTGCTCTGAGCATCAACTCTGAGTTATATGTCCTCCTTATATTCTTTCTGTGCCTCCCCTCACTTTTTTGGGGTGAAAGTCAATCATTTTTGTCTCTGAAAAGTTTGCCCAAAAATGTAAAATCCATTACATGTGTTTTCTTCACTATTAAGTCCATGGAGTTTATTAAAATGACAGACCCAGTATAGTATACATATTCCTTCATCTTATGAGAATATATATTATTAGTTTTGATGCTATTAAGGTTACCTGAATTTGATAAAAGTTCAAAATAGCAGTTTTCCCATCTCAACAAGGTTTTCAACCTAAAATAGTTGGATTAAAATGACAATTTTGCTTAAAACTTTCAGTTATGCCTAAAAATATGTTAAATGAAAATCATTTTTTACCTATAATTTAACTATAAAGAAGTAAAAACTACCACAGAATTCTAAAAACATGCTAATTTGTATTTAAAATTTTGTATTCGCTTTCCATTGAGTTAACTTTACTTGACAAACGTATACATATTTAAAGCTTGAGAAAATAAACATAATTAAAACAGCAGTACTTAGGTAATTAACATTATTACAGATTTTTTTCAGTCTTATTCGTTGCACATATCCTTAAGAAAAACTAAGACTGTGTGTGTGTGTATTTTGTATCCTTTTAAATCCAATGTCAGGAAATAAAAATAGAATTTTAAAAGTCCATATGTGAGCTAAATCTAGATAACTTTAAGTTTATATAAATATAATATAATAGTGAACTTATTGCCTTAGGAGCTAAGGAATAAAATGAAAACATCCTAAATTCATTCTTTCTTTACTTGAAATCAGTCCTAGTCAATCAAGGAACGGCAGTAGACATAGTAGGAACAGATACACTAAATTTACCTTGCTCGTTGACATAGAGAAGATTTCTACTTACTGAGAATCAAGTAAACTGCCTTGAGAAGTCCAGAGTTTTAACTGAAAGACTCTGTAAAATTCTCCTTGAAAACTAATGATTTTCAGATTTCTGCATCCTCACACTTTTTTAATCTAAGCTTCAGAATTTAGAATCAGGTTGTATTCTAGGGGGAAACAAAGTTAAGATCTGTTATTGATTCCCCACTGTCCTGCCTAGCAATGGGTTCTGTTCATGAACGGGTCAATGTGCATTAGCTACTGTTCTCTAAGCACTTTATATCCATCAAGTAATGTGCACAATTACTGAGTTCACTGGTAAGTGGGGAATCATGAAATGCAAGCAACAGGTAGAACATAAACCTACCAGAAGGCAAAAGAGATACCTCAAATAAAAGCTATCTAAACGAGATCTTATTACCTTGTTAAATGTTTCCAAGGAAATTTCTACCAAAATGAAATTTAATCTCATTTTTTTTAAATCTCATTTTTAATAATATGTACTATATTACATAGATTGTTTCATATTAGCTAATAATTTAACACCCTTACATGTTTTATGATGGAAAGTGATTCCATAAAGATTTATTCTGAGGTGAAATCTTCGGTTTGCTGAAATATATTAGAAGTAACATATTCTTATTGATAAACTTACCAAATGAAAACTTTAATTCATTCAGTCACTTTTCATTTACCTTCTTGAGTTTACTAGACGAGAACCAGAAGATACAAAAAGTGCAGATTCTGATAGAGATGTTTTTAATGAGAAGCCTTCTAAAGAAGAAGTGATGGCAGCTACTCAAGCTGAAGGACCAAAGCGAGTTTCAGATAGTGCCATTATCCATACCAGCATGGGAGACATTCATATCAAACTTTTTCCTGTTGAGTACGTGAAATTTTTGTCATTATGCCTAAATCCCAATTTTTTTGTAAATGTGTATCTGAAACTGTATGACTTAAAATTTGTTACTATATTTTGACTTAAACATTTTTGAAGAATTGAAATGCTAAGACATCTGTTCTTTAGATTTCTGTAACTGTTCCAATAAACAGTGGGAAGTATTGTATACATTCAAAGGCTTTTTTATTGTAAGGATAAACTATATTAACTGAAAGTGCTGAATGTAGGGTGGGACTATAGCTCAGTAGAAAACTGCTTATCATTCCTGAGGCCGGGTTTCATCCTCCACACAGCAAAGGAAAGAGAGCAGGGAGTGGGAGTGCTGAATACAAACCAAAGTCTACAAATGTGTATCATTATAACCATTAAGTAAAGGGCCGAACTCTAGGTTTTGTGGCTTGCTTATGTTATAACTGGTCTTCCTCTTAGAGCAAAATGTTATAGAAAGAATGTTTTTCCTTCTTTAGTCCCAATAATGATAAGCTTTAAAATTAAATCCCAAGAAAAAACAAACAGGCTCTAGTTTTTTAAAGTTGAAAATTTTTTAACTTAAAAGTTGATAAATTAACATATAATTTGAAAAGAGTATCTTTTACAGTTGTTTAAATTTGGGAAACATGGGCTGGTGAGATGGCTCAAGTGGTCTAAAGCACCTACTTAGAACAAGCTTAACAAAGCAGAGGGACCGCGGTTCAATCCCCCAGCACCACATGCCAGCCAGCCCTGTCTCCTGGTGGGCTGAGCTGGCCCCACACACACAAATAAATAAATAAATTTAAAAAATAAAAAAATTTGGGAAACACTATTTAAGTCCCTGGTCAAAAGTGACTCATTGTACTATAACATTGTTTTTGTAAGAATAGTACCTTTCCTAGGAGCCTAACCCACTACTATATATGGTAAAGTAACTTAAGATATATCTAAAGATGCTTTGGTTGTACTTTTTAAACTGCTAAATGACTTTGAAGTAATACTGTCAAACTTGATGAGTAGATATGATCTAAAGTTACTGTATGAACAATGAGAATATGCTACTGTTTATATGCTCTTTCAACTAGTTTGTCCTGAAACTAGAAAAGGTTATATAAAGATTCACCTTCTTAAATAACCAGGAGACACTGAGAACGTTATTAAGAAGCAGAACTGCAAAGAAAATTGTCTTAAGTGCTTTAAATAAGTTTCATAATTTTAATGTATATTTTACTAGGTGCCCTAAGACAGTGGAAAACTTCTGTGTTCACAGTAGAAATGGTTATTATAATGGGCATACTTTTCACCGTATAATTAAGGTAAGTTATGTAAATTTTAATTTTTTGATTTACCAAATAGTACAGAACAAGCCTACACAAGAAACTTAAGCTTACAGAATTCTCTATGCATACTAGTGTATTAAAAGGAAACAGGAAAGTGGACTATAGAAGCCAACAAAATGGATAATAGGTCACATCTAGAGTCAAGGACAGGAAGAGCAATATTATTTCAGGAGCAGAGGGTAAGACAATGAATCAAAGGGCATGCTGAGATAAACCCCAAAATAAAGGAAACCAGTTCCTGATAACTAGGCAAAGTCTAATCTAGAGTGTAAGATTTTAAACCATAGAAGAGTACAATGCCTTCTGACCCATGAATCCACTTTTATATCTGAGAGAGTTTGAGCAGCATTCCAGAGAAGATGAGACAGTGACATAGTTCTTACTTATTGGCAAATCAGAGATGGTAGGAAGAGCTGGTTGTGGTGCTGCATACCTGTAATCTTGGCACTCAGAACGCTGAGGCAGGACTTCAAAGTTAGCCTGAACTTCACAGTAAAGACTTTATCTCCAAAAGCAAACAGAAAATCAGAAAATTCTTAAGGAATTAGGAAAACTCCTCCTCCAGAAAGTCTGTGGTATTTGAGTTGATGAAAAGATGAGGACAGTTATAAGACATAAAATATAATTTTTTTTTAAATCTTAACACATTTATTTACTATTTTCTTTATATTAGGAAAGTAGTACATGTCAAAGATGAGAAGACCTTTGTATTGGGGTGTAGAGACAGGGTCTCACTATGTAGTTTAAGCAAGCCTCAAATTCATGACAATCCTCCTGCCTCAGCCTCCGAATTAGTGGGATTACAGGCATGTATTTGCATCTAAGCCCAGCCCAAACTTTTGTATTCTCGTTTCAGTCACTGAATCAAAATACATTATCCAGATTTAACTTGCTAAGGGTAATCTAACTTTGTAGATATACTTGAGGAAGCAAGGATTTCACTGAATACATCTTGGCAGAAAACATAAAACATGCAAAGCCTACATATATACACTACTTTAAGACATGTAACATGCTTTTATATATTTTCGGTTAAGGGCTTCATGATACAGACTGGAGATCCGACAGGTACTGGTATGGGAGGAGAAAGCATATGGGGAGGAGAATTTGAAGATGAATTTCATTCAACACTAAGACATGATAGACCATACACCCTCAGCATGGCCAATGCTGGATCAAATACTAATGGATCACAGTTTTTCATAACAGTAGTACCAACGGTGAGTGCATTCTTTATAAACTATAGATTCATGGGTTATAAACTAAAACAATGAAGTCAGTGACAAAGTGCTGTTTTGTTCTATAACTTCTGCATATCTGCCAGGATACAAAAATGAAAACAATTAGAGAAAAGTTGATAAAGTACAACGAGATAGTAACTAGCTGCAGTATAACTCAGTAATACATAACTAGCTAGGTCATGTATCTCTTGTTACACAGATCCACAAAATTACAAGGGTAAACTTTTTAAAAGACCAATCAAGAAAGGAAAAATGCGTCTAACTGCTGTCAGTTACATTTATGGTAGTTATAATATAACTATATTTAGGTCTCAGTAACATGAGAAAACGAATGGTAAGACATGATTAACTTGCTGTCTTAGGTCAAGTAAGTGGTAGACCTACCAACTAAACTATCAGTTATGTCAGTTATCACCTATTATCAATTACAGTACATGGTAAACGATCTCAAACTGCTTTTTAATGGTCTGGGAAGCCTTAGTCATTTTTTAAATCCATGGAAAATAACTTTAGCAAGCATCTTCCTCCCTTTGTTCTGAAGAACATAGATTTAATCAAACTTGGTTCCCTTTTATCATTGAGTTCCTAACTCATTGACTTGTAAAAACATGGATTGAAAATATTCAGGAAAAAAAACTGCATCTATGGATTTAATATTGCAGGGGGAATGAGGGATACCAGTCCTCTGTGGATACTAAAGACTAACATGTACTTTTATGTCTTCATAAACTGGGAGTAACTTTTAAAAGCAGCTAT
>NW_004524577.1:27390052-27427314 GCF_000260255.1 Octodon degus | reverse complement strand
GTGCTTATAAATTATTAAGAACTACTTCTGAGCCAGGGATACAGCTCACCAACATAGCACCTATCTGGCAAGCACAAGGTCCTGAGTTGCTTTCTCGTTACCAAAAAAAGAATTGTATCTGCCAGGCATAGTGGTTCATGCCTGTAATCCCAGCACTCAAAAGGCTAAACCAGTCTGAACTATTTATTTAGCAAGACTCTGGCTCACCCCTGTCTCCCAAATCAAGTCATTTCTTCTTTTAGGGAAGAGCACACCTATCTTTTTACCTGTCACCATTTTACAAAGTGAAAATCAGTACAATATTATATATCCATAGACTACTGCTGAGATTTTCAAGCCCGTTCCTCCACATAAACTAAACCAAGAGCCTCGATATGCTAAGCATGTGCACTATCTACAGGGCTACACCGAAACCCTCAAACCATTTTCTAAACTGGTGGCACATGCCTATAATCCCAGCACCAGGGAGGCCAAGAGTTCAAGGCCTGCCTGAGCTACAAAGCAAGTTCAAGGCCAGCATGAGCTGCATAGTGAAACCCTTTCTCAAATCATTTAAAATGCCATACTCTGGGGCCAAAGATGTAGTTCAGCAGGGCAACACCTGCCTGGCAAATGCAAAGTCTTGAGTTCAATTCGTGGTACCAAAAAATATTTTAAATGCCATGTTCTTCACAGTTTAAAAAAAAAAAGTAAAAATGAAAAAGCTTCAAACTGTTCACTACAGGGTTTATCTCCCCCTTCAAAACATTGCAGTTGCATTATTTAAAGGTGAAGTATAGAATACGATTATTTCTAAAATTTTGCTTCATTAAACAGCTAAAATTTGGTAGGCAAACCAGCGCCCCTCTCCCCCGTCTCCGAGTAATTGTGCCAAAGATCAAACCTGGGTCTCAGATACGTTAGTACGCCCAACCCTTAATGACTTTTTAAGTTGGTTACTAGTAGTAATACTAGATGCATGGTTTGAGAAACACACTATTGAATAATGATAGGACTTCTCTGTAATGATTTTAATACTTTATTGCTATCTATACTGGTCATATATGTAAAGCAAATAATGGCTTCTGGTGATTTTAAACATTCCTGAATGATAAACCAGGGTGATACACTTGACAGCTGCTTTACATAATCCATACAATATTATTTAGATACAGAAATTCAGAGCTAAAAGGTAAATCTTAATATAGTGTATTTAAAACATCTCTCTTAAATTTGACATTTCCCAGGGGACACTAGCACAATCTTGACTAGTAATTAGTGAACGACTACAACTACAAACAGTAATGGGACCAGGAGAAAAAAATTTCTTTAAGAAAAGTCAAACACAAATCTACCAATGTACCTTATGTTCAGGCCTGAGCCAAGTTTTAAAACTGTTCAGTTATATGAATGCAATTACAAAGTTTACCAAAATCAGTGAAATAATTTATAAGGAAAGCAAGTTCATATGTTAATGTTACATTTTCTTCAATTACTTAGTACAGAAAACAGTTAAGGGCTTGCAGGCAAATGCAATACCATTTTTATTTTTCACAGTTACATTGAAGTCAGTCAAATATTAAATAACTTAATTCCAAAGTGTCACTTACACACACAAACTACTAGTAACAGCATGACCTGTAGCTTGAAAAACAAAGGACAAAATATTATACTTATTTACATATTGCCCATAACACTGATGGACTTTTAAAATTGTTTAAAAAATCTAAAGAATGAATTGTAACAGTGCCACCTAAGTCACATCTTATCATCAGACATCACTTTCTTTGAAACAATTCAGCTAATAAGACTGAAGGTTGAACTTCATCCTGAAGTATGAAGAACTTTAAAAAACAAAAACCTATAACTATTTAAATACAATAAAATCATGCTTCCATGAGTATCATTTAAAAATGAGTAACAAAGAGCACAATGTTTTTTACTTTTATTCACAACACTGCATACAAATGTAAACTTTCTGAAAGTTTTTTTATCCTTCTAGATATGTCTTTCCTCTTAAATAACTATGAGGCTTTCTAATGAAAAGCCTTAATCATGTATTTTTTGTTGTTGAATAAATGCACTTATTTTGGGAAATTTTAAAAATAAGTAATAGGTTTCCCTATTGTTTGGAATAATCACTCTTAAAGGTTGTTTTCTACTTAGTTCTCTTTTATGAGATTCCGATTTAGTTCTTTAAGTAAAGCTATTTAGTTCTCTTATGTAAAGAGCCATAAATTGGTAGGCTATTCTTTACCTACAATCACTCCTACAGAGGATAGAATATTTTAAAAATAAACAATATGTTGAAAAGTGGAAGGACCAATTTAAAGCTCTGGCCTAGCAAATAAGCCTAGGAGAAGACTAAATGACTTTCACAGTTTTATTAATAACTCTTCATTTTAGCACACTTGGGCCTAGTAAGATAACATTCTCTGTTTTATACAAAATGCCTTAGAAGAAAAGTTTTAGTAAAACATTGTATAAAATATTCACTTTATACTTTATAGTTCTTTGCATTACAGATGTTCTGTTGCACTGAACATTGAAGTAATCCTAGTACTCCCAAATGCAGTTTATGCTGTTTCATTAAGCAACTGCCATGTCTCCAACTAGCCAAAATTCAGTGAAAAGGCAAGTTAAAGAAGTTAGGACTTCCTTGCTCTACACAGGCTATACTAGGCACTCGGTATACGTTATTCACTGGGATAAACAAAACCTTCACTTATCCTTTGACTGTGACAACTTTTTCCCAATATTGGGGTAAAATATAATATGGAAATCTTAAAAATTTCTAGTTAATCGAACCTATTCTGCTATGACAATTCAAATTTTGTCACAGAGTAATTTTTTAAAAGCAGTAACATACTTCGTTCCCAGTGCAAGATTCTTTTCTATGTGCATCCTTAATCAACTACTGTATTTGTGATGTAGAATTTCTTATATATTACGTGCAAAATAAGTCTTAACCACAAACCTAAACAATTGTGGCACCTGAAATCAAGCAACATCCAATACTCCAGCTGCTACAAGTTGCCGTGAGAGCCAGTCCAATCCTTCATGCAGCCCCATACCACTGCGAGCATCACAGCCCTGAATAAACCAGCTACGGCCACAGCATAGCTTATGGAGACTGAGAAGTTCAGTGATTTCTTCTACTGACAGTGCTCCAGCAACATCCTGAAAGACATTTTACAGTATATAGCATATTTTTCAATCCATTCTAATTTTCATTTTCTAATTATTTATATAGAAATCAATAGAATTCTAACAGAAACCTAAACAAAAGTTAAAAATCAATATTCATCCTTCAATAATTATCCTGAAAGTACTAATAGGAAAAAAAGTAGTTTTGGCTAAAATGTGTGTGTTTGTGTATGTAATATATCAGTGCACATATCACTCTAAGACATCATTTAACAAAAATGAAATTAATACATGTAGAGCTATTAAAAAATGGGTTTATACAGGGTTTATATAATGAAGAGTTTATACTTCACACTTGAAACACCTTTTGTTCCTACTTCTCAGAAACAGTGATCAGTAACAGTGTCTTATGTAGTTTTTGAGAAAATTTGCATGCATATTGAAGTACATAATCACACAAAAAACCACATACTTTAGACTTTGTATAACTTGCAGGGATTATTATTACTATTATTATGTCTTTTTGAGACATGGTCTCACTATATAGTTCAGGCTGGTCATGGGCTCCAACTTGTAATGATCCTCCTGCCTGTACCTCTGCAGTGCTGGAATTACATGCATGCACCACCATGGCAGCGTTTTTTGGGTTTTTTTTTTTTTTTTTTTTTTTTGGTGGAATTGGGGATTGAACTCAAGCCCTTACACTTGCCAGGCAAGCGCTTAATCTACTGAGCTATCTCCCAGGCCCCCCATGTCAGCTTATAACTTGCAGGATTCTTTTTTTAGTTAACATGTTGTGTTAAAGATAAAACTCTTACCTTATCAGCATATGCAGATTTTCTACATTATTCTAACATGAAAACTGAATTCCACTGTGTAGATGCAGTACAATTTATATAGCAGTCCTATACTGAATATTTACTGAAGTCATGCTCACATGCTACTAAAAAATCTTTATGGGGTTGGGGAGATAGCTCAGAGGTCTCAGTGTCTGCCTGGCAAGTGCAAAGACCCAAGTTCGATCCTTAGTACCACATGCCATGCTGGCTCCAAAACTGGGTGTGGTGGCACACATCTGTGATCCCAGTGCTGGTGAGGCTAAACTACATAGGGAGACTATGTATCAAAGAAATACATAAATTTAAAAATCTTTATGTATCATTGTGTTCATTTCTGTGAGTTCTATATCTAAGGATTCAACCAACAGATTGAAAATATTTAAAAACAAAACAAAACAAAAACCACCTACATTGGTACTGAGCATGTACAGCTGTTTTTTTTACTTATCATTTTCCCCTGAATAACAAAATTTAGCCAGACATGGTGGCACATCAGAGACTGAGGCACAGTCTCTGGCACATCATGAGTTACGAGGTCAGCTAGGGCTACACATTGAGTTCAAGACCAGCCTGAAACTATATAGTGGGACTCCGTCTCAAAAAACTAACAAAAAAAGCACAAAAAGTAAATCTAAAATCAATTAATAGTAATGAAGTTTAATTATTAACGAAGAACTTACATTGTATTAGGTATTATAAGTAATCTACAGGAGACTTAAAGTATACAGGAGGATGTGTATGGCTTAAATGCAAATACTATGCTGTTAGTGCCAGGAATTTATCTCAGTGGCACAGCACCTGGCTGGCAAGCATGAGGTCATGGGTTCAATTCCTGGTACCAAGAAAAACAAAAGATACTATTCTGTTTTGTAAAAAGGACTTCATCATCCAAAGATTGTAGTAGTTACAAGAGGTCCTAGGAGCAATCCCATGGATACTTGGGGGAGACTGTATGTACATACATATAACACACTCATACATGTATGTATATATGTGTTTATATAACATTTACAAAATGACTTGTAGGCTTACCTTTGGATATCTGTTTATAGGACACATTACTGTAGATTTTTAGGGTATGTGCATCCAGTACTCTTGACAGATACTGTCAAAGTGTGCTCTAAGAAAATGCTCTGGGCTAGGGATATGGATCAGTGGTAGAGCACTTGCTTAGCATGTATGAGTTTGAGCATCAAGACCAAAAAATATCTCAATTTGATAACCACACCAACAGTGTATATGGGACTACGTCTTCTATAATAATTTCATTATTAATAACCTGGTAAGTGTCTTGTTTGCATGTCATCCAGGAGCATCAAGATCACAAGAAAATTCTTTCCTCATTCTATTGTTACCCTCTTCTGATATATTGCTATTGGACTTCACTTGTACTTGACTCCTACATATATTTAAAATCATGCTAATCCTAGAAGCTGGATCTCAAGATCCAGGAATCTTCAGATACAGTGCTTGCAATGCTTCATTATCCTCATTCAGTCACTAAATTTTAACATATCTACCTCCACACCATCTCTCTGGTCTACTTCTGCCTTTCTCTAATTCTAGGGCTTGTTAACTGTCACATGAATAATTTCAAAAGTGGACTGGATTTTATTATTTACTCTCTTCCCCTATTTCATTGCACATTCTACCCCCGAATTAGTCTCAAACGCTGATATGTTTCTTCACTCACCAGTCCAAAAACACTCTGATAATTATTATTTTCTCATAGACTGAAACCTAAAGTAACTGCACCTATTATTCTAGATTTTTTTCATCATCCTCTACCTGCACCTCACATAATAGGTGTGTTTGATGCTCCCTGAAAACTATTATTTTTTCTGCCTGTAATGTTCTTTTCTTTACATTCAAATTCCTACACATAATTTCAATTCTAATCTTCATTTCACCTCAAATCCTACTTTTTACAAATCTTGCAGGATCTTGCTTTTATAGCCTTCCTGTATTTCTCCAAACCCTTTTCCACTATCTTGCTTTTTCCTCATAATGCTTTGTTAATGTTAATAATGTTACTTCCAGATTTGTGGGAAAATTTCATAGGTGTTCACAAACATATACTACAATCTCTGAGTATATGGTCATTGAGAGCTTTAATCACCTTGTTTTGTATATTTCAAGGTACCCGGCACTTTTCATATAGATGTATTTAAAATATACAGAAATTTTATAAATTTCTTCTAAAATGGCTCTCTTAAAATCTTTTCAGCTACTTTATGATACAGAATACACAAAACTACAAAAAATAAGCACTCTAATAAACATGTATTACCTGTTTGTTAGCAAAAATCAGGAGCAAAGCATCTCGGAGTTCTTTTTCGGTTAATAACTTTGCAAGTTCACTGTGTGCTTCATTAATTCTGTCTCTATGACTGCTATCAACAACAAATACGACAGCTACCAAAAAAATTCAATTAATCACTTGTTAGGTTTTAGTGAATGATACAAATATTTACTATTTTTTTATTATATTACTGCTAGTTTATTTACCACAACTATTTCCACACAAAGGCTGCATACTCAATGACAGAAATACCTACCAATAATTAATGGTATGATCTTGAGTAGTTCACATTACTTCACAGGTTTAGTTTTCTATCTATGATAGGGTTTACAACACTTCCTCTATCAAAAGATGCTCTTGATTTCTACTTCCTTTTCAAAAAGATAACTTTCATAAAATAAATATCAACATATTTATTTTTCCAAGGTATTCTTCTCTGAAAGCTAAGCATCCCCAGACTTTCAATCATTGCTTATAATGAGAAGTCCATTTTGTTCTATGAATTGTAGTTCATACTAATGTATTACCAAAAATTCCAAAGTAAAAATTCTCTAGTCTCCCATCTAAGTGGCAAGTAGAATGATATGTGGAACAGATGTATATACCTAACTGGGCCCAAACATAAATGGTAGCAAGATGGAATATATACACTTTGGTCAAGAGTAAGCCATTGTAAATCCTCTGAAAACAATAAATTAGAAATTGGTGCTGCTAAGGGATTATAAAGGGCTAAATGTTTAAATGAACTGAACACCAAAAGCACCAAAAATAAAACTGAGTATCACAATATTACCAGTGATCACCTCCACATGAATTCTAATAATGTATGCTATTAACAGCAGCCAAGATGTAAGTGTAATCACCTAAACATTATAGTTTTTAGTTTATAATAATGGCTCACTATGAGTAAGTTCAAAGTACATATACCAAGCTCAGCACCATCAATTTTTTTTTTTTTTTAAATAAGGGACTTGGGCCGGGGAGATGGCTCAGTAGAATAAGTGCTTCCCTGCCAAGTGCAAGGGCCAGAGTTCAACCCCCAGTTCCGCAAAAAAAAAAAAAAAAAAAACCTTATCACTAATGTATAGTCATTTAATTAATGTTTAAGTACTGGTTTTACTAGTACAAATTAGCTTACTAAAAATTGCCATCCTAAATTTTTAAAAACTTAAGTCATCAAAATTTTACTTACCTTGAGTATTGAGGTAATAATGTTTCCACAATGGTCTTAATTTGTGTTTTCCACCGACATCCCAAATGGTGAATTTTAGATTTTTATATTCTACAGTTTCCACATTAAAACCTGTTTTTAAAAAAGAGTTCCTTTTATACAGAATGTACTTTGCAATGAATAACACATCAAATACAGGCAACCCTGTTTGTAATTGTGCCTCATGAATTATCTGCATGTAGCAATATTTACAAAGTCCAAATAACTCCTAATACTACATGGGATTTAATGGTGACTAGCCCTCAATACCTCTACCAGGATCCTTAGGGCCTTAAAATCCATGTATCTACCAACTGTGGACCACTACTACTCCCATAACTCTCAGCTAGGGTTACCAATCCTCTATTCCTTCTAACTGTGATACCAATAGTCTCTTCTTTATTATTTTAAGATTCACATTTTAATCCCATAAGCACAGAATCCTGTATTTTTGTCTCTAAAATGCTTGTGATTTAGAGCCCTTAAAGAGCTATCTGCACAATAATCAATATCAAGTAAAACCCAGCCGTAAACTAGTTTGCCTATAAAATGACTTACAAAAGGGGAAAAACAAAAAGCAATATTCTTACTTACCAATTGTTGGAATGGGCTGCATGAACTCATCCTGTTTTAACTTAAACAAAATGGTAGTTTTTCCAGCACCATCTAATCCCAATGTAACAACTCGAATTTCCATTTTGGGTCCAATGTGAACTCTGTTGTCCTATAATTTAAAATCTTTAAATCTTTCAGTTCTGATATGGAGTAACAAAATAATAGCCATGTATACCTTTTATGAAGAAAACACTTTAATGTTCCCAGACATTCTATTTCAACTGAATCTTCTTTCAATAATAAGTTTTATGCAGTTCTAAGACACTTCAAAATAGGGCTAAATGAAGAATGGAAACTGCTACTTGATTGCCAGAAATATCTACTATTAACAATTTAATGTGTATTGTCTCACTTTTCTTATATATATACCAGCTAACAGAAAAATAAACATTTTTTAAAGCTTAATACTATATAGTGTAACTTATTTCTCATTCAACAGATTATGTATTTCTTTTATTTCAAATATATAAAGACCACAAGCGCAAGGACCTGAGTTCAATCCCTGGTTCCGAAAAAAAAAAAAAAAAATACACACACACACACACACACACACACACACATAAAGACCAAGTTTTTCTTTTAATAGTTTCCTTATATTCTGTGGATCACAAGTTAACCAATTCTATACTGTTTGATTTTAGATTATTTCTCATTTTTTGACATTACAAAGAATGTTGTAATAAACATATGTAATGGACATTCCCAGGTGTATGGCTTCTCTGACCCACTACTTTCATTTATAAAGTAATGATAAAAGTGGTATTAAGTAGTAGTAAATTGAATTCAACAAACAGATTAAAAGAATTATACATCATTCCTAAATGGGATTTATACTTGAAAGGCAAGGGCTGTTCAATATTTTAGAAGAATAGAAGACAAGAAAAATATAACCATCTCAACTAAGAAAAACATTTGACAAGATTCAACATGATTTCATGGTAAAAACCACTGGATACACTGGGAAGAGAAGGAAAACCACCTCAACATAATATAGCCCTATAGATAATATCAAACTCAATGATAAAAAAACTGAAAATTCTTCTACTAAGAAACTACTAAGAAATATGATAAAAATATCCATTCTTACAACATCTATTCAACACTGTTCTAGATTTAAAAATGTAACCAGAACAATTAAAAAATAAAATAAAATGAAAGAAAATGTATCCAAATCAAATAGAATACAAAATTCTCTTCACAGATGACACGACCTTACATGTGCAAAACTAAGATTCCATAAGAAAGAACATATGAATCCAACAAAGATGTAGAACACAAAATAAAGATGTTAAAATGAGTTGTGTGCTTATACAGTAATAATGAATGATCCAATAAAGAAATTTAAAAAGTCTCATTTATAATAGTATTAAAAAGAACAAAATACTTAAGAATAAAGCCAGACAGAGAGAAGATTTAGGCATTGTAAATCATAAAACATTGCTAGTAAATTAAACCATAAAAGAAAAACATGGATCCAGGGCGATAGCTCAGCAGCATAAGCACCTGCCTGGCAAGCACAAGGTCCCGAGCTCAGTCCCCAGTACTGCCAAAAAAAAAAAAAAAAAAGAAAGAAAGAAAGAAAAAAGAAAAACAATCCATGTGTATGGATTGGGATAGTAATATTGTTATATATAGTGTGATTACTACCCAAAGTGGTATGCAGATTCAATGTAATCCCTATCAAAATCCTAACAACACAGGATAGAAGTACAGCTCAGTGGTAGCATTTATCTAACACAAAGGCCCTGGATTCAATGCCAAGGCATGGTTTAAAAAAAAAAAAAAAAAATCCCCAATCAATTTATTTGCAGAAATAAGGAGAAAAATCATCCTATAGACTCTTAAGGGACATTGAGTAGCTAAATTAATTCTGAAAAACAACAAGGTTGGAGAGTATACTTCAAAATATTTATAAAGCTATAATAAAATCTTGTGGTACTGCCATAAAGATAAATGCACCACATACCAATAAAATAGCCCAAATATAAACTTTCACATATATGATCAAATAATCTTCAATAAGGGTGCCAAAGATCACTCAATGGAAAAATAGTTTCTTCAATAAATATATGAGGGAAACTGGATATACACATACAAAAGAATGGAGGTGGACTCTAATCTTATACCACATACAAAACATGATTTTAACTCAAAATGGTAATATTCCTAAAAATAAGATCCAAAATTATAAAAGTCTTTGAAGTAAAGAAGAAAAATGCCTCTGTTGTATGTTATGGGTCGGTGCCCAAAGAAACGAGAAGACCTGATGGATGTAGCTTTAGAGGTCTCACTGAGATTAGCCTCTCTCAAAGTGAGCCCAGAGCCTCAGAAGCATCTCACATTTATTGAGGGATAAAGGCAGGCCAGGAAGTGTGCATAATTACTTAAGTGAATGCAAACTACTATCTCTATTAACTTTCACCATTTGCCTAACACTAGCTTTACACAAATGCTAGCCCATAACATCCCAAGTAAGGGATCAAAGAACAGGGCGCCTGCAAGAGAGGCTGCAATCTGCAGCCTTGTGTCCCAGCTTGCCCGGCATTTACAAGTGACAGACAGCAGCTCTCCCGGTCTCTGTCTATTGTTTCCTGCTCTCTTGGGACATTAGGCTTTTGTCTCAAATCTCTATTTCTACCAGCCTCATGACATTAAATTTGACAGTAACTTCTTAGATATTACAGGACACAAAGCAAAAATATTTGAATGGAACTACATCAAACTGAAAACTTATTTTGCATAAAGTGACATAATGTAATCAAAAATCATTCTACACAAGGAAGAAATTATCTAGAAATTAATGATCTCATAAGGGATTAATATCTAAAATATATAAAGAATTCCTGGGGCCGGGGAAATGGCTCAGTAGAATAAGCGCTTGCCTGGCAAGCACAAGGGCCTGAGTTCAAAACGGCGGTTCCACCAAAAAAAAAAAAAAAAAAAAAAGAATTCCTATAATTCAACAAAAAAAATCTAATAATCTAATCAAAATGGGGGCAAATTATTTGAATAGACATATTCAAAACAATATACAAGTCAGCTGGGCATGATGGCACACATCTGTAACCCCAGTGAATTTGAAGCCAGCCTGAGCTACAAAGTAAGTTCAAGGCCAGCCTGGACTGCATAGTGAAAACCTGTCTCAAAATAAAAAAAAAAAACAAAAACAAGACAATATACAAGGCCAACAAGCACATGAAAAGATGCATATCACTAGGCATCAAAATAATGCAAATCGAGGGCCTAGCTAAATAGCTCAGTGGATTAAAAGCGCCTGCAAGCAGGCGAGGGGGTCAAGGGTTCAGGCCTGCCATGCTGGCCCTGCCCCCAGGGTGCACTGAGATGGCAATTGAGACTGGGCATGGTGGCATGTGCCTGTAATCCCAGCCCTCTGGAGGCTGTAAACAGGAGGATCACTAGGAGACTGATCTAGTATTAAGACTCTGTTGATCCTTCCCTAAAAAAAATTAAAAAAAAAAAAAAAATCATGCAAGTCGAAAAGCAAAAAAAGATAAAAACCTCATGTCAATTAAGATGGCATCTAAAACCAAATGGAAAATAACAGGTATTGGTTAAAATGTAGAGAAATTACAACCCTGCCCCACCAAAGTAGGGATAGTAATATGATGTAAAAATGATGGAAAATGGTTCCTCAAAAAGTGTAAAATAGATCTACTAGATAATCTACTCACTACCTTCTCTTCTGGTTTTATTCCACAAAAATTAAAAATGCCTCAGAGAGGTATCTGTAATACACCCACATGCAAAGCAGCACTTAATAACCAAGAGGTGAAAGAAGCCTAAGTGTCTACTGACAGATGAATGGATAAACAAAATACAGCATTGTTGGAGAGTGGCCTGGCCCACAGATCCTAGGTCCCTGCCCTGGGCCCCACTCATGGGAGAGCCATTCCGCTCCTCTGAGTCTTCCCCACCCAGGCGCTCTTGTAGGGACCTACTCTTTGCTAGTAGTTTCTTAGCCTGGACCAAGGGCAAAGGAGAATGAACTACAAAGAGACACAGATTCAATCTGCGGGCAGGCAGGGGCCTCTTGCCCGTAGGGTAGAGGAGCCCTCGTCTTCCCTTTATTCACCCAGACACAGGTAGAGGCAATTATCTATTAATACATACTCAGGTAAACAACTTACACTCAGCTGTATTGACTTAACCCTAGACCCTACAATTGCCATCACCCCTATTTTTCTCCTTGCGCTCATACAGGAGGCCAATTAAGCCTCAATTTGCCTCTGATCTCCCACAAGGTATATATGTGTACAATGAAGTACTATTTAGCCAAAAAAAGAAATAAAATTCTCTTATATGCCACAACATGAACTGTGAAAACATTATGCAAAATGAAATAAGCCTGCCACAAAAAGATAGATCATATATTATTTCACTTATAGAAAATATCTAAATTAATCTAATCCACAGGAACACAAAATAGAATGGTAGTTACCAGGGACTAAAGTTAGGTGAAGCCAAGCAGGGAAATTGTTTAAAGAATACAGTTTCAGGTTTACAAGATGAAAAGGTTCTTAACAATATTGGAGTATATGCTTAAAAAAGGGATAACTGCCAGGTGTCGTGGTGCATGCCTGTAATCCCAGCACTCTGGAGGTTGAGGCAGGAGGATCATTGTAAGCTTGAGACCAGCCTAGGATACAAAGTGAGCTCAAGGCCATCCTGAACTGAAGAGCAAAACCCTGTCTCAAAAAGACAAAAAAAACAAAAACAGGTAAAATGGTAAATTTTTTATTATGTGTTTTTTACCAAAAGGAAAGTGATACATCCTCAAAATAAAGTACCTTGTACTTGTAAAAAGGAATAAAAAAGGGCTGGGGAGATGGCTCAGTGGAATATGTGCTTCCCTGACAAGCACAAGGGCCTGAGTTCAATCCCCAGTTCCATTAAAAAAAAAAAAAAAAGGAATAAAAAAGTATCACTGTGTATTATAATGGAGGCTTTTTAAAGGATGTATAGTTAAATGAAAATATAGAAAAATGTGTAAGATATTCAATTTTTCAATGTAGACAATGAGCACAAATATATAAATACATTTTTCTATTTTTTCTAAATGAATGAAACTAGGAAAAATTCTGTTAAACTGTAAAATAAAAAGTTTAGAGGGAACAAGAATAGAAGCTAAACTTTTTCTTTTTCTGGCCAGAAAAGCCAGCCCCGGAGGTGGGGCTGGCATGGCACGTGGTGCCAGGGATCAAACTGCAATCTCTGTGCTTGCCTAAGCTTGCCTAAGCAGGCAGCTTTAGACCACTGAGCTATCTCGCCCACCAGATGGTAAACGTATCTTTAAAAACACTGCTTTGCAGATGTGACTCTAGATTCTGTAAATTGTGTCACATAATTATAAAACAAAGTTAAATTTTAAAACTACCTTTAAGGGCTGGCAAGATAGCTCAGTAGTCTAAAGCGTCTAATGAGGCAAGCTTAGGCAGGCGCAGAGGACCACCATTTGATCCCTGGCACCACATGCCTCACCAGCCCCGCCCTCAGGGCAGGCTGAGCTGAGCTAGCAATAAATAAATAATAAATAATAAAACTGCCTTTAAAAACAAAAAGTAAAATAGAGCTAACAAACTGGTTGTTTTGCTTGGTTTGAGTTCTTTTGTTTTTGAGACAGGGTTTCACTATGCAGCTCAGGGTGGCCTGAACTCACATTGTAGCCCAGGCTGCATTGTAGCCCAACCCTATCTCAAAAAGAAAAATAAGTAAATAATAAAGAGAAAATAAAATGTGATATATAAGGATGACCTGGAGGACTTTATGACAAGTGAAAAAAGTCACATGTAGAAACAAACACTTTGCTATCTCAATCATGTATGAAATCTAAAAAAGCTGTTCATCCTGCAGCATTTCTCCTCTCTCAGCTTCTTGAGTGCTGGGATGACAGGCATGTGCCACCTCACCCAGCATTCACAAACCTTTCTGAATCAAAGAGAATCACTATAAAAGGAGAATTAAATATATACACTGAAGGCCAAATAAGGGCTTTAACTTCTTTCTCAAAAAATATTTGTTAGGAAATAACATGGACAATTTGAATACTAACTAGATACTTGACAACATTAGTGAAAATATTAGAGATGATTATTAAACTTTTTAGGTATGATTGGCTAATCTTTGAAAAAGAATCTTTATCTTTTGGAAATGCACACTCAAATATCTAATAAACAAACTGATACAATATTGGAATAAAAATATGATGCTAGAATTTACCTCAAAATATCCCAGAGACTGAGGAGTAGAATAAAGGAGATATGACATAATGAGATTGTACTTGTTAAATTGGGTAATGAATACAGGAAAATTCATAATACAATTATTCTACTTTCCACTGATGAAAAATTTTCTTAGACACGCCTATTATATTCATTTGATTAATAAACATTGTATGTATGTACTGGATTACCCTAATGTACCTCAAAAAGATGTACAAATGGTAAAAATAATTTTCTTTTTTGGAAAAAAAAAAAAAGAACCTGTTCTTTGCAGGAAATTTTTTTTCTTAAAAAAAAAAAAAAAAAAAAAAAAAAAATCCAGATCCATGATGTAGAGTATGCCTAAGGAGAGTCACATGGAGAGAAAATATTCTCTCAGGCTTTCACAGAGAGCACAATGGCCAAGCAATGGCCATGACTCAGCCACATGGCTGACATTGACAAAGGTTCTACAATCTGAGGTACAGGATCTCAGGATAAATCCTGAGGGGATTTGACTGACTTTATCAGACCCAAAAGCTACAACTCTTGTTGCACAGGTCCTGCTTTACCTTGGTCTTAACCATCCAGCAGAAAAATATAAAAATGAAGTATAAGAAGTAAAGCCATGGTGTTATGTTGAACTGTTGGGGACTCAGGTCAACAATTTCTGACACTGCCAGTCAAGCGGAAGACCCAATACTATTATGGACCTCTGAACTCTTTTAGAATATTTTGCTGAGTTTACACACCTATAATATTTAAATGATAGAACTTAACAAAAAAGGGGATACAGATGAATGTCCATTTGGTATCTGTGTATTCAAAGCGGTTAGGACAGATATATAGTTACATTCTCTTAATGAATAGAGGGATTTGTTCTAATGGTGTTTGCAAATAGGATATTAAGTCCACATCTTGTACAGCAATTAACCACTAGGAAGACAGTATGCAATGTGTTAATTATTGAAACTGTCCTAGCGATTTGATTTGAAACTGTCTCACTGCTATTTGTTTCTCAATAAAATTATGGAAAAAAATCCAGTAATTAATTAAGTTCTTAGTTGTGTATTTGAGCTGATTAGAAAGATACATAAATCAATCATGATTTGTCTGAAAACACACCAAAACATAAAGTGTTACCTTTGTAAAAGTGACAGGGATGCTGGCATCCAACTGAATGTGATCTGCGACCTCTGTAAACTGCTGCTGCTGTTTCTGCAATGTTTCCAAAGACCTTGTAATTTCCTGTTTTGCCAAGACAACTCTACAATCATCCTAGAAAAAGGACAACAGTATTTCTCATAAACTTTTTCTTACAGAAACAGAATCTTACCACTGCCAACTTGGAATACAGTTCGATTTAACACTACAGTATTCAGTTATTAAACTAGCCTGAACTGCACTATAAAAACTCTATCTCAAAAAGAAAAATAAATAATAAAGAGAAAATAAAATAAAGTGTGGCATATAAGATGACCTGGAGGACTTTATAACAAGTGAAATAAGTCAGATGTAGAGACAAACACTTTGCGATCTTAATCATCCATGAAATCTAAGAGAGTTGTTCTTGTGAAAGCAGAGAATAGAACGGTTGTTAACATAGCCTGGAAAGGGTGTGGAAGAAAGAGAATAGAGGCTGGTCAACCAGCACAGATACAACAGATAGAAGGAATGAGCTCTAGTGTTCTACTACACAGCATGGTGAATACAGAATGACAAAAATACACAGGTTAGGTACTCCGTGTCTTAAATACTTGGGATTAGAACTGTTTCAGAATTCAGGGATGTGCACATTTGAGAAATTTACATACATGTTACCAGTTAAACATATTTAAGTCAAAAATACAAATCTGAAAAGCTCCAACATTGAAAATTTTTTCAGTGTCACATTGGTGCTCAAACAATTTCAGATTAAAAAAAAAAATTCACATTTTAAGCCAGGCATGGTGCCACACACATGTAATCCCAGTATTCTGGGAGGCTAAGACACAACAATCATAAATTCAAGCCAAGACTAGGCAATTTAACAACTTAGTGAAACCCTGTCTCAAAAGAACCTCAAAAGTTCATATTCTAGAACATGGATTTTCTGATTTCTGAATACTCAACCCATTATTATATATTTTAAAATGGCTTAAAGGGAGGGTTTATCTTACATTTTAAAAATATTACCCATTCTAATTGGAATGATGAAAGCAAAGTTCATTGAGGTCAAGATTTACATTTCCCAGCCGATTAGTGATGTTTGCCCATTTTTGATTGGATTATTTAAGGGTATTTTGCTGTTCAATTATTTGAGTTCCCGGGTATTTTGCTGTTGAGTTATTTGAGTTCCCGTCAGGTATATAGTTATGTACAGATATATATATATATTTCTTCCTGCTCAATGTTGTCACCACAAAGAAATAATAAATGTTTGAGGTGATGCGTATGCTAATTTCCCTGACATAATCATTATGCAATTGTCTTCGTTACTTTTCTCTCATTGCTGAGACAAAATATCCAAGGCCCAAAATTAAGGAAAGGAAGGTTTATTTAGTTCATAGTTTGTGGAAGTTTCAGTCCATACTCAGCTGGCTCCAAGGCAGGATAGCATAGCAAAAGGCAGCAGTTCATGGCATGGAAGACAGCAAAAGCAACAAAAGCAAAAAGGGAGGAGCTGAGCAGGACTCTTTACCTCCCTTATATTTTATGCAGACTCATGCCCCAGGGCAAGTATAGCACTCAAAACCATAATGCTAACACCAGACCATGAATCAATCATGAACTCTAGAAGCCTGCCAGATGACTGCCTGAAGCTTTGGTGGGGGACATCCAGATACAAACCATAACAACAATGTATACATCAAAACAGCAATTATAGGAGCCAGGAATGTAGTTCAGTGGCACAAGTACCTGCCTGCCAAGCACAAGATCCTAAGTTCATTCCTGGTACCAAAAATGAAAAAAAAAAGTTACAAAACAGCAATTGTAGTCCATAAGTATGTACAATTGTTATATATAAATTAAAAAAACTTAAAACAAAAGACTAGAGGTTCCACATTAAAAACAAATCCAAGATCCAATTTTACATACATTAACTCAATGGAATGATATATCACTGACAATGACCAGTTATTATGACAGAATACTTCACAAATACTAAAAATAAATATTTCATAAGTATAAACATTTTTTTATAAAGTAAATATGAAAATAATCAAATAATAAATCTAACTTAAGACATTCTGTTCTGATGTTGCTGTGTAGCTTGATCAACCATCATGAGTTGAATGAGCATTTATTATTTAAGAAATGCTTTCCATCTATACACAACAAATTTAAAGATAGAAAAATGGACAAAGATGCATCCAGACACCTTCAGGGCAAATATGCATACTATAGCATTCAAAGTCAAATAATCCAGTTACTTAAACATAAAGAATTTACTATAGATGCGCTTTATAGCACATAATTGTAATTCCAACACTCAGGAAGCTAAGGCAGGACTGCCTTAAGTTTGAGGCCAGCCTGAACTTTATGTTGAGTTCAAGGCCAACCTGAACTAAATAGTAAGATCAAATCTCAAAAAAAAAAAAAAAAAAAGTAGGTGTAATTATTAACTGGATGGTTGAAAGAGTAGTATCATGGAAGTAGAAACTGTAGAAAATAGCTAACATCTATAGGACTAGGGAATAAAGGGAAAAATTAGAGTTACTAAAACTTAGAAATTCATAGACAGGGCTGCTAACAGCTGAAATTCAGACCTCTGAGAAACCATACGTTCACTCTAAAGAATAACATTCACTGAAACCCCAAGCAAACTGGAACCCGCAGGAAGCTAGCAAACTCCTGCCTTCCAGTTTCCCTCTAGTGGCCCCTATGGGCCACTAAACAGGAAGTAATCTGCCTACACAGATAAGTGGTTCAGAGTTCAAGCCCCAATGTCACAAAGCAGATGATAGAAGAGAAGGACTGGAGCTGAAAGACAGTAAGTTGCATACACAACTACTATAATTCTATGAAATAAGGACTAAACACCAAACAACTCAAGACGAAAGAGGTACAGAACAGCCACACTGGCGTAAGTACAATCAGATACTTCAAACAGGCATTACATGGGTAAAAGGTTTAGCCTACCATAACTTGAAATTAGCATAATAATTTGCAGTGCATCTGTAAAAATAAGGTAGATGTTTGCTGTTCTAAAATTCCTGTAGTGGCCAACCAAATAGTTCAGCAGATTTAAGTGCCTGCAAGCAGGGCAAGGGGCCAGAGGTTCAATCCCTGGACCTGCTGTGCCAGCCCCGCCTCTGGGGTGTGCTGAGTCAGCAATTGAGACTGAGCGCAGTGGTGCGCGCCTGTAATACCAGCTCTTGGGAGGCTGTAAACAGGCAGACCACTACAAATCCAATCTAGTAGTGAAACCCTGAACACCCTGTAAACCTATCCCTAAAAATACAAAAAAAATTAAAAAAATAAAATTCCTGAGTAATTACCCTGTGTCTGTCATTTATGAAGGAGAAACAAAATAAGGAATCTTATTTTTAAAAACATCATTTGCAAACTACGTAATAAATTGCTTATAATACCTCAACCATCACAAAACATAGGTTTACTGCAATACTGAAGAACTATCAAATTAGAATAGAGGCAAGGAACACTTGCAAGAGAGCATCCAAAAAAAAAAAAAAAAAAAAAAAAAGAAAGAAAAGAAAAAAAAAATGACAAAGGAAGAGAAAGTCCCAAAGACTGGCTAACATTATAACTAAACCTTGAAGGCAAAAGAAGATTTCCACTAGCAGAAAAAAAAAAGAGAGGCACTCTAAGCAGAAAAAATAGCATGCACTTGGCAAAGAACAGTAACAACGCTTGCTATGACTGGAGAAGGACAAAGGTTAGAGGATTCCTAGAATCAACAGCTTTATGGGGGAGAGGATAAATGAAGAGCAGGATAGTGACATGTTAATGCAGTAACTGAAGTTACAGACCATGTGCTGAGAGCAATATCAGTGCATGCAGGAGAGCTCAAATAGCAACTGAACTAATAAAATAAACCAAGGTGTATCTGTTGAGCATGGTTATGCAAGTCTATAATCCCAGCACTCAGGAGGCTGAAGCAGGAGGATTGTAATGAGTTTGAGACCAGTCTAGGCTTCATAAGTAAGTTCAAGGTCAGCGTGCACTACATAGCAAAATTCTGTCTCAAAATAACAAAATAAAACACAAGAAAAAAAGTAGTGTATATCTCTGGTAATTATCTACTGAAACTTACAACTGTAGCTATAGCCACATTGAAACCGTTTACCTGCTGCAAAGTTTTTTCACAATGGAGGCAGACAGTTGAAACTTGGGACAACAGAATAGTCATATCTTCTTGTTGCTGCCTGAGCCAAATCAGTTTTTCACGAACGTGAGCATCAACCACACTTAGTGCCATCTCTTCTTGACGACACAGAGTTTCATGTAGATCAGAAAAATAAGCTCGGACACATGATCGTGCATTCTCTGCAGTACCTGGTACCTAAGGAAATATGGTAAATTTTAAACACATAACCTAAACAAATATTTTATAAATCTGCACCCTTACAAATTCCAAAATTTAAACCTCCACGGTAGAACTTTCCCTTCAACTACTGACTCTAAATATCCAACTGTTTATGAATGACATCTCAAGCAAAATGAAATACCTAATCTCCAATCTCCCAACCCCCAAACCTAGTTACCTCCATCTCAGTAAATGGTAATTCCATCCTCCAGGTTGTTGAAGCCAAAAAGAAAAAATAGGAGTCATCCTTAACATCTTTTTCACATACCACAACTAGTCCTCCAGCAAATTTCTCGTGACTGCAAAATGTATCCAGAATCTGATCATGCTTTACCACTTTCAAACAACCTAGTCCAGGCATTCTCATCTCTCACCTTGTTATTATGGAGTGTGAGCAAAATATACATTGAATGTTTAAATTTTTCAATATTACATTACAAGACACATTGCCATTAGTCCCCCTCAAAATATCTCCCTCGGTTCAAATATTCTGTCATTTTTGCTTCATTCTGAAGTAATTCTAGAAGTCCTCTTTTGTGTATTTATTTGGTGTGAATCAAAACACTATGAATACTGTTACTAAGTGCCGCCCAATAGAAAGACGGGCTTGTAAAAACATGGTGCGTCTATCTTCCTCATTCACTGGATCCGGCACTGTGCAACTTTTGGCTCTTCCACAAAGTCAAAATGACCATGAAAGACAAATGTTTAAAATCAGTTCAGGACATCAAGGTAGTCACAATAGCAAAACCAAAGACACAAATGAGGACTTCCAAAACTGTTTCAAAAAGTGGAAAGAATAAGTGTATCTATCTTAGGTGAAAAGTATTTTAAAGGTGATTAATGGCAGTGTATAATTTATCATAATTTTTAAATTTAAACATTCACTGTATTTTCAATCATACTTGGTATGCTAGTTTCTAACTGGCCTAATTGTTAGACCCTCCAAGTTACCTGACCAATTAATATCAACAATCAATCACTAGGGCCTTTTTTCTACTTCCTTAAAATCTCAAATATCAAATATATCTTACTTTCCATTCTTACAACCCTACCGCCATAAGCATCTCACCATTAGAAACTTTTAACGATGTTTTCATAGATCTTACTTACAATATGTTGCTCTTCCAGTTCATTTTCTGTATTTAAAAGCAACCATTTTTAATGCAAATCTGATTATGTTATTCCTGTATCAATTCTCCAAGAGCTGATCACTACACTTAGACTAAGTTCCAAACTATAACATGACTAAAAAGATGCTGCATGATTTAGCCTTTAACTTTCCGACCTATCTTCTTGCCATCAAGAAACTTTGAAAACTGGAGTGAGTTTTAAGTTTCTTCTTGCCCAATCCTCATTTTTCAGCATTTTAACATATTCTACCCTCTCTGGAACAGCTCATTTCTTACCACATTCTTCTCCCTGACTGAACTCCTTTAAACCTCAGTTTAGACATGACTTCTTCTAGGAAGCCTTCTTTGACCCACACAAATTGATGCTCCTTTTATATGAAGTCCATACTTCCCTACCCACTACACAAAAGTTATCACACTAACACACTGCCTCTGCTTCATAATGGATGATAACTTCCATGAAAATACTTTTTAAAAGTTGGTTTCAGTCACTAGTGCAGTACCAGCACACTGTAACTGTGCAATACTTACTAGAAGGTGAAAAAGGTGAGAATGAAAGGGGTAAGAAGATTAAAAAGGAAGAAAAAAATCCATACATGTTCTGTGTGTGCCATTCCGATTCCATCTTCCACTATTTGTTCTCCGCCTTCAATGTGCTGAACGATTCCAACTAATTTTCTAGAATAATCTGAGATTTCCTCAGTGAAGGTCCGTATGCAGTGAGCCATATCTAAAATTGATGCTCGGATCTGGTTAGCTTCTGGTTCCAATACTGAATGCTATAAAATACAACATAATTACAGAATTCACAATATTGACTGATATAAAAGCTACTTTAAATTTTGCTTAATATAAAAAAGTATCAGCCACAGATGATTTTACAACACTTTTAGAAAAAGTACAGCCTAAGAAGGCAAAAACATACTTTTAATTTTTCATAAGAGAACTATACTACTAAAGAAATAATTTAAAATGGGGCAGTCCATTTATGAGACAAGAAACATAGAAACTTTATAATATAACAGTACATGTGTAAACATAAATACTATGAAATTATCCTGTGTATTATGAAAAATAAGAACATAAAGAAGACTTTTTTTTTTCCTATTAGAATAAATTTCTTTTCATTTTGAGGTACTGGTGATTGAACCCAAGACCCTGAACATGTTAGGCAAGTATTCTACCACAAAGCTATTCCAGCCCTTTTAAAATTTTACTCTGAGGGATAGGGAGACAGCACAGCGGTGTAAGTTCCTGCCTGGCAAGCGCAAGGTCCTGAGTTCAATCTGCAGTACGAAATATAAATAAATAAAGATAAAATAAAATTGTACTTTAAAACAAGGTCCCACTAAATTACACAAGGAGACTCAAACTTGCAATCCACCCTCCTGAGCCTCCCGATAGTTAGGATTATGGATGTGTGCCACCACACCTGGTTAGAAAGATATTTTTCAGTAAAGAGTCATTAGGCTTGAACTTTTTATGACATTCAAAAACCTCTCAAGCCAGGCACAGTGGCACACACCTGTAATTAAGCATTTGGGAGGCTGAAACAGGAGGATTGCTAAGTTTAAGAGTAGTCTGAACTACAAAGTAAGACCCTATCTCAAACAAACAAATGAAAACTCATTTCTTTTCATGCTACAAAGACCAATCCACACATCACTTGATTCTTCTTCAATCTTTCATTTTAGCATAAAGAACCAGGTCAAGGAAAACAAAGGCTGGTAAGTTAGGTAAAGTCGTTCAATTTAAACAAAATTCCTACCTTATGGCCTTGATGTTTTCCATATTCTTTGCAGACACAGCACATGAGTGGGCAGGTCCGACAACCTTCTTCCAAGCAAACAAACTCAATGGCATGTACTTGGTGCTGAGAGCACATGGTTTTCTCATGAGGTTTATCAGCTAGAGGCACTCGCCTGTGCTTTGCTAAAGTCTTTGTAGAATGAGTAACTTGAGAACACTCTGAGCACAAGTGAGTTGCACACACAGTGCAATACACAGATGCAACGTGAGCTTCATCTTCATCACAACGAATGATACTCTGACAAAAACATAATGGTTTAAAACTGAATCCAGTAAATATGATAGAGCAAATTTTGAAATATAAGACCCCATAATTTTGCAAAGATTTATATATGTTAAAACAGAAAATTTCAGGCTGGCCAAATAGCTCAGTAGATTAAAGCGTGAGGGTTCGATCCTGGGCCTACTGTGCCAGCCCCACCCTCGGGGGCCCACTGAGACAGCAATTGAAACTAGGTATGGTGGTGAGCGCCTGTCATCCCAGCTCTTGGGAGGCTGTAAACAGGCGGATCACTATGAGTCCGATCTAGTAGTGAGACCCTGAACACCCTGTAGACCCTTCCCTAAAATACAAAAATAAAAAATAAAAACCAGAAAATTTCTTAAGTCAGTTTTGTCAAGTGGAGTATATTTGAGCAAAGAAAAACAAACCAATGCAAAGAAAAAATGATTTGCAAACTGGGCATCACCCAAAACAATTTCAAAGAACTTCAACCAACAATGTGATCAGATAGGATTTATTTTTAAAAGTGCAAGTGAGATATAGAAAATACCTTAACTGGTGACAGCTTAGTTGATTAACCAATTGATTGGTAAACTGCAACTAACCACTGTTTATTCAGATTAAACAAATTGTAATTATATTCTATATAGGTTTAGTTCTTTGGGCCCAACAGATATCCATTCAAATTCATGGCCTCCCACAAGTTTTATTTAACAAAAAATACATGGGTAACTAAGCTACTACTATTGTTAAGACATTTTTCCTCTACATGAAATGGTCTCTTTCAGGGAGTTTTTTCTTGTTATTATTGTATTTTACTGTTGAATAATATACTTCTGCATCCTCTGTTGTAATGTAGCTTACATAATTTTTACTTCTCCAATCCTATTATTCACTCTAGCTTTGAGTAGAATTGAATTATAATAAACAGGAAATTTTACACATACACATAAAACATAGTTTTAGGAATACTATTTTCAAATAATTCAAGTTGTTCTATTTTTGTTATGTTGATACTAGTGTAGTCTTTAGAAGTGTAATGTAATAAAAAGTTGTATTTCTAGAAATTTGCCTGGTAAAGAAAGTGAGGTACCATTGTGTTAATAGTAAATATTTTAAACTAAGGAAAAAATTATAACAAATATTTAACCAAGTCAAGCAATACCTCTCCAGATATGCCAATGGCTTCTTCTGCAGCTCCATATTGACCAATATGTCCATTCTGTAGTCGTTCCAAAAGCTCTAATAAAGCAAAATTTTTTTTCAACCCCCAAACACCTGAATCACCTAGAAGATAAAATCAAAAAACTACATGTAACAAAATGTAGTATTAATTCTTGTATCACAGAGCTGGAGACGAAAGTCTCATTTTCACCATGTATCACAGGTTAGCCTCAAATTCACAATCCAACTTGCTTCTATGCTAATTATTGGGATTACAGATGTGGGATACCATGCCTGACCATTAATAATGTCTCACTCTTAAAAAGCCAGAATTTCTCCATTTCCTTGTCATTCCAGAATAATTGCTTTGTCACTGTTCTTTTCAGAAAAAAATAATTCCTTAGCATGTCAAGTAGAAATATTATTTTGTTAAATAGTTTCACTATGCAGCCAGGCTGATCTTGAACTCACTATATAATTCAGGCTGGACTTGCACTCATGGTGATTCTCCTGCCTCAGCCTCCCAATTTCTGAATGGTAGGATTACAGTTGTAGACCACAGTACCTGGCTAAAAATATACTTTAAAATTCTACTTTCCTATTGGTTAACTTTAAAAATCTTACTTTATCACTGAATTAATATACAACAAGTGCTTTAAGAATTTTTCACTGTGATCTACAATAAGAAATATCAATAGGGGGAGGAGCACTAAGATGGCAGAGTGGTGAGCAGCAGAGAAAGCATCTCTCAAGAGAGTTGCCATCTAGATGCTAGAATAGAGCAACATAAGGAAGATAAGAGGGAGGGAAGGAAGGAAGGATCTGAAGCATGAATTCAAGTCCATGGAGAGAGTAAAGAGAGAAATTTCAATGAAGAAGAAGATAACCAGTGGCACCTTTTCCCTGAGATGGGACTCAATGTTCAAGAAGACACACAGTGACTGCTGGTGACCCCAGAGGTCTCCATGGAGAGACACAGCAAGAGAGGGGAGCATCTCATATGAAGGACTGCACTAGCTGGTGGTGAATGCTAAGGGCTCAGTTGTCCTGCATGAGAAAGATTGCCCAGGAAGACATCTTAGAGAGGGGTAGGCTGACTTCTGCATTTAGAGCAAGTCTGGCCTCAGATAGAAGGTGCAGGCTCACTGAGATTATCCACAACCCTGCCAAAAGCCACTGCTGGCCTGCCCAAATCAGTCAACATGGATCAGGAGTTGGTTTCCATAGCAGTCTACCAAGGACAGCAGAGAATACCTGGAAGTGGACTTTTTCTCTCCCTCTCTTTGTTTTGTTACTGTGGTGATGGTTTTGCATTTGTATTGTGTTTTTTGTTTGATATTAGAGATAATTTTCTTTTAAAAGAAAGAATCACTGGGCATGGTGGCCCATGCAGTAACCCCAGCACACAGAGGTTGAGGCAGGATCTTTGCTAGTTTGGTACTAGTCTGGGCTACAAAGTGAGCTCAAGGCCAACCTGAACTGCTTAGCAAGACCAACATAAATAAACAAATGAATGAATTAAAAATACTTTTTCTTCTTTCCATTTTTCTATTTTTCCAAATTTTCTATAGTGTATATAAATATTCCTATAATACAACTAAAAATAAATTTAAATAATGACATTCTATGCTGGACATGGTGGTACACGTCTGTTATCCCAGCACAAGGAAAGGTGAGACAAGTGGACCACTGTGAGTTCAAGACCAGTCTCAGCTACATAGTTTCAAAGACAGCCTAGACTACATAGCGAGACACTGTCTCAAAAGAAGTATTTTTATAAAATGACAGCCAAGTATATATCAAAGGAAACTAGCACACATTCCAGACTGGAAACAGAGAAAAAGAAAAAAAAAACTTAAAAACAAAACTACCTACATGCCATAGTAATTATAATCTCTTAGCTAAGGGAGATGTTTTTCCAATATTATGTTAGTATTCACATTTTATTTGATTTGAACCTAAGATGGAAACAACTATTCCCTGTCATAGATTTGTACTTTAGTTGAATATTCTATATGTTCAATACCTGACCCTGTGGTATTAACATAGAAAAACGATAGTGCTTCTCAAAACAGTGGAAGAAAAGTTCTAGCCTTCATCTACAAAAGTTATCGTATCTGTAAGTATAATTTTTTATAAAGAAATAATGTACAGTACATGTGTCTTAAAAAACAAAAGGTAGCCAGGGAGATGGCTCAGCAAAGCAAGGGCTGGTCTGGCAAATGCAAGGTCCTGAATTCAATCCCTGGTATCAAAAATAAATAAATAAATATATAAAAATAAACCATCAAATAAAAGAACATCAGAATAGACATCTCCACTTTCTTAGCTTATAGTACATTAATGCTATCTGTAATGACAGTATCACTATCATATATTATCTCAGAAACAAAGTGTTTACATTAAAGATAACAGAAATGCTAAGATAAAATTTTCAAACCATATTTATTCACATTTTAAAGTTTTCTAGTCTAAAACTATGGGTACTCCTGCTTACTCTATAAGTGGATAAATTTTCTAAATGTGTTCCATTGTATATATAGTAAAAGTACTCTAAAAGACATCTTATATCATGCTATAGACCAGAAATACACAGCAGCTTTAAATGTCACAGAGAAAATTTCTTTTACCTAAAATCAGTAAACTTACAGAAATGAAATTACATTTGTAAATTAAAATTTCTAATATTAATAGAAGTCATTATTTCCAAATGTGATATGGCAAAGTAATGACTTATTTCAAAATACACAAAGCAAAATTTTATTTTTATTTCTTGATTTTTTAAAATTTTTTTGTGGCCGGCTCAGCCTGCCCTGGGGTCAGGAGCTAGAGTGGCATGTGGTGCCAGGGATCAAACCAGGGTCCCCACACTTGCCTAAGCTGGTGCTTCAGACCAGTGAGCTATCTCACTGGCCCTATTTTACTTATTTATTTATTTATTTATTTAGGTACAAGATCTTGCTGTACAGCTCAGACTCATAGTTATCCTCCTATCTCAGCCTCCCCAGAACTGGGATTACAGGCATGCACCCATGCCCAGTTTTGGTGGCCTGTGGCATGACATGTGGTACTAGGGATTGAACCCAGGTCCTTGCACTTGCCAGGCAGGCACTTAGACCACTGAGCTATCTCCCCAGCCCACAAAGCAAAATTTTAGCAATACACAAGAGATGGCAAGCACACGGTTCTGAGTTCACTCACCCACCAGTACTGAAAAAAAGAAATACACAAGAGAGCAGGCACGGTGGCACACGCCTGTAATCCCAGCACTAGGAGGCTGAGACAGGAGAATCACTTCAAGTTCAAGACCAGTCTGAGGGCTGGTGAGATGGCTCAGTGGTCTAAAGCACCTACTTAGAACAAGCTTAGCAAATCAGAGGGACCACGGTTCAATCCCCCAGCACCACATGCCAGCCAGCCCTGCCCCCTGGTGGGCTGAGCTGGCCACACACACACACACACACACACACACACACAAATAAATAAAATTTAAAAAAAAAAAAGACCAGTCTGGGCTACAAAGTGAGTTCAAGGCCAGCCTGAACTACGTAGTGAAACCCTGTATCAAAAATAAAAAGAATGATCTTTGCTAGTTTGGTACTAGTCTGGGCTACAAAGTGAGTTCAAGGCCAGCCTGAACTACGTAGTGAAACCCTGTATCAAAAATAAAAAGAATAAGAAAAAGGAAACATACAAAAAAGAAAGAAAAAAAAAAAAAAAAAACCACCTAGGACTTTTAATTCATTTTAGCAGAAAATAAGGAGTAGTCATCGCAAGATACAAATACTTCTGTCTCTGATAATAATAAATAATAGACTGAAACCATACATTGTTTCATATGCCTTTAATCTCAGTACTCTGGAAAGCTGAGGCAAGTAGATCATAATGTGAGCTCAGCCTGGGGAATTCAGTGATTTTGTAAGAACATGTCTCAAAATAAAAAAGGGCTGGAAAAAAAAAAGGGGGGCTGGAGATACAGCTCAGTGTGAAGGATCCAGGTTTAATGCCCAGTACTACAAAAAAAATTTTAAAAATAAAAAGTTGCTCAGACCAAAATGATTCATCAATATTTTCAATACAGGTTCATTTACTTATAAAGAAAATATTTTGATTGAACGAATGGTATGATGCACATGATTTAATCTGTGATGAATATACTATTACCATTTCTTTGAATGGGGCAGTACATATAACTCTTAATGTCTTAAAGCTCTTCATATATAATTATTGAATATAAACATCACAAAAGATGAAATATTAGTAATTATGACTCAGCTAGTTTACAGTTAGAAGATGTAATAGAAATTTCAATTTATTTTAATGGTCTTTGGAACTTTGTATTTTTTGTGTAAAGAAATTATTTTAAGTTGAGCATGGTAGCACATGTCTATACTCCAAAGGCCAAGACAGAGGACTGCTGGAAGTTCAAGGTCAGCCTGAACTACATAGTGAAACCCACTATGTAGGTTTCTAAAAAACAAAAGAAAACAGAAAAACAAACAAAAGAAATTATTTCAAATATAATTTATGCTACAGTAATAATTTTCAATCTTAAATCCATAAAAGAATTTCCCCACCTAGGTCTGTCACTTGTCGATCGAATGGGCAACGTATTGCTCTTCCATGAAGAGGTAAGCGAGTGAGGCAGTCATGACACACTGTGTGGCCACAAAGCAGAAGGCGAGGAACTTTGTCTCCTTGCAAAGAAAAGACATCTTCACACACTCCACATTCCAGAACCTAGTATTTAAAACAGAAACATGTGCTTTAAATCATTTTGAAAGCATACATTTTCAAAGTTTAGAAAAATATCACCTAATATAATGAATTAATCTAGTTACTTTGTTCCTTGATGAAAAAAAAGAAAAAAACTGTCTAAGTTATAAAACCTTAAAACTCTTTTTAGTCATTCCATCTAACAGACCTTGACAAAATGATCATACTGAAATCTCCTTAAAGTATTACAAAGATAATGCTATAAATTAGTATTAGCTTTCTTTTAAAAACAAAATCACTAATAAAACATAATTCTACCTAAATCGTCAAGCAATTTCTCTACAACAACCTTACCTCATTGAGCTTTCATTAATCACAACAAAAATGTAAAATGTGTGCCAGTCTCCCTGCAATATACTTCAGTGGTTCAGTGCCTGTCTGGTAAGCATGAGCTCTTGAGTTTGATTCATGGTTCCACAAAAAGAAACTTTGAAAATATGTGTTCAGATGACATCTGGCCTTCTAAATGATAAGTAATATGTGAGAAAAGATTACAAATAATTTTAAATTATTTTCTAGTACCCATTTACATCAAATAATGTAAAGGAAAATAAGCAGTCAGCTAAAATAAGCAAATAATTTTGGTATAATCAAGTTATAAAACTGCATACTGATAAAAAAATTCTATGTATGCACACAGAATGATGTCTTTTTTTTTTTCAAATAGTAATATTTATTATGAAGAAAACAATCTCACTGGTTGATGAAAAGTGACTAGGGGAGAGAAGAACTCTCCACTACATAGTCAAGAATGCTGCAATGAAAATAAAAATTACCCATACCTTCACTGATAAATAGCAATGTATTATGCATAGTTTTTCAGGCTAATGGGACAAACACTACTGGGTAAAATTCCAATTAAAATGAAAATAATCTTTGTTTTTTTTAAGGCATTCTGTCCCTCAGGGCAGTCTGTTCTTTTTTTTTTCTTTCCATAATTTTATTGATAAACAAATAGCAATGAGACAGTTTCAAATCAAATTGGTAGGACAGTTTCAATAATTAACACATTGCATACATTCTTCCTAGTGGTTAATTGCTGTACAAGATGTGGACTTAATATCCTATTTACAAACACCATTAGAACTAATCCCTCTATTCATTAAGCGACTGTAACTGTATATCTATCCTAACCACTTTGAATACACAGATACAAAATGGACATTCATCTGTATTCCCTTTTTTTTAAAGTTCCGTTATTTGAGTATTATAGGTGTGTAAAATTCTAAAAGAGAAAATATTCTAAAAGAGACCAGTAGCCCATAATAGTATTGGGTCTTCCGCTTGACTGGCAATGTCAGAAATTGTTGACCTGAGTCCCCTACAGCTCAACATAACAGCATGGCTTTACTTCTTATATTTCTTTTTTATACTTTTCTCCTGGATGGTTAAGACCAAGGTAAAGCAGGATCTATGCAACAAGAGTTGTAGCTTTTGGATCTGATAAGGTCAGTCAAATCCTCTCAGGATTTATCCTGATATCCTGTACCTCAGATTGTAAAACCTTTATCAGTGTCAGCCATGTGGATGAGTCACGGCCATTGCTTGGCCAATGTGCTCTCTGTGAAAGCCTGAGAGAATGTTTTCTCTCCATGTGATTCTCCTTAGGCACACTCTACATCGTTGATCACTTTCCTCTTTGGCCCCATAATCTCCTTGATCAGAAAATTTGGGACACTACTGAGTTACATGACATTACAGTACAAGTTCTCATATGTCCTGAGTCTTAATTGACCTTAGAAGGCTAGGGCCAAAATGTTGGCTTTCCCTGCAGCCCACCTTTTTCTCTAATTTTGGTCTGCAAACTTAAGTTGTTAACCATCTAGAAGACAAGCTTATTGTTATTACCATACAACTTAGGCTGTTGTTTCATATTTTAACGGAAGTCACGGTATATTTTAACTATTTTAATTGCCTTTTTAAATAAATGCACTTTGGAACATTTATGTGTGTTACAATTTCAAACTTCAAACACAGACAATGTATATATCCTAGCATTAAAGCCCAGCTATATTGCACTTGGAAGACTACTTAAAATTGTTGAGGGGGTGACCATCCAAGATGGTGGAGTGGTAAGCAGCAGAGAAGAGTCTCTTTGAGTGTTTCCATCCAGACACTGAAATATAGCAATGTAAAGAAGAGGAAGGGAAGTGGGTTCCCCAGATCCAGGAAGGATCTGAGCCATGAACTGAAGCCCAAAATCAGAGTGAAGGGAAAAACTTCCATGTAGAGGATGGAGGTGGCTAGCAGCACGTTCTCTCTGAAATGTGACTATTACAGGGCCTGCTGGTGACCCAAGAAGTCTCCATGGAGAAATGCAGCATGAACATGAAAGACTGCACTAGCTGGCTACTTAGTCCTCCTGCAAGACAGCAATTGTCTGGGAGCCATCTTGGAAAGGGGTCATCTAGCTCAGAACTCAGAGCAGCAGCTGGCTCCATCTAGGAGCTCCCAACCAAGCTCAGGCCTGCAGAAAGTGCACTGAAAGGCTGCACGCTGAATGAGTCTGGTCTCTTCCACAAGATGCAGGCCTACTGACATTATCCACCACCCTACCAAAAAGCTACTGCTGTCTTGCTGGACAAATCAATACAGATTAGGACTTTATCTCTACACACTGTCTACCAGCAACAACAGAGAAAAAATGGAAATGAACTCTCTCTCTCTCTCTCTCTGTCTCTGTCTCTGTCTGTTTTCTCCTTTGTAGTATGACCTTGTTTTTATGAGTGTGAATGTGGTTTCTAGCTTCTGTGATTCTAGTTCTGTTCCAATGTTTTATCTGTCTTTCAAGTCTTCTGCACCAGTTTCCCAAAGTTAGTGTGATCCCCCTTTGTCCTCCAGCCTTACTGCTAATCACATCTTCTTCCTCTATTTTTTCCCTAACCCATTTAAATTTTAACTCGGGCTGGTGAGATGGCTCAGTGGTCTAAAGCACCTACTTGGAACAAGCTTGGCAAAGTACAGGGACCGTGGTTCGATCCCCCAGCACCACATGCCAGCCAGCCCCGCCCCCTGGTGGGCTGAGCTGGCCACATACACACACACACACACACTCTAAATAAATAAATAAATGTTTTAAATAAATAAATAAATAAATAAATAAATTTTAACCCGAGTGTAAAATTGACATATTAAGAACTGCATATAGTTTGTAGGTCTGGCTTGGATTTTATTATATAACTACACATCTAGTTCATATGGTTAAAGGTGGTAAATTAATAGTAACCTTAGTTTGTTATTTTCTAGGCTATGATTGTTGCTACTAGTATAGCCAAAAATAACATAATTGTCTTAAACAGCTATTCATCCTGGTATTCCAAGCTTGAAATTGAGTAAGGGTCATAGAAAATACTATGGCACGTTGCAAAAGATCCAGGGGCTGAGCCAAACAGGCAGCAACTCCACATTCCCAACAAATTGAAAAGGTAGGATCTTGCAACTGACTGAAAACCCAAAAACCTGTTACAACTGGAAAGTACCTCAGAGAAGAAGTCATTTCCTAAGGGTTTCAAATGCTAGCAAAAAGCAATTCACTATCTGAAACTTACAAGCATTATTCAAGGAATTAAAACTAAAAAAAGAAAAGAAAATGACAAGACACTTGTGTGTGTGTGTGTGGCCAGCTCAGCCCATGATGGTGATGGGGCTGGTGTGGCATATGGTGGTGGGGATCAAACCAGGGTTCCTGCATTAGCCTATGCTTGCCTAAGCAAGTGCTTTAGTTTTCTAGAAGACATTTAAACAAAAGGAAAATCCAGACATCCAGCTCACCAAAGGGAAATCCAGGGGGCAATGAGGTGGAACAATCCAAAAGCTACCCAACTGATCTCTGAAGTGGTAGCAACAAAGTAATTGAATGAAGCACCAGAAAAAAATTCAAATCAGAAATAATTTCTCAGATAACTGCTGAGATAGTGACTACAATGAAAACCATGCCTAGTGACTCTAGAGCAGTTACAGACAAAAACACAGGAGCTTAAGAAAATGATGGAAGCTATGAATACTCAGCATAGGAAAGAAGTGTAATCCATAAAGCAGATTGAAGCAGCTATTCAGGAGAATAAAAATTCCACTGAAAGTATCCACAGCAGATTAAGCCAATACAAGGAAAGGCTCTCAGATATAGAAGACAGGAGTGTAGTTATCAATCATGAAAACAAGGATTTCTTAAAAATAGCAAGGGACAAGAGGAAATTATTCCAGCAACTGCTACATGAGGCAAACAAAAATAACTTAAGATTGGAGTCCATGAAAAAGTAGGATATAAAATGATATTTAAAAAAACTCTTCACAGAGGTCATGGCAGAAAATTTCCCTGGTAGACAAAAAAGAATATAGCTTAATGAGGCATACAGAAGTCCAATTAGCCATGATCAAAAAAATCTACAGGTTTTCATAATCAAGATTCCAGAAATTCAACACAAAAGCAGGATCTTAGAAGCTGTTAAAGAAAAGAAACAAATAACCTATACAGGAAAGCCCATCAGAATTACACCTGACTTCTGAGCACAAACCCTCAAGTCAAGGAAAGTCTGGAATAAAGTATTTCAAGTTCTAAAAGAAAAGCTTCCAGCAAGATTAATGAACCACACAAAACTACCTTTCAAAACTGATGGAGAAATAAGATATTTTCATGAAAAAGAACATTTGAAGAAATTGATGACCACTAAACCAGCACTACAAAATATTTTCAAGGACATTCTAGAAAGACATAACAAGAATTACAACTCCAAGAACTCCAATAGAAGGAATCCACCAGGCAAGGCAAACAGAGAAGGAAAAGGGGGTGGGAGGACAACAACAGCAAGATAACATGAAAAGGATAAGTCAAAACATATCAGTTATGACCATCAATGTTAACAGTCCCAATCCATGAATTAAAAGACACAGACTGGGAGAATGGATCAAGAAGCAAAATCCAACAATATGCTGCATACAAGAAAATATTTAATTCAGAAAGAAATTCACAGACTAAAGTGAAAGGATGAAAAACAATACTCCATGCAATAGGAAATCAGAAAAAAGCAGGGTTATTTATTCTATTTGCAAACAAAGTGAATTTCAAGCCAAGACTGGTTAAGAGAAATAAAGAACATCACTACATCCTTATAAAGGAAGCAATCAAAGAGGAAGAGATAATAATCATAAATATATACAACAAATATTAGTGCACCAAACTATACAAAACAAATATTAATGGGCATGAAAAATAAAGTACTAATACAATTTTATGAGGTGATCTTAATACCTCAGTCACAAAATGAGAGAACAACTGCACAAAAAGTGAATAATGAAATAATAGAATTGAACCAAAATCTTGAAAAAATAGATTAAGTAGATGTCTACAGAACATTCCACCCCACATCAGAATATACAATCTTTTCAGCTGAACAGAGTATATTCTTCAAAATAACTGTATTCTAGCTCATAGAATATATATAAGTAAATGCAAAGGAATTGAAATTATCCCATGCATATTATCAAATCATAGTGCAATGAAATTATAAAGCAGAACTTAATGGAATGGAGACTAAAAAACAATACTAAGAATTACAGAATGGAAGAGTTGGTTTCCTTATCTCAAAAGGAAAGAAAATACTCAAATCCACACAATCAAGAATGAAAAGGGAAAAAAAAATCTTATGGAGGGGGCGGTGAGATGGCTCACTAGAATAAACGCTGCCTGGCAAACGGAAGGGGCTGAGTTCCACCCCCAGTTCTGCAAAATAAATAAATAAGAAAGAATGAAAAGGGTGAAGTCATAATGGACCCTGCAGAAATACACAAGATCATCTATACCTACTTTGAAAATTTGTATTCTAAAGGGCTGGACAAATAGCTCAGCGGATTAAAGCAACTGCAAGCAGGCTTAGGGTCCTGGGGTTCCAGCCCCGCCCCCGCTACGTGCCCAGGGTGTGTTGAGATGGCAGCTGAGACTGGGCAAGGTGGCACGCACCTGTAAGCCCAGCTCTTGGGATGCTGTAAACAGCCTTCCTTAAAGTACAAAAAAAAAAAGAAAAAGAAAAGAAAGAAAACGTGTATTCTAGTGAGATGTAAAATATAGAAGAAATGGACAGATTCCTAAATACATATGAATTACCAAAGATGATAAATCAATCTCATTCAATAAAATAGTAATTAAAACCTATTGAGCCAGGTAGAGAGCTCAGAATAATAAGCACCTGCCTGGCAAGTGCAAGGTTCTGAGTACAATCCCCAATATTGCAAAAAAAAAAGAAAGAAAAGTTCCTTAAAAACCTACCAACAAAGAAAAGCCCAGGCCCTCTCAGAATCATTGCTGAATTCTACAAGAAATTTATTTATTTATTCACTTTTTTACAGACTTAATTCATTTTATTTTTCTTGTGTAAAACCTTTTATGTTGTAGCTACTGCTGGAGCTTGAGTCCTCTGGACAGAGACTCTGGTGTGGGTTTTCATAAGATGGTCAGTGAATTCCTGATAGGGAGACTTGGTGAACACAGTCTCTTTCCAGAGGTCAGGGGCGAGATAGCTGTAGGTCTTGGAGATGGCATCAAAGGTGGCCTTAGCAAAGTTGCCCAAAGTAGCAGCCATCAGCAGCAGCTTCTTGGGCACAGGGGCTGAGACAATGCCAGTGCCTCTGGGGGCAGGGATCAAACGCACCAACACAGAGCCACAGCAGCCCATCACCTTGCAAGGAACAGTGTGGGGCTTGCCGATCTTGTTTCCCCAGTAGCCTCTCCTCATGAGGACAATGGAGAGCTTGGCCAGGATAATGGCCCCACAAATGGCAGTGGCTACTTCCTTGAAACACTTTACACCCAGGCCAACATGACCGTTGTAGGCCCCAATGGCGACAAATGCCTTGAACCTGGTCTGCTGGCCAGCACGAGTTTGCTTCTGCACAGGCATGATCTTCAGAACTTCATCCTTGAGGGATGTGCCCAGGAAAAAGTCAATAATCTCGGATTCCTTAATGGGTAAGGAAAAAAGGTAAATTTCCTCCAGCGACTCGATCTTCATGTCTTTGACCAGATGACCCAGCTTGGTGACAGGAATCCACTCTTTGTCCTCAGCCTTACCGCTGCAAGACCCGCAGCCTCACTGCTGCAAGACCTGCGGCCTTGGCCTAGGCCTCGCCCCCGGCCCCGGCCCCGGCCCCGGCCCCGGCCCCTGCCACGCCCGTGACCTCAAAGGCCACTGCCGAAGCCTCCTCGGAAGCCACCACGGCCTCCCATGCCTGGGCCCCCATGCACTTAACTAAATTTGAAATGGATCAAATATATAAATATTAAACATTAAATTTGCTGGAAAAATAGAGTAGGTAAAACTCAAAGATACTGGTGTAGGCAGACTTGAAGAATAAAATCCTCATTACAGAGAAACTATCACAAAGAATAAACAACTGAGATTTCATCTATTAAAGTTTTACACAGCAAGAGAAATCAACAGAGTGAAGAGACAACCCACAACGTGAGAAAAAATGTTTGCCACCTGTTCTGCAAACGAAGGATTATTACGGAGAATAAAGAAATCAAAAATATCAAACCTCCCAGACTGTTTTTTTTTTTTTGTGAAACCAAGGATAGAATTCAGGCCCTTGCACTTGCCAGGCAAGTGCTTATTCTACTGAGCTATCTTCCTGGCCCAAACCTCCGAAATTTAAAGATCAGGCCAAAAATGGGCAACTGAGGTGAATATGCACTTCTCACATGAAGAAATACAAACAGAAAATAAACATATGAAAAAATGTTCAACATCACTGCTCATTCAAGAGATGCAAACTAAAACAGCACTGAGAAGCCTGGCATGGTGGCATGCAACTGTAATCCCAGCACTTGGGAGGCTAAACACAGGAGGATCAGTACAAGTCCAATCTGTGTACTGAAACCCCGTAGACCCTGTTCTAAACACATAAAAAACAAAAAACAAACAAACAAACAACAACAAAAAAAAAAAACCCAACACTGAGATTCCATCTCACCCTGGAAAGAACAGCTATTATCAATCAACCAATAACAAATGCTGGAAGGGCTGTGGGGAAAAAGGAACCTATCTCCACTGTTGGTGGGAGTGTAGACTGGTGCAGCCACGGTGAAAATTAGTATGGAGAGTTCTTTAAAAAACTAGCATTTGAAATCCCATTTGACCCAGTTATTCGCCTGCTGACTATCTTCACAGAAAAATCATACCAAATACATGTGTCCATGTTTATAGAAGCAGAATTTTTAACAGCTGGATCTTGGAAACAATCTAAACTGTTATCAACCAAGGAATGGATAAAAATATGTAGTCTTTTTATACAATGGAGTACTACTATTCAGCGATAAAGGATA
>NW_004524577.1:27388379-27389802 GCF_000260255.1 Octodon degus | reverse complement strand
TATATATAATTTCTTAGTTCATTAAAATGAAAAGTGTGCTAATTTTAGATAACTAAATGTCTGTATCTTGTAGTAACTAAAGAAATGTAATGTATTAACCACTGTTACCTGTCGAGCAACTAATTTAAAAATACTAATGTATTAAACACTGTTGCCTGTTATCTTGTTTTGAAATTATGTTTTATTTTTTCCCCTATCTAAATTTTTTTACAAATTTAAGTTTTGAAACTGTCCTACCAGGAGGGGGGAGAACTAATACACGAATGACTACAAAATCAATGAAACAGTAAAAAACACAGACTTTGGAGCCAGTCAACCTTGGGCTTTTGTCATTACTGTTAATCTAACCTAAGTTTCCTTCCAAATAAATTGGGAATTAGTATCTATTTCGTATACACTGACAAACTAAACACTAAGTAGTTCCTGATGATCATAATAGCTCAATTAATATTGTAATACGCTAATCAAACTGAGGGAGGCAGCGGAGGCCGGTAATCCCGACACTCAAGCGACAGAGGCAAGAGGATCACTGTCGTGGGAGGCCCGCCCGGGCTACAAAGTTAGTTCAAAGCCAGCTTGAACTGTCTAGTGAAATCCTGTCTCAAAAACAGGGGAGAAAGAAAAACGAAAAAAAAAAAAAAAAATCCCGGTTAAAAGCAGAGGGCTCGGGGGAAGAGCGCTCCTATTCTAGTCACTCCTTCAGGTTCCCAGGGTCCTTTTCACAAACGTCCCTGTTGTGGGATGTTAACACCTGGCGCGAGCCGACCACGCAACTCGAAACCAGTGGGATAAAGGGGGCGACCGCCAGGCAGAGGGGCCCCGAGACGGCGCGTCCCGTCCAACCGAACCTGGCCCGCAGCGCTGCAGCCGCGTCCGCAGGATGAGCCCAAGGGAGGCCGAGGCCCATGGTGGAGAACAGAGCGCGCGAGGTCCCTCACCTTCACCACAGCCGTTCCCCGGCTGCCCTGTCGACCACTGTCCAGCCCCGCTCCAGCCTTGTTTACAACCAGGGTAGCCATCCTGGGAGGAGCGGCGCGGCACACAGTCCTCGGAGCCCCAACTGACAGGCTCGGCTGAGCCACTTACCCAGAAGCCTCTGCGCACGTCGCTGGTGCGCAGGCGCAGTGCGACCCCGCGCCCCTCCGCAGCCTTTTGTCCGCGTCCTCCCGGCCTTTGCTGGTCACAAGGAGCCGGCAACTGATAGATGCGAGAACGAAATCAAGGGGGGGGGGGGGTGAACAATAGAGAGCAAACAGAATTTAAGATTTTAAGGTGAAATCCTCGCTCCTGTAATGATTTATGCTCTCCAAGTAGATGGGAACCAGGGTAGGGATTGGGGAACTACATGTCCCTGCATGCAATGCGATTTTGTGTGTAAATTAAAAAATCCCAGAATACCACTTCCTTTTTTTTTTTTTTTTTT
>NW_004524577.1:27376527-27388279 GCF_000260255.1 Octodon degus | reverse complement strand
TTTTTTTTTTTTTTTTTTTTTTAATTCTAGCCTTAGAGACGTTTGGGAACCCTGAAGACTGACTTCTTGAAGTCCTGGAGTGTGGTTGGAGATGGGTATAGGTCTGTACGCGAGAAGAGATAGCTTTGGTGAAAGGAAGCTGTTGGGCGTGTAAATAGCAAAGTTAAGATTCTAAAAAGAATTTAAGGTACCTACAGCTGAAAGAAGTTGGGGTACATTTGACCCCGGGTCTTCCCAGAAGCGCGTTTCCGTTTTCTTCCGGGCCGGCTTGACCCTCCCCAGCTCCCGTAGGCTACAGGTCTGAAGTGCCCGTCAAGATGGAAGTGAATCCCCCCAAACAGGAGCATCTGCTGGCGCTGAAAGGTATGCTTTTGCGAACTTGCTTTCCTCTTTTCTACTTTCTCCCTTCTGTCACCGTTTCTCCGGGTTTTTGTAGCCTAGACTTGTCCCCAGGCGTGTAGGCGTTGTCGTTATTGAACGCTGTCATCAGTCATCCTCTCTGGCCTATGCCTTGACACAGAACCCAAGGAAGCTATTTCACACTTCTATTTTTCAGTATTAAAAAGCCACTAGAGGGGCTGGGGATTTAGCTCGGCTGTCTAAGCGACTGCCTGGCAAGCGCAAAGACTCTGGATCGATCCCCGGTACCGCATGCCCTGCGGGCCTAGAAACCGGGCGTGGTGGCGCATGCCTGTAATCCCAGCCCTGGGAAGGCTGAGACAGGATCTCTGTGGGTCAGAGCTGTGTAGCACGACCCTTTACCAAATAAATAAATAAATGATTTTTTTTTTTTTAAACCTACTAGGGGGGCCGGGGAGATGGCTCAGTGGAATAAGCACTTCCCTGGCAAGTGCAAAGGCCTGAGTTCAATTCCCGGTTCCACCAAAAAAAAAAAAAAAAACCTACTAGGAAGACATAGATACCTGGTAAATCACTCTGATTTCTGCTGCTGCATTTATGGTTTTAACTATGTAGCCAGAGGTCCCGGCCCTGCCTAGGAGATCTCTGATGTGGAATTTAAAGTGTTTTTTCATTTTCTCTCTGTTCACGTGGCACGGTTGAAACTGTAATATTAGTAGTGTAAGACAACGTCAAGGATTTAGCACGACATACAGCATGAAACAGATTTGTTTAAAATGTTTGCAGTTTATTCCCAAGCACTGTGAATGGTGAATACTGTTTGTCCAAAATCTCCTGTCGGTTTTCATTTTCTGTACACTACAATTTTGAGTGAATCTGCTTGCCTACGGAAAAGCCTGCAAGACAGATTTTCCTGAAACTTTAAAATGTATGTCATGTCTTTTAGAAGAAATTCGCTTTTGATTTCCTCGGGACTATAGTATGTGGGATAATGCCTTCTTAGACTGAGCCGAGTAAATGTGCTTGCTGTTTCTTGCTAACTGGCTCTGTGAGGGAGGGAGAGAGAGAGATAGCTGAATTGGGCTTCCTTGTGACACTCATTTAAAGGCGATCTTCATTTTTTTTTTCTCCAATCCCTGTGATGTAGGCATTAAAATTACAGAATTCGCCGGTTCCATTTTTTAAAAAATTTCAAACAACACAAAAAAAAGTAAAAAGACAAAAAACAAAATTAGAAATGGCACAAAATTTCACTAAAGAAAATAATAGGAATTCAACAATGGTTGTTATATTGCATACTGTTGTCTTCAAATTAGTTGTTCAGGTTGCGAGATATAACCCGTAAGATTGCTCAAAAAATTATTTTAAAAAGGAGGGGAAAAAAAAACTTACGCAGTAAAGGCTCCTTTCAGTAGACCAGCAAAAATCACCAGTACAATTATCCAAGCTATCCTGTAAATATACATATATATTTCTCTTCTTTCCCTCATCCCAGTTGTTCCTTCCCTTGGAAGTTTCTTTCCCTTTCACAGTATCTGTTGTTCATTCGGTTTTGGTTGGTTGGTTGGTTTTTTTTGGGGGGGGGTTGTTTTGTTTTGTTTTGTTTTTTGTTTTTTTGTTTTGTTTTTTGGAGATAGGCTCTCACTATATAGTCTAGCCTAGCCTTTAACTTCAATGATCTTCCTGTCTCATCGTAGTGCAGGGTTTACAGACATCAACCACCGTGCTTGGTTTAGTTGACCTATTCTTTATTTCAATTTCAAATGAAGCGTGTGGCCTAGGTTTTTATTATATCTCAGAGTTTAAGCAGTTTTTCTGGAGATCATATAACTAGTAAGTGATGGAGGCAATGCTTCAAAAAAAAAAAAAGCCTGTCTCCACTTTTCCAAGATGGCGTATGTGGTGTCTTAGGAATGAAGCAGCATTTTCAGAGATCATTATCTTACTACTTTGATTAGAATGTGGAACAGTTCTGTTGGTTGCTAATTGTCATTTTACACAAATTACATACTGTTAAACAATTAAGTTCTAGTATATGGAGACCTGTTGCCATCTAGAATTTCTAGTTTTCTGTCACTCTGCATTTTCTTTTTTTTTTTTTTTCCATAATTTTATTGAGAAATAAATAGCAATGAGATAGTTTCAAATCGAATTGGTGGGGCTGGTGAGATGGCTCAGTGGTCTAAAGCACCTACTTAGAACAAGCTTAGCAAAGCACAGGGACCTCAGTTCAATCCCCCAGCACCACATGCCAGCCAGCCCCGCCCCCTGGTGGGCTGAGCTGGCCACACACATAAATAAATAAATAAAATTTTAAAAAAAATCGAATTGGTAGGACAGTTCCAATAATTAACACATTGCATATTCTCTTCCTAGTGGTTATTTGTTTGCATTTTCAAAAATAAGACATAATGAAAACAGAAACTGTATTCAAACAGACTAAAAGGACCAGTGCTTTCAATTTCGTTGATAGTTTCAGCTTTATTAAACCTCTAGTGATATTTTCCCCCATTTCCTATTAATCAAGAATTTTACAAGTTTTAATGTTAATGATGTGGGATACCAGATAGGTCAATTCCATGATTAAATTTATTTGCTTAAATATTAATATTTCAAATGTTTTAAGATACTATCTTGTTACTCTTTTGTCTTTTTGAGGCAGGGTTTCCTATGTAGTTCAGGCTGGCCTTGAGCTCACTTTGTAGCCCAGGCTGGTTTCCAACTTGGAAGATCCGTCTGCCTCAACCTCCTTAGTGCTGGAATTATAGGCATGTGCCACCACAACTGGCCTTATCTTGTTCCTTTTTTTTTTAAGATTTGTTTATTTATTTGGTACACGATTTCCCTAGATAGCTTAGACTCATAGTGATCCTCCTGTCTCAGCCTCACCAACTCAGGGATTACAGGCATGCTCCACCATGCCCAGTTTTGGTAGGCAACCTGGGACGGGGCCATCATGGCATGTGGTACCAGGGATTGAACCTGGATCCTTGCACTTGCCAGGCAGCCTGAGCTATCTACCCAGCCCCGCCTTATTACTCTTGAAAAGAGAATTTTTTCAGCCACCATCTCTTGTCAGCATTCACTGAGAGGATTATGGGATAATTAAGAGTGGTGATAATCTTAAACTAATGAGGATCTTTCCCTAGAATATCTTTAGTGTTAGTGGTTTTTGCCTTAGTTTTAGTGGGTGGTTGAGGGTGGCCCACCCCTAGTGGGAAAATGGGAAATCTCAAAAAGGGATGCCAAAAATTGCAAGCCTCCATTCATCTTTAGGGAAGTTTGTAAAACTAGCCATTGTGCTTATGTACCTGCCTGTCAAGTGTAAGGTCCCAAGTTTGATCCCCAGGAACACATACACACACACAAAAAAAAAATCCTAGCCATTGTGAATTTATGGTTTCCAAAATATCCCCTTTTTGTTTTTGTAACTTGTAACAGTTGAAACAGCACACAGGCTATGATGTCCACCTTAGCAACAAACACATTCCCAGGAACTTGTGGGAGATCCTGTCCAGTCACCAGGATGTGAGTCTCACACGTTGTCTGTGTCATGCATTTTGTAGCTGTTGTGGATCTCAGTACTCGGACTGTGGTGCTTTTCTCCATTCTCATCCTTGAGTTGTCTTTTTTTTTTTTTTTTTTTTTTTTTTTCCGGAACCAAGGATTGAACTCAGGCCCTTGTGCTTGCCCGGGAAGCACTATTCCACTGAGCCATCTCCCCGGCCCCTCCATTCTCATCCTTGAGAATGCTTGCACTGGAAGGTTGGACAGCCCACCAGCCCACCACTGGGCTGGGATGTTCCTTTTTCCATAGTTGTACATTCCAGAAGGGCAGCCATTATGGTGTTCCATTGTCTTAGCTCATTACCCATGTCTCCAAAATTGTCATATGAGATCTGAACAACATTGAAATACTCCTAAGAAGTCCACCAGGCAGGTAAGAATTCTGTGGGCTCAGGCCATACTGGGCACCAGTTATTGAAGACCCCTGCAGTGAGCCCCAATTTCCTGCCAGGTGTTATGGCTCACAGCAGAAAGATGGGGGTCGGGGAGAAAGGAAAGAGAATGACAGACAAATGGCAGTTCAGCAGGAACCTGGGATGACCAGTTGTTCATGACAAACAAAAGGCTGAGAAAATTTTATTTAAAAAGAGTTCTCAGCCTGCCAGGCACAGTGGTACACACCTGTAATCCCAGTATTTGGAGGCTGAGGCAGAGGATCATAGCTAGTTCGAGACCAGCCTGGGCTACAAAGTGAGCTCAAGGCCAGCCTGAACTGCATATTGGGATTGTCTCAAAAGGACAAAAAAAAAAAAGAGTTCTCACCCCTTCACTTGCCTCAAGTATTATGCTTCATTAGTCTAGCCTATGAAAGAATTCTCAGGGCAGGGCCCTCCCTATCAAAGGACTAAGAAAGGGTGAAGAGAAAAAAGAAATGCTTTAATTCTTGAAAGAATATTATCACATAGTTAAATCATAGTGAGAATTATGAATGTTAAGGCTCCTGGTCATATACAGATTTGACATGACATGATACACAACAAGTACATGACAGGAGTCCTAATTCATGGTCATCCTAGCAACAGAGAAGCATCATTAATGGTGGTTTTTTTTTTGTTGTTGTTTGTTTTTTTAATGTGTTTGGTACAGAGTTTCACTATGCAGCTCAGACTTGTAGTGATCCTCCTGTTTTCAGCCTCCCCAGCGCTGGGATTACAAGCATGTGCCAACAGCTGGGTCTGGTGGCTGGCTCAGCACACCCGGGGCGGGACTGGCACTACATGTGGTTTCGGGGATTGAACCCTGGTCCCTGCACTGGCCTAAGTAGCTGCTTAGTCCGCTGAGCTATCTCGCCAACCCTACTGTGTAATGATTTTTGAGGGTAAAACTCAACCTCCTTTTTTTTTCTGTAGTAGTTAGGATATGAAAGAGTACTTCATGCCATTTATGGCTTTGGGCCTGGTTAAGAAACCTAACTTGTAGGTCCTGAAAGGCTCCATTTTCAGAGTTGTACATGAACTTACTGTCAATGGCTTCATTCAGAGCAACTTAAGAAGTGCTGAGTTCTAAAGAGAAAGGTAAGAGTAGGTTTCTTGCTTTTCTTCTCTATTGGAATTAAGGAGCTGTTGTAATTGGGTCTCAGTACTACTTAACATTATGGCTAGAAGACTTTCTCATAAAATCAGCTGCTGTCCTTGCTGAAATGCAAGGTTAAACCATGTTCGTGTTATTTTTATTTACCACTGAGAATGAGATATAATCATTAAGGTTTTTTTTGTTTGTTTCTTTGGTTTTGGATTTTTGGAGACAATTTCTCCCTTTGTAAAGCAGGCTGGCCTTCAGCTCCCTTATGAAGTAGCCCAGGGTGGCCTTGAACTCATGATGAGTATCTTGCCTCAGCCTTCCAAGTGCTGGGACTGGCTAATCATTAAGTGTCTGTCTGTCTGTCTGTCTGTCTGGTAGATTTCATAACATTTTAAAGTATAGAATAATTGGTAGATAAATTTCTGATATCACTGACCTCAGTTCAGATGTCTCAGAGTTTTAAACGTTTCATTATATGAATCCAGTATTTTATACATCACTAATTTATTTTTTGTTTTAGGGAAAGTTTTAGGATTATTACTAGTTAATATATTAGTATCCATCCTCCATTCCTTTTATAGCTAGTTGAGTGAAACATCTTTGCTACTAATGTCAGGCAGGAATGATTTTAATACATATGCAATTTAGTCATATATTTTTATGAGAAATGATCTTCAAGTTTGTGGATTTGCATTCACCTTTACTAGTTGCATTTTGTTAAAATATCATACTGGGATTGGTTTTGTTTTTCTTCCTTTTATCTCTGCCTATTTGTATGCAGGCTATCCCTACCATATCTTATTCTTTGCAATACTTCCACTTTAGGTCCTGTTGCCTCTGATTTGACAAGACAGACAATCTTGTAGTAATAAGTTACATTCTAGCTCTGAAGACTTCAGCTAGTAAGTTTTCTCTTCATTAAGAGTAACTGGATTACTGCAGAATGGCTACAGAAGTAATATTACATTATCGACCATATGAGAGTGATCCCACACAACTACCAAAAATCGCAGAAAAAGCAATTCAGGATTTTCCTACTCGTCCACCATCAAGATTTATTCCTTGGTTTCCACATGATGGGTCCGAACTTCCAGTCAAACCTAAACGATCACCACCTATAATTTCTGAAGAGGTAGTTGAAGATGTGAAACAGTATTTAACTATTTCAGAACATAGTGTTAAGTCAGAGAGCTATGATTCCACAGTAGATCTCTTGGAGTTTCAACCTAGTTTGGAAAAGCAGCACTTAATCCAGTCACACACACTGAATGAACAGATGATCTCTGGAAATCTGGATGAAAAATTTAAAAAAGGAAAACAGCACAACAGGTCATGGAGTGTTTCACTTGTCAGCACTAACCGTACTGAAAATATTTCTCCTATGTCTAAAAACTTGCAAGATAGTATAAAGGCACTACATTTGCACTCGCGTTACAGAGCACGATGGACAATAGAACGCAGTGTTTGTAACAACCAAACTTTGGAAGAAATTTGGGTACAACTTAATCAAATTATCAAGCACAATGAACTTCCATCTTGTAATGCTACAATTCAGAGACATATAGGCCAAATATGGGTGTTTTGTGATGTCAGGCACTGTGAATATGTGGGAAACATTCTTAAAGAAAAATTAGCCCTTCCTGGAAAAATTAATTTATTTGTGCGTAAATATGGTATTATTTTTAGTATGTAATGAATTCTGTTGTTTTTTAGTATGTAATCAATTCTGAATGTGAAAATTATTACAATAAAAGTTTTATAAAAGCCCATAGACATGTATTTATTTAACAAATTGAAATGCTTAACTTGGGGTAGGTGCTAGGATGTATTGAGGAACATATACATGGACCCTCCCCCTATAGAGCATATCTTGAGTCACTGTTAGTCAAACAAGCTTCTTTAGAAAAACCAGTTAAACTACACTCAGTAAGAAGGCAGATATTTGCTATATAGTATGATGTCCATCATGGCAGGAGCTCAATAATGTATGGTAAATACACTCCTTAGAGGAATTATTTGTACACCGAGCTGACAAACAATGCTTTAAACCCAAGGAATCTGCTAATTTTTACTAAAGAGATGAATCTTTTCTTGACAGGCTTCATTCTACCCATAATACTGTTTTGTTCTTAATTACCTTTATACTATCTCAAATGAGGCTCTTGTGTGAAAATAATTGTGAATAAACACTTCTAAAAGTCAAGTGACAAAACTCTGGGAAGTAGGGAAAGTTTGCAGGACAACTTCTTCAGTAACTGCTTCCTTTATTTCATTAATCTCCCATCCTGTCAACTTCAAGAAGCTATTCAATACTGGATGTAGAATCATATGATGTTGGATGTATAACATTAATATTATGCTGTCTTAAGTTATGCACTTGTTTTTTATTTTTCAGGATATCACAAGGTTACAAATCAAAGTTTTACCACTCATAGCATTGTTTTTTTTTTTTTTTTTAAATTACTCGTTTGGTACAGAAAAGCAAAAATAAAAAGGTACATTCAAGATTCATGAGATTCTTCTGAATATTTTTTAAATCCAAGAATCACAGATTTTGAAAAAGCATCTTTGAGCTAGGTCAGGTGCCCATAATCCCAGCACTCTTGGAGGCTGTACCTGGAGGATTGCATGTGTGAGCCCAACACAGGGAACTTGGTGAGATTCTGTCTCAAAATAAAAAATGTGAATGGGTTCAGTTACAAAAGCCCTGGAGATAGATAGATAGATAGATAGATAGATAGATAGATAGATAGATAGATATTTGTTAAAAGTGAACATTTAAAATTTTCCTTACTCTAAGTAAATTGTTTTTTACCCCTCTGAGAAACAATAAAATTCAAAACTGGGAAATTAAAGAATGAATTTTAATTCAAATAGTGCAATGATCTTTAAAAAAAGAAAAGATTAATTTCTTTTTTTTTTTTTTTTTTTTTTTTATTTGTTTATTTATTTATTTTGTGTGTGTGCGGCCAGCTCAGCCCACCAGGGGGCGGGGCTGGCTGGCATGTGGTGCTGGGGATTGAACCGCAGGCCCTTTGCTTTGCTTAGCTTAGCTTGTTCTAAGTAGGTGCTTTAGACCTCTGAGCCATCTCGCCAGCCCAAGATTAATTTCTTATCTGCCTTAAATAATCAAGGCCCAAGAACCCATAGGAAATATTTGACTACTTCAAATATTGAGTGTAGAGATCACTTTGTACTCAATTTATGATACTAAAATATAATTTTTTTTAATTAAGAAACCACTTTTAACTTTCAAGACTAAATATAGAATTATTAGTAACCAGTTCTTTGGCTTTTTTTAAACCTTGCTTTTATTGGTACAATATTTGATTTTTTTTCCAACTAACGTTTTGTTTGGATTCTGAGGTTCATTAACTCGTGAAATAGGAAATACTGAGTTTTAGATTTCTGTTTGATATTAGCATATTTTGGATTGTTCTCTATGCAACTATACTGAAACCCTGATTTAGAAGTTCAAGTGTTAGTTTTATGTCATTAACTCATATTTCTCAGGTTATAGAATCGATAATATAAAATGTTTTTATAGTAGTTCTTTGAATCTACAAGGTGATACTTCCTATCAAGTGCTTCAGAAGAAAAGTGGTTCTTTAAATACCACTTTGAGCTTTGTTTTGTGAGACAGGGTCTCTCTGTAGCCCAGGCTGGCCTTGAACTCACTCACAGTGATCCTCCTGGGTGCTGGGATTACAGGCACATGCCACCACACCCAGGTAATCTTTTCATTTTTAATGGAGGCTTGCTTTTTATTTATCTCCCACCATTGCATCCCATACTAAACCCTATGAAAAAGAGAAAACTAGGCTTGGGGATATTGGCCAGCAGTGTAGCACATGTTTGGCAAGTTCCAGGTTCTGAGTTTGATTCTTGGTACCTCCCACCCATTCCCAAAAAAAGAAAAACAGACAAACTTTACAAGAATTTTTCTACATAATAGAAAATTAAACCTATAAATATTTGACTACTCAAGGACACTTTATCAAGTTTTTTAGATTTCTCTTGAGAGTGTATTTCTTTGTTAAGATTTGGTTTCCCCTAAAACTAGACAAAAGTGAGGAAGAAATAGCAAATAACAATTGATATTAAAACTGAGCTTAGCTGCTTAGGTAGAGCGCAAAGGCCAGGGTTCGATCCCTGGCATGTCCTGCCAGCCCCACCCCCAGGGTGTATTGAGACAATTGAGACAGTGTGGTGGCACGCGCCTGTAATCTCAGCGCTTGGGAGGCTGAAGACAGGAGAATCACTGAGTCCAACCTATGTAGTAAGACCCTGTAGACCCTGCCCTGAATACAGAAAAAAATAATAAAAAGCATGGGAACACTTTATTTTATAAAATGACGTGCTGCCAGATTCTAGAACCACAAGCCAGCTGCTAGGATGTGTGGCTTAGCAAAAGAGTGCTGACCTAACACAGTGAGCTTCTGGAATTTTAATTCAAACAGTGCAATGATCAAACAGCCCTGATCACCAGGGCTACAAATGATAAAGAAATTTATAGCAAACAATAATAAATATAAATGAATTTTTAAAACACAAGCATAGAGGAAAAACCAGAAGAAAATGTATTCAAATGTTAACCATGGTATCTTTAAATAATAAATATCACTTTTTTCTTCAAAAAAAAAAAAAAACAGCTTAGAATCTTCAGTATTTAAATTCAGAGAAATTGCCTCTTGTATAACTTTCAGGGAACCTGTTTAGCTTCAGATTCTACTTAATATTTTTAACTGGTTTCCTATTTAAAAGGAAGACTGAAAATTGGTCACACTGCACTAACAGTTATACACAGATCTCTGTGTGATACTATATTTTGGTTAAAACTCCGACTTTAAATTCTGTGAGCTGGGGCTGGAGAGATGGCTCAGTGGTCTAAAGCACCTACTTGGAACAAGCTTGGCAAAGCACAGGGACCGCGGTTCGATCCTCCAGCACCACATGCCAGCCAGCCGCGCCCCCTGGTGGGCTGAGCTGGCCACACACACACACACACAATAAATAAATGTTAAAAAAAATTTAAAAAAAAATAAAATAAATTCTGTGAGCTATTTCTGATAAGACATGACTTTCCAGGTTGATGATTGATTCCAGGCTTATAATTAATAACTACATTTCAGAGGATAATTTTTAAGTAATCATTCAGCTGAATTAAGAGCTAGAGTCTGCCATTTATCTGCTATATAATCCTTCTTGTACAAATTACTCCCACCAGGCATTATCTGGGCTTTGTACCATGAGAATAACTATACCAGTCTTATAGAACCTAATAAGAATTAAATGTATTAATACTTTTAAAAGTGTTCAGCATAATGCCGGGCACTAGTAAATACTCAGTAAATACTTGTTATACAAAGTGAATTCAGAAATCTTCAGAAGTTCTGGGTCTAACACTTGTTTACTGTTCTAATGTAACTGGTTGTCTTTTGATACTGGGAATCAAACTCAGAACCTTGAGCTTGTTGAGCTATATCCCGGCCCCTGTAATTGCTTGTTAATGGTTTCAGTTCATGAAACCTACACATTCAAGATGCCAGTTTCTTGTTAAAAAAGCTGACATTTCTCATTCATCAAAGAACTTACAGAATATGTTGTATGACGGAACTTATGTCAAACAAAAGCTGCACTGGGCATGTGGCCCATACCTATAATCCCAGCATTCAGGAAGTTTAGGCCAGAGGATTGCCATGAGTTCAAGGCCAACAAATGACCAGAGCAGCCCTCTCTGTGTTCTTTATTCTATCCGTACTACCTGTCCTTAGGGCTAGTAGCACTCACACCCAGGTAGGCTTTCCCATTACCCATACCCAGAACTATGCCAAAGCAGTCAGTAATCACACATTCTTAATGCTAGCATTGCACACGTGAGATCTCGCCACCTCTGCAAAGCCCCACTTATGACTGCATGAGACTTCTGGAGGGATATCTAGACACAAACCAAACAAGGATCATATTTAAAATGAGACCAAGATGAGAAACACGTGAAATTTGATATGCTCTTCCTAATTACAAGTTAGGTGGTACACTTTTGCATGTACTATGAATTAACCATTTAGGACTATCTACTGCTAATAAAGTATAAAGATGGCCTTCTATGTTTTATTTTCTGAAAAAGTTTTAATTTTACATTCATCTTTATTTTGTTGTGTTCAGATGGAAGTGTTTAGAAATAGTCAAAAAGATTCATTAAAAAATTGCAGTGAGGGGCCAGGGAGATAGCTTAGTAGAATAAGCGCTTGCCTGGCAAATGCAAGGCCCTGAGTTCAATCCCCAGTACCATAAGAAAAGAAAA
>NW_004524577.1:27368078-27375316 GCF_000260255.1 Octodon degus | reverse complement strand
TTATAGTTGTAAAAAATGCAAAATTAATGTCTTTGGTTATAAATTTTAAATGCATAATAACTTTTTTCTTTTTCTTTTTTTCTTTTTTTTTCTTTTTTTTTTTTTTTTTGGTGGTATTAGGGATTGAACCCAAGGACCCTTGCATCCTAGGCAATTCTACCACTGAGCTTCATTCCCAAACTGCTACCTGTAGCCTTTAAAATTTTGAGATAGTCTTACTAAGTTCCTTCAAACTCTCCTTCCAACTCAGTTTCCGGAGTAGTTGGGATGACAGGCATGTACCATGACACCCAACACATTAATGTTTTTAATAAATCCTTCATGGGTAAGAATTTTATGAAGTATTTAATATTTAGATATTTTATACTAGTATGAAATTAATGACTGCTACACACTGGACTTGAAAATATTAGCCCAAAACTACTGTTTTTTTATGTTTCTTTATTTTCTCAATTTATAGTGATGCGGTTGACTAAGCCTACTTTATTCACCAATATTCCAGTAACATGTGAAGAGAAAGATTTACCTGGTATGTATGACATGTTCTTCCTGTATTTGGGTCTGGGGAAGAGTTGAAACTTGAGTTGCCTACATTTTCTTGCAATGAACTTAGCCTTCTCAATCTTATGCTAATACTTCGTTAAATTCTTTGGTTGTCTTTTGTATCATCTGAGTAATTGGCCTCATTATAATCTATAAGTCAAAATAATGTTGATTTTAAAAAAAGATGTTTATGGCCTGTATTACCAAGAGCCTTTTGTTTTAAGAAAAGATACATCATATTCATAACACTATTGAAATACTGCCTTTATCCTTAGCTGTTTCATTACTATAGCATTCTTTTTATACTTAGAATATTTTGCTTTTTGAGACAGAGTGCTCATAGTTCAACCCAGCCTTGAACTCACTGCATAGCCCAGCATGGCCTTAAGCCTACCGTGATATTCCTGCCTCAGCTTCTTAAGTAGTATGATTAAACTCATGTGCCACCATGCCCAACTTTTACTTAGAATTATTGGTGCCTTATATAGTATATCGTATATCTCATGGCCTACATTTTTGTTTCTGAAATGTTCATTCTGTGTGATCAGAATTTTTGATAGGCTCTTATTAAAGATTAAAATGACATTATACATTATAAAAATGTGTCAGCATCTCTTCCAGCTATATCTTTGGGGAGGTTCTGGAGATCAAACCCAGACCCTTGTATATTCTAGATAACAGTGGTACCACTAAGCTGTACCTCAGCTATATTTTTATGTAAAGAAAATTATTTAAAATGTAGATGTTAGACTTTTATGTTTTTCTCTTATTACAGGAGATCTTTTTAACCAACTAATGAGAGATGATCCTTCAACAGTAAATGGTGCAGAAATTTTAATGTTGGGAGAAATGTTGACTCTACCCCAAAATTTTGGGTAAGAAGAATAATCACGTAAGACACACAACAGTACATGAAAGCCATTGCAAAGCATGTTTCAAAAAATAACTTTAGAATGAAAAAATGACATGTGTTTAAGTAGTTAAAAAGTTACAAAAATTATGTGATTATATATTTTTTTAATGAGACACATATCAAAATGAAATGTTAATAGTGGTTTCTAGAATGACAGCATTTTAGCTTTCTTTAGATCTTTTTAATTGACCACATATGCCTTTTATTTTAACTAATTATACCTATGTCTTTTTCAGAAGCAACTCTTTAGTGAGCCTCATAGCTCCCTCCCAACAGCCATCAGATTTGTCAGCTAATGAAGAACTGTAGATTTTTTTGTTTTTCTTATTCTTAGCTGTTCACTTATTCCGGATTATTATTGAGATACAAACTCCTAGTTCTACTCCTTCTGCAACTGAAAAAGTTTGAGACAGAAAAAAGCTTTAAAGGTTTTTTTTTTTTTTAAACACTCAAAGTATACTCAAAGTGAATTAGTGAAAACTTGAAAATTATTCATTCATCAAGGGTAAAACAATGTAGACCAAAGCCACTGGTCATTTTACTAGAATAAGTTAGAAAATAAAATAAATTGATAAAAATACTCCAAGATGAACCAGTTTGGGTCTCTTTACATTCAAAGCATAAATGATTTTAAAAGGGAAACTTGTCATTTTCTAGCCTACCCAGCTATACATCTGAAATGCCTTCTTACTTTGAAATTTGTTAGGTAAATAAATGAGCTGCCTCCTACAAGTAAAGGTACGCTGAAGCAGCACCCCACCGGATGCATAGCCTTTAGTACATTTTCTCCACTTGAAGTTACTAAGTAATGTTCACACACCATATTTATGATACAACCTTGGTGAATTTCTGATTACAATTTTACTTTATTTCACAGGAACATATTTTTAGGAGAGACCTTTTCTAGTTATATCAGCGTTCATAATGACAGTAATCAAGTTGTAAAAGATATACTGGTAAAAGTAAGTGATATTCTTGTTTGGAATGTATTTTGTTTTTTAAAGACTTCATTACAATGTTTTTTAGTTTGCTTTTTTTTTTTTTTTCTAAGGCATGGTACTGGTAGAAATTAATGAAAGATGCCCACAGACACAAAGTGCTTACATTGGAACATGTTTCCTTATTCTCAAAGTTTATGATAGCTTGGCTGAAAAAATGACTAGTCAGAAGTAATAGTTCTTGTTTATATATGTGGTTACCATAATATTTTAAAGAGGAAGAAAGGTCACAAGGGATTGTCATCGGGTTTATTGGAGAGGAGGAAACACAAGAGAAACTTGAAAGAATGTTAAGAGATAGAGAAAAAGTGGAGGCCGTGATAATCAAGCAGAAAGACATAGGATATGTATGGGATCTTGTAGCTGCAAAGAAAATTCACTTGATGAGAATAGATAACATTATTATTAAATTTCATGTGTTTGGTTTTATTGCCGTCGCATTATTTTATGTTACACAGCAATCTTCCTCCCTCAGCCTCTGAGTGCCTGGGTTACAGGCATGCACCACCAGGCAGGGGTTTGCTGTGTTTTAAATTCTATGTTTTTATTGCTTATGTAGTTTTTAAGTGTCCTTTGGTATTTAAGGAAATTTATGTCTCAAAAGTAAGTGAAAATCTTAGTATGCTACCAAAAAGAAAAAAATGACTGTGGCTACTGTCTGATTTTATTTCCTAAATTTACTTGGGTTAAAGTGTTTTTTCCTCCTCTGCCCTGTATTGTAGTGGTATTTCTCATTTGTAATAGCAATGTACTATACAAATGATCCCTGAAAGTAATAGCTAGGATTGCATATTAACTGTCGACAGTCCACTGTAATTTCTTCCTGATTATTTTTGGGAGGGAGGGTTTGTACCATGCTCAAAGGGCTAAGCATCAGCACCATACAGAAAGGTTTACAAAGCAGCCTTGCTCCCCTTTCATTCCTGCTTCCTTGTTCTTATCCTCCCCTATTTTTTCCACTCATACCAGTCCATGCCCTATTATATCGGGTCCTATTTGGGTCCCTCCCTTCTTTCTTTAAAGGCTGATCTTCAGACGAGTTCCCAGCGTTTAAATCTTTCAGCATCCAATGCTGCAGTGGCTGAACTTAAACCGGATTGCTGCATTGATGATGTTATACACCACGAAGTAAAGGAAATTGGAACACACATGTAAGGATTAATTTTGCTACTTCTGTCTACTACAACTGTCACTTGCATTTTTGTTGTCTACTTATCTTTATGCCCAAGAATTCACTTCAAAAGGAATTTTATTTTTTATTTTTATGTTTGTCAGAAACAAACTTTGGCCAAGCAATAGCCGTGACTCATCCACATGGCTGACATTGACAAAGGTTCTACAATCTGAGGTACAGGATCTCAGGATAAATCCTGAGGGGATTTGACTGACCTTATCAGACCCATTACCTTGGTCTTAACCATCCAGCAGAAAAGTATAAAAATGAAATATAAGAAGTAAAGCCATGCTGTTATGTTGAGCTGTAGGGGACTCAGGTCAACAATTTCTGACATTGTCAGTCAAGCGGAAGACCCAATACTATTATGGACTACTGAACTCCTTTAGAATATTTTGCTGAGTTTACACACCTATAATATTCAAATAACGGAACTTAACAAAAAAAGGGGATACAGATGAATGTCCGTTTTGTATCTGTGTATTCAAAGTGGATAGGATAGATATATAGTTACATTCTCTTAATGAATAGAGGGGTTTGTTCTAATGGTGTTTGTAAATAGGATATCATGTCTACATCTTGTACAGCAATTAACCACTAGGAAGAATGTATGCAATGTGTTAATTATTGAAACTGTCCTACCAATTTGATTTGAAACTGTCTCATTGCTATTTGTTTCTCAATAAAATTATGGAAAAAAAAAAGAAACAAACTTTGATTCTGAAAGACAAATATATTACCCCTTTGCTTCATTTCCACTTTCTTGTTCTCTGTGACCATTAAAGCATATAATATAGGTACTATATTAAGTATAAATAACAGGCAATTATTTGATTAGTTAATTTTGGTGCAGAGATCCGCTGTAGGTAATCATGATTGGTCAGAACTTTGGAGTTAACATTCATGCAGTTCAGATTTCTGAGACATTATTATATGATCATGTGTAAGTCACTTATCTCTTCAAAGACCTCCCATTACGTTTTGCAAATTCTGGGTGTGTGTATATTTTTCAAAGCTCTCCTTTTAGTCTAATTTTTTTTTTTTTTTTAGTGTAGTTAATACAGGGTCTCACTACACAGGTAGGACTCCTAGTGATCCTCCTGTTTTCAGCCTCCCAAGTGCTGGGATTATAGACATGTGCCACCACGCCCAGTCTTATTCTCATGGGGCGGGGAGACAGGGTCCACATGGCCTGTGGTTTCGGGGATGGATCCCCTGTCCCTGCGCAGGCATTTTACTGCACTGAACTATCTGGTGGGCCCTCCTTATAGTGTAATTCTTGCTAACATTTTTTCACACTTCCTTTGTCTCAGCAGTTATACTGTACTTTTGCTATCTCCAAACTGTATGGCTTGAAATGTGTTCCCATACAGGAGAATGCCTGTGGCATTTTACATAATTTGCATTTGCCTTTGCTTTGTTTTTTTTTTTTTTGCCTAAGGACCAGCATAACTTCCTCAAAGATGCTTTCCTAACCTTTGCACCTAGTACTTCCAACTAACTTGTTTGTATCTTTTGTTATTCCAATTATTTACTGAGTGCTGCCTTCCCTGTTCAATTGTGAGATTTATGAACTCTGCCTTGTCCCCAGGACATAACAGAACAGTAGTCACTATTTTTTGAAGTTGAATTTATTGACATGGTAATAAATGTGTAAAATCCCCACTTCACAGAGATGATACTTTTATAGAACTCTACAGCTCATTTTCTAATATAGATTTCAAATTTGAATATATTTTCAAAACCTGTGGTGCTCCTGACTTTGAACACTTAGAGAACAGGTAATATTTAAAGCAACATACTTGCCAGCCTCCCTAGATTAGTACTAAGAGAAACTGAACTACTTAATAATGTTATCACTTAGTAAAATAACTATTAAAATGTTAATATTTCTTTCCAATCTTTTTATGTGCACATATATAACAAGTACAATATATGTAATTTAATATTTTACAAAATTGTGTTGACATTGCTAATTGTTTTATCGTTTTTCAATTCACAGAGCATTTTCCCCAATCAGTCAATATTTGAGACATTACTTTTTCGGTGAATGCGTCTTACACATTTGTACAGTGTACTTTGTTTTTACCTAATTTTGAACATTGGGATTATTTTTAGTTTTTCCATGCTATAAATAATATAATAGTGAATACTTCAATATTTCCTTATGTTTTACTTACAGTGATGTTCTGTAAAAATATGTGTTGCTATTTTTATTTTGTGTGTGGCCAGCTCATCTCACCTGGGACAGGGCTGGCACTGCATGTGGTGCTGGGGATCGAACCATAGTCCCTGCGCCCTTGCCTGAGCTTGCCTAAGCAGGCACTTTAGACCACTGAGCTATCTCGCCAGTGCAAAAATGGTTATATCCTAAGTTTCACACAAGGACTAGCAGTGTAAAAGAGTCAGTTTCTCTAAACCTTCACAAATCTTGATAGCACTTATAAAGAATTCCTGCCAAATTATTATTTCATTATTTTAGGTGTTTGACTACTCAGGAAGTTGAACTTTTTCACATCCTGGCTAGCTTGTTAAGGAACTGTGATGCATATATGTATTGTTTCACTCAGTGTGAAAGAGTGATGATTTTGCTTATTAACATGTAAGATCCCTTTATATATTAACAGTTGGATTTTTTTCATATTGTTATAAGTATTTTATCCAAGTTTGTTTTCTATCTTTAATTGGTTTAGTTTTAATTTTTCTACCTTAGATGAACTTACTTTATATTTAACTGTATAGTCAAAATCTTCATGTATTTATATCTCTATCTGCTGGAACTCTTTTTGCTCTAGTCTCATTTGGCTAAAGTTTCACATCATTATTAAAAATGTTTTCCATACTTGTAAGTGGAATTGAAGTGCTGTCTTTCCAACTGAGAAATGAACTTGAAAATGATTAGAAATCATTATGGTATCTTTCTGTTTCAGCTTGGTATGTGCTGTGAGTTATACAACTCAGGGTGGAGAAAAGATGTACTTTAGAAAATTCTTCAAATTTCAGGTACTGAATATGATAGTGATTAATAGTTTTTAGATTCCTTTTGTTTTCTTGGAAGTGTAGTTATTCCTGTCTGTCTGTAGGGAAAACATGCTTGAAATGAACCAAATACCTTGTTGCATGGGATTGTCATATTACTAGTGATCCAATGTCAGAATAAATTTTTTTGGGGGTGTTGAAACAGGATCTTGTACCGTGTTATATTTCAGACAGGTCTTATGCTCACTATATAACTCCAGCTGGCCTCAAATTCCAGGCAGTCTTCCAGCCTCAACTCCCAAGTCCTCGGATTATAGGTGCACATTACCGCCTCTAATGTATCAGATTAAATTAAGTTAAATAAAAAAAGTCATCACCATTATAACATTTCAAAATGAAATTAATTTTTACTGTAAGTTTTAAAATACCTTATTTTCATAACTTACCAAAACAAAACTTCAGAACAAGGATAAGTCTACAGCCCAGACAAGAGGCATATATGTAATACTAAATTGTGAAAGAAAGTTTTTTTTGTTTTGTTTTGTTTTGTTTTTTGCAGTACTGGGGATTGAACTCAGGACCCTGCACTTGCCAGGCAAGTGCTTATTCTACTGGGTTAATCTCCTTGGGC
>NW_004524577.1:27366671-27367223 GCF_000260255.1 Octodon degus | reverse complement strand
AAGAAAATAAAATGTAGCCCAGCAGATGGCTCATTGGCTTAAGCACCTGCCTGGCAAGCACAAGATCCTGAGTTAGATCCCTGGTTAAAAAAAAAAAAAAAGAAAAGAAAAGAAAAGAAAAATGTTTGGTTGGGTTTTTTTTCAAGTTTTTATGATATATACATACAAAAATGTGTAAAATATGTTTGATAAAATGTTTTGAAGTAAACATCCATGTAACTATCACCCAGTCTAGAAATGAGCATAGTCTTTCAAAAAAAAAAAATTCACATAGGGCTTTCTTTTTTGTGCAAAAATATTGCACACCCATTACAAACCTTTTTAACCATTAAATGAAAAAATGATTCTGACAGATTTAGACCTGTCATCTGAAACAAATCAAGAAACATAGTCAAATAGGAATTTTCTGATTAATTTGCTTTATCTGTCCAGGTTCTCAAACCATTGGATGTGAAAACTAAATTTTATAATGCAGAGGTAAGTGCTGGGCAATGAATGGGATTCCAAATAAAACATTAATGATCTAAAAACATAAGTACTATATTTCTTCCC
>NW_004524577.1:27359452-27362526 GCF_000260255.1 Octodon degus | reverse complement strand
TTTACCTGACAGGCAGTTTCTCAGTAATAGGTTATGTCATGACAAGCAGTACGTATTTAGAAGACCAGAATGACAGGCATTCCAAGCATGACCCTACCATTACACATTGCTATCTTCGGTGCAGTTGCTTAGTTCACAGGTATCAGCATATATAGTTAGTCAGGGTGAGAATCCTACCAATTAACTGCTAGTTTCAAAAATATGCTGAAGATTCTCAGGATCAGTGTCTTATCCATCTTGTGCATATAAATGTATGGCTTTGCCCCTGTCATGTGAGCATACATTTTTGATGAGGGTACAGCCTCATCAGAAAGATCACTAGATGGTTAAAGACTTGATGTTTTTACATCTTTATTTGACCTTTTTTTTTTTAAGTAACTTACTGTTGATTAATGTAGCTCATTTAGGTGAATTTTAAATGGTCTAATTTATCATTTTGCTGGAAATGGTATCATAGTATGAAAAAGAGTGTTAATATTGTGTATTTATATATATTCATATATAATTGGTTTCTAGGAGGAATGTATTAAACCACATTAGGTTTTTTGTGTTCAAAATGTAGCATATATAGTTTTGTTAACACTAATATTCAGAGTTCTTTGTAAATAGTTTTTCAAATGGCTAGCTACTCTTAAATATTATAGAAGTGACATGCTGCCCATGAAGGAAAAAATCCCCACCTCCGCCACACCAAGTAATTCATTTTTACTTAATCCATCTATATTTTTCAGTCTTTATACCTTTATATATACCATTCTGTTTAGATAATCATAGTAACCATCTTTGTTTATTATCTTTTCCAGTTATTATATTTCAAAATAATCTTAAACTTTGCCCACAAACTTCAACTAAAAACTACCTCCTAAAATTCTAAACTTAGGGGCTGGTGAGATGGCTCAGTGGGGCTGGTGAGATGGCTCAGTGGTCTAAAGCACCTACTTAGAACAAGCTTAGCAAAGCACAGGGACCGCGGTTCAATCCCCCACCACATGCCAGCCAGGCCAGCCAGCCCCGCCCCCTGGTGGGCTGAGCTGGCCACACACACACACACACACACACACACACACACATAAATAAATAATAAAATTCTAAACTTAAAAATAGTTTCATCTTTAAAAACCAAGAGCGAACAGATCACATTTAAGATTTGTAAGATTGTCCATATTACCTGTCACAAAGACAAATAGTGTTAAGACAGTAGTATGAAGTAGGCTATCTTGGCTCTAAATAATTGTTTCAGGCAGGTTGTAGGAGTTACCTACACCTTTATCAATAAGTGATGCTTGTTACTCTGCTACAGTACTTGTACAGTGATTTTTAGTGTCCTCGTGCAAATCTCAAACATGTTTTTGATGTGTTTAATAATGCTAATATCTGAGGAGGAACATGATTCATGTTCTCAGTCTTCCTAGAACTTTCATCCACTGGAGATTGAAATGGCATAACTACAATAGAAATAACACACATGTGCGCACACGTGTGCGCGCACACACACAGAGACACACACACCCTAAGTCGTGACTTGTACTCATGCTATGAGAACAGAGATAGAAAAATATTTTCAGTTATGAATTTAATGAAGGAGGTCACACTTGACTTTGCCCTTGATAAATAAGTAGGTTAAAATATTAAAAGACTAACTGAAATCTATAAAGAAGGAAAAGAATAAACACTCAACCATCTAAAATGGTCTAGTCCAGCATTTCTGGAAGTATGATCCAGGGAACTCTAATCCTTACAGAAAGTTTCCATTATTATATAAATGTAGGGAAAGCTATGTAATAATAAATTATTGTGAATGTAGGAATACTATATGTCCATTCCAAGTATGTATGAAGAATTACATTATAGTAAAGAATTTGGAGAACTAGTAATTCATGGGATGCACCTACTTGCTTCTCTTTGAGTATTCAGCTGTAGTATTCTTTTCTGTTCCATTGTCACTTAACTTTAGAAGTTTCACCTTTTAAAAAAATTTGTCATATTTCTTTATGTTGCTTCTGTTTACTTTCTTATTTACTAATCTGTCTTGTTTAGTAAGTAAAAAAATGCAGAAATGCATTTTAAGTCATTCTTTATCTTTAACATTTAACTGATTTTTCTAATTATTCTTTTTTTATTTTTCCATTAGAGTGACCTCAGTTCTGTGGTAACTTGATTTTTTATTATAAATTTATATGCTTTTCTTACTTACCACTTTTTGACTCTGCCTAATAATCTATGTATAAAACATATGGAAAAACAGTTAGTTGTGAATCTCACCTATGTGAATTCAGTAAAAAAAATACAGAATTTCAGTATCAATTGCCTTATTTGGGAAAAATTAGATCAAAGATTCAGTTACCATATTGAAACAATTATATGCACAATTTTAGTGTTTTTTTTTTCCTTAAGGTGTTTTTAAAAGAAGCATGTTAAGCATGTTTAAAATAACTGGGATTTTAAACAGTTTGCTGTAGAATGCCTTCCTACCCTTCAGCTTTTATGTACACTAAAATTCATCTTCAGATACACAGACAGTGGTTTTAGTTTTACTTCTGGGTCAGGTAAAGATGGTAAAGATGGCCAAGTTGGCTAAAATTATATTTTAAATTTTCTATTTACAATAAGCCTTTGCTTATATATTTTATGTAATAACAACATCAACAGCCTTAGCACTAAATTCTTGTCTTGATTTTTCAAACATCAAATTACTTATTACTAACTGTTCAGACTAACTTGATTTTCCATTATGTTGCTTGTTCCTCTTTCATTTTACCCAAGCTCTTCCTAAATTTATGCAGAAAATTGTATTTCTTAAATGGAAATATGGCTTTGTGGTTATTTTTAAAAGCAATGGATTTATGGGATATAAATTACTTAGTTTTTGAACAAAAGTAATGCCTTAAATAGTACCTTGTTTTGATAAGTCATTTTATTTCTGTTTTCATTTGAGCACTGACAATCTATTTTAGACATACTAAACTATAATTTCATTATATTTTTTCAAACGCTTTCCATTTTTCTGGCTTAGTGACATCAAAAGCCAGTGAATCCCCAGTTTTGGATCATGGTTATTTTCTTTTTTCTTTTTT
>NW_004524577.1:27349881-27359337 GCF_000260255.1 Octodon degus | reverse complement strand
GGAAGTTGAGGATGTAAAAAAATTGCTTTTTTCAAATCCACATATCTTGAGTTTTAAAGTTGTGTATTACAAGACAGCCTCATTACTTAATATTAGCCCAGTAAAATGTGAAAATTCTGGGAGACTTTCACACATGATTTATAATTATTTCTTTGAAGGAAAAATTTGTTTGGGTTTTGGCACTCATCACAAGTTCTGGAATACATTAATGGTGAGTACCCAGCTACCACCATTTATCTGTGTATATACACATATATGCACACATATGTATACATATATACACATATGTGATACATATATGTGAAAAAGATTTTCAGATATATCTGTTATATATATATCATTTTTTTATGTTGGATAGTTAAAGAAAGGTACCAGTTATCAGTAATACAAAGAAAATAAAAACCAAATGGCATAAGAACAAGATGGTTCAGCATACATAACCAAGGAACTTAAAATGTATATAAAATTAATTTTTTTAATTACCCAGTAGCTGAAATATTACTGAATAATATCAACTTTATGACCTGTCACTAAAGCTACTAAATATTTTTTCTTGCTTTAAAAGGTCTAAGATTATCAGATATAATTCACATCTTTTTTTTCTGTTTTTTGAGACAGGGTCCAGCTATGTACAGTTTAGTCTGGCTTTGAATTCACTGTGTAGCCAAGTCTGGCCTCAAGCTGACAGTGATCCTCCTCCTCAGTCTCCTGAGTGTTGGGATTCATGCGCCATCATGCCTAGTGATTTATTCTTTTTAGCCCCTGAATATACATTTAAAATACACCAAGAAGGGCCAACCAAATAGCTCAGTGGATTAAAGCACCTGCAAGGAGGTGCAGGGACCAGGGGTTTGATCCCCTGGCCTGCCTTGCCCACCCTGCCCCCCAGGGCACACTGAGATGGGAATGGAGACTGGGTGTGGTGGCGCGTACCTGTAATCCCAGCTTTAGGAGTCTGTAAACAGGCAGATCACTATGAGTCCAATCCATTAGTGAGACCCTGAACACCCTTCCCTAAAATACAGAAAAAAAAATAAATACACCTAGAAACCACTAATGACCAGATTATAAAATAGATTATTCATAGTGCTAGTGGTCACTAGACTAAGTTGAATAAGATGGAATATTATCTTGGGATATTATAATGAATATGTAATTATCTTATCATAACCCTAAAATTAGATAAGTATAGGTATACTCATCATATTAAAGTTCATTGTAGCACCTTACTAAAGATTTAAGAGCTTTGTAATCAAATTTTAGTTAAGAAAATATTTGGCATGTTAACACAAAATACATTCTTATTATCCCACATCCATTGTTTAAAAAAGGTATCAGTTAACTAACACTTGCCTTTGCCTATTAATTATGTTAAGATAAGAGATTTCTTTTCTTGCATTAATTATGATAACTTTGATTTTCAGGCATGAACTAATCACATTTGTGGTTAATAATTTTTCTTTACATTGAAGTAAATATTGTAAGTACCATCACATTTTGGTGGGTATTTCTTTTTTTCATATCCTCAGACTGATGAAGTATTTCTTGAGGCACAGATTCAGAATATTACAACCTCACCCATGTTTATGGAGAAAGTGTCATTGGAGCCATCCATAATGTACAGTGTAACAGAATTAAATTCAGTCAACCAGGCCGGAGAATGGTAAATATTACTTATGAAATAGTGTTTTAAAAGATGCATGCTTTTTTAGCCTCCACTGTTCTTAAATCTGTTGTTTTTTAATATTTAAATTTTTGGTTTTCTTTGGTGGTGGTAGGTTTTGTTTGTTTGGTTTGGTTTTTGATGGTGTCAGTGATCAAACCTAGGATCTTTGCAGTGATCTCCATCCTTAGCCTTTTTTTGTTTTTCATTTTGTACTTTGAGACAGATTCTCAATGTTATGGCTTGTGTCTGTATGTTCCTCCAAAGCCTCATGTGACCACAAGTGGAGTTTTTCAGAGGTGACTGGATCTAGTGTGTATGATACTCGGATTGGGGGTGTGTAATTACTCAGTTAGTCCACTGATTGATCTGACAATCTCTGGGTGTGGAAATGGGAAGGCCCACATTGGTATGGGTGGTACCAACCAAAAGCCCTTGAAGGGATGAAAAGGAGAAGCAGACTAAGTTGCCCAAGCTGAGCTTTGAACTTGTGATTCTCCTGCCTGAACCTCCCAGAGGGAGGAATTACAGGTTTATGCCACCAGGCCTGGAAAGACTGCTTTTTTAAGAAAAGTTAAGTCACAGAGAAATTCATATGAAAGAATGCTCTTACTATCAGTAATGGACCCATATTGATACTTTTTTCTTTTTATAGTACTGGGCATTGAACCACGAGCTTTCACACTGAACTACATCCCCATCCCAGTTTTCATTTCCTGCTTGGTCATAGTGTCCCTCTAAATTATTAACTTTCCCAGGCTGGGCTTAAACTTGCAAGCCTGCGTCAGCCTCCCAGAGTGCTGCAGTTAGAGGCCTGCACCAACAAGCCCAGCTGATACTCCTCTTTAACTTGAAGTCCACTATATGTGTTATACAGACTATGTGCTTTGACTGTAGTGTAGTCATTTGACTTTCCTAAAATTATCCTAACTCTAGCCATTAATCCCACCTTCTACATAAAAATACTCTCTACCCCTTTGCATGTGTGTTTTACTACTTAAAGCACAAATTCTTTGAATTCTCATAATTCAGTGAGTTAAATGTGAAAGCTAATGTGTTATCTTGCAAATGATGAAACTGAGGTATGAGAAGGAATGGTGGAAAAGTCAGGTTAGAGTGAGTATAAAAATTCTACTTTTAACAAAAAAGGAATAGATATGGGAGTGGATTTTAAGCTGGGCACAGGGGCATACTCCTATAATCCTACACTTAGGAGGCTAAGGCAGGAAGATTGCATATTCAAGGTTTGGCTGTATTACTTAAAAAAAAAATCCTGTCAAAAAGAAAACCCAGAAGGGGTGGGAGCAAGAATAGAAGATTTTAATTATTTTATGTCTTTCTACAGTAACTAATAAATAAATGTTCACATTAGTATGGAGAGGATGGAAAAAGAAAAGATTTTCTGTGTTAACTGAAAAAACTAAAAAATAAGTACTCAGCACATGTCCTTTTTGTTTGTGTTGAAACCTCTAACCTCAACTATTCTAGATCTTTGAGTGGTAAATCACTCAGTTTCTATCCAAAAGGAATAATCACAGCTGTGTCTCTTCTTTCAAAATATGCTCAGGAATTTTCACCCACCTCTTTCTTCCCTTCAGTGTCTCTACATTTGGGTCCAGAGCATATCTGCAGCCGATGGACACACGCCAGTACTTATATTGCCTAAAACCCAAGAAGGAGTTTGCAGAAAAAGCAGGCATCATTAAGGGAGTAACAGTAATAGGAAAATTGGATATAGTATGGAAAACAAATCTAGGTGAAAGGGGCAGGTTACAAACCAGCCAACTTCAAAGAATGGTGAGTCTGAAAATTCTTCTGTGGGGGTTTTTGTATATGGAGAGGGGCCATTTAAAGCAACTTAAATGTTCCTAGGTCTGTCACTAAAAATCTGGCTCCAATATGACTAATGAAAAGACCAATAGTTTCACTGATCTCTAGGTAAAAATTAATACAGCTGTGAATGAAAAACATTTAAATGTTAATTTATGCTTAATACAGTTTTTTAACTTTACCAATCAACAGTTTATCAGTTGTTCCTTCCTTTGGTATTTTCACTGTACCTGACTTCAGTTGTAATAGGATTTTTTTTTTTTCCATTATCCTGAAATGCTTGGACTTGATATGTTTACCTACTATTTATAAATTTCTTTTTTTAATGTTAAAATCTATCCAGGCATGGTGGGCTCTGCCTGCAGTCCCAGCACTCAGGCTAAGGTAGGCGGATCGCTACTAGTTACAGTCAACCTGAGCTACCAAGTTGAGTTCAGGCTGGCATTGAACTCATTGTGTACCAAGGCTAGTCTCAAATTCATGGCAATCCTCCTGCCTTAGCTTCTGTGGTACTGGTATTGTAGCTGAACACCACCATGCCCAGCTTTGAAATTTACTTTCTTTTTCGGAGGCAGTAATTTTTAAAAAGATGATGATCACTGAGCCTACTTTAAAATATATTAGTCATTCTGCCATGGTATGTTCAGTCTGCCCTTACCCATGCGTCTTGTAGAAAGACATGACTTTCTTCCTGGTTCATTTCCAAGTGAGCTCCCTCTGTCTCTTTAGGCACTAACCTGGCCCATTTACATTTACATATGTAGCAGCTACAGAACCACTAAAAGAAAAAGGCCCTTCGAGATCAGACCCCCTGGAACTTTTTTACTGAGTTTTTACTGATTACTTAACAAGATTCATCTAAATTCTACTGAACCTTGAGTAATTGTAACAACAGTCTAGCTCTGTGCCGTGTCCCACAGAGAGTGACAGAAAGAGACTGAGGGAAGGAAAAAATGGCTCGAGTATTGTTTCAGAATGTCAACTTGTTGACCCGTGTCTGTTGAGTGAAATGTGTTTATATGGTATCTTCATTAAGAAAGATTTTATAATAAATATATTCTAACCATGTTGTTTGCTTTCTTAGGCTCCAGGTTATGGAGATGTTAGGTTGTCTTTGGAGGCAATCCCAGACACTGTAAACCTTGAAGAGCCTTTCCATATTACTTGTAAAATAACAAACTGCAGGTAATGCCAGTGTTTATAGGTGGGTGTGCAACCCAAAAAACAACTTTTAAATCTTCTGAATATTCTTTAGAATTTCATCTAATATATAGCTTTCTGTGATTTTGTTGAAATACTGCAATGTCCTTTACCTGGTATCTGTGTAGTAAATATTTTGAAGACCTATTTGAGGAATTTCTCTATTTTTATTTAATGTATCATATTTTACGTGGTAGGTTTTAATTATTCACATTCTATGGAAGAGAAAGCCAACTTGGAAAGTTTAAGTGACTTTTTCAAGCTCAGAGAGCTAGAAAAGATGGGGCCTGAAGTGAAACCAAAAGTACTTGATGTCCAAGTCCATGTCTTTTCATTGTTTCACACATCCTTCACACTTCAGATTGCTAAAACATGCACTGATTCTGTCTTGTGTCTCACATTCTCCTGGGCACTCAGAAAACAAATTTACTGATAAAAGTAAGATTTCACAGTATCTCCCTGTGCAGTAAACAATGTATTCCTGTTTTTCTGGTCACTGGGCAGTGAGAGGACCATGGATCTAGTGCTGGAGATTTGTGACACCAGCTCTGTGCACTGGTGTGGGGTTTCGGGAAGACAGCTGGGAAAGCTGCACCCCAGCGCCTCCCTCGGCCTTGCCCTCACTCTGCTGTCTTCAGTGCAGGGGCTGCAGGTAGGTTCCTCTCCAGCCTTGGCTGACTGATGCTCTTCAGTAGAGCCATATTTTCGCTGGGGATTACCACTCAAAACTGAAGCCCACACCTTTCTCTCAATAGAGTGTCTCCGGCTTGAGACTGACAGACACGTTCCTGAAGAGAACATATGAATATGACGACATCGCACAAGTCTGTGTGGTCTCTTCAGCCGTTAAAGTGGAAAACTAATGAAAATTTCCAATGTGATGTTTTCATTTGGTTTCAGAGAACTGTTTTATTTCTGTATTTTTATCACCTTTGTGAAATGATCACATCAGTAGAACATATAACTTAAATTTCTTCTCTGTAAAACATGTAAAATATTAAATGTTTGAAAAGTACAGATTTTATCAAGTTAATATTGAGTGAACATTTCTGTATTTTCTACATATATTTCGCTTTAGATGAACATTAAACTCTATTGTCGAGAATCTTTGTATTTGAATGTTTGTCCCTGACAAGTGTCCAAAACAGAACTCAGCAAATTAGATTTGTAAAACGTCAAGGTATCAATTATCCTGGGTTTTTGCCAGCAAATCATTTGACATTTCCTATCACACAGGCAGAAAGTGCTGCAGGACTTAAAAAAACAAGCACCTAGATGGAACTTGATGGCTTCAATTTAGAAAATACAGTTATTTCTCATAACTTTAGAATTTTAATACTTTTATTCAGATACACTTCCATTAACTCCAGATTTTTTCCTAGTCAACAGGAAAGATTAGAACTAAGATAGTCCTGTAACCTAGTTGTTTGCTAACGCACATTTTCTACTTGTTTTCAATATTACAGTATTGGCATGTGTCTAACTTTCAGATACTGAGCAGATCAGAGTTGGTTTTATTTCTTTTTTTGTTTGTTTGTTTTCTTAGGTTTTTGACTGCTTGGCTTGCTTTTAACTAAGGTGCCTACTAATTTTCTAATTTTAATCTTAAAGCCACCAGGGTTTCCTTTGAGAAGTAAACTATTTTCGTAACACATGTTCCAAACTTGATGATTTTCATTTATTGTTGTTAATAATGTAAAACTTGATCTCTCCATCTAATCATATCTATTTACACCACTAACAAAACAGTTAAGGTTGTAAACAGCTGAGCAATGTGAACATAACAATGTTTCACTATTTTATCAGGAACACAAAAGTTTATAAAACCTATTTTGATAAAATAATAATGTATAATGTATCACTTCCTAAATGTAGAGTACAGTAAATCAAACACAAAAACTTTTTTCTTAAATGCATATTTATTGCCATGACAAACTGTTTGGTCCAGACTGAAAGCTATATTCAGGAGGGTGGCCCCTCAATCTGTAGTATTAATGAAATGTCTGTGCAAAATAAAGTGCAAGCAGTGTAAAACTGAAGCATATCACTCATCCAAAAATGATTGATTAAATGATGAAATAAAACTTACAGTCACTGTACTGGACACTTTTGTGTTTTGAGCATCTTTTCAGGACTGAACCTACTTTACTCTTTCAAAATTTGAAAGTAATATATAATGGTCACTTAGAATCTGCTGTATACTTTGATTTAATTATAAAGTCTCTTAACAAACAATAACCTAGACACATATTGTTCATATTTTGAAAGTTAGATAATGCCATCTTTGACAGGATTTGTGTATATTATAAAAGTTAGACTAACAGTTTGGTACATTAAATACAAAGGTCTTTGCATAAAAAGGACGTGTTCAGTTTTACTGAACAGGTACAGCTACTACAATGAAATGCAGTTAATGAAAGTCACACCTTCCTGATTAAAAGGTATATAAAAGTTTACTTTAATGCCCTCTTATGTCTCTTTGATAGCAGCTGTATTTTCCACACACAAAAGAATAATATTGAGGGCATTCTATGTAATTCGAAGAATGGCTGATACAAAGAGACCAATCAAAACATTCACAGAATAGCTTGCAATGCAATGGCTCTAAAATGATGAAGGGACCTGAAGAGCAAAAATGGCTTGAATGTAACAGAAATCTATGGACAGGTTATTATCTAAGTTGGATTTATCAGAGTTGGCATATTCCCAAAGAAACCAGAAGCATGAAAGGGAAGAAATACACCAGTTCCCACTGCTCATGTAAAAAGAATGGCAAACTCTATTGATAGTAACATATCAAGACTATTTTAAAGAAATGTTTTTTCATTAAGTGTCTGATTTTGTTATCTGGCCAAATAAACTAAGTCTGGAAAACATACACAACTGGTAGTTCTTCCCCTGAGTATTTGGTAGAATTCATCACTGAAGTCATCTGGGCTTCTAGCTTTCTATTTTTTTGAAGGTTGTTCACTATAAATTCAATTTTCTCAATGCAACATAGACCTGTTCAAGTATCTCTGTCCAGTGAACTTTGGCTGTCTGTATCCTAAAAAGAATTGGTCTATTTCATCTAAGTTGTTCAATATATAGATCTAGAATTAGCATTAGGGTTTCTAATTATGTTGTTTTTAGTGTGTGTGTTGTCAGAGTGAGTACTCCATGCTTTTAACATCTACAGATCTGAAGTATGTTTGTTCCTTTTTTTAAAATTGTATTGGGAGTCAAACCCCAGGACTCATATACAGTAGGCAAGCCCACTATCACTGAGGGCTTTATCCCTGGTCCTATTCTTTTGTGTCTCATACTGTTAAATTCTATTTTCTGTTTTCCTAGTCATTTAACTAGAAGCTTATCAATTTTACTGATCTGAAAGCTTTGGGGGTGGGGTATTGAGTGGGGCCTGAACCCAGGAGCTACTGAATTACATGGCTAGCCCATTTTTATTTTAAGACAGTCTCGCTAAGTCACTAGATTGCCTAGGCTTTGCTCCACCTTACAATCTTCCTGCCTTAGCATCCCAGAATGGTAGGCATGCACCACCACGCTCAGTTCTGAAGCATTTTTAATGAATTCAAAATAACTGTACTAGAAATGCTAATTTTAATACTAGGTTAGAATAATTCTTAATTAAGGACCAACTTTGCTTTTATCACAGTAACTTTCTTTTGTGATTACTGCTTTGTTTTGTATAACACTTAAAACACTAAGCTGAGTATAAATTCATGCAAATTAAGATAGTTTAGATTAAATTTCAAAAGGCCTCAGATTTCAGTTGTGCTTTTCTCTGGCCAGAACCACATGCTAATATAGGTCTTCATTTTAGCCTAAGCCTAGGACATGAGGCATTTACTGGAGAGAAACCTCTGTCATAGTGCTGCTCTAACTGTAAGCTCTTGCCAGGCATGGTAGCACATGCTGACAATCCCAGCACTTAGAAGACTGAAGTAGAACTGCCACAAATTTTAGGCCAGCCTGACCTATAGAGCAAGATCCTGTTTCAACAAACATAAATTTTAAGTTCTTGAGCCTATATCAGAACTACACTGTGTGGTCCTTAAAGCACTTTCCATGAGCATGGTGCTGCACACCTATAATTCCAGATATTCAGGAAGCTGACATAGGAGGATCATAAGTCCAAGGCCAGCCTGGGCAATTTAACAAGACGTTATATCAAAACACAATGGCAGGGGCCAGGGAGATGTCTCAGTAGAATAAGCACTTCCCTGGCCAGCGCAAGGACCTGAGTTCAATCCCCAGTTCTGAAAAAAAAAAAAAAAAAATGGCAGGAGATGTGGCTCAGGATAGGGCACCCCTGGGATTAATCCCTACTGTACCTCTCCCCCTGGAAAAAGTGATTCCTAAGTTGTACTGCAACACCTATTAAATCAAAATGGAAGCTATAACCTTGAATCTGATTTTGTAATGAATTCTCAGGTGACATTTACAGTGAAATTAGAATCACTGTTAAAATCTCATAAAGGGAAAAACATGGTTAAGTTTTTAACTTTTAAGAAACCAAATAGGCTTTTAAAAATAGAGTGAGTCTCTTATCACATCTTTACTGATCCATCTTACTTTGTTTTCAGTTTTCCTTCACAACACTTGTAAAATCATTACATGCTAACCTCACTTCACAATTTCATGATTAATGAAAAAGAAATTTCAGTTGGAATTAGCTCTCATCCATCATCATTCTTCAGCTATGTCATTATCATCCACTGACCAATATGGCATCTAATTCATAATAAAATATTTTAAATCCC
>NW_004524577.1:27347968-27349311 GCF_000260255.1 Octodon degus | reverse complement strand
CATTATTGACTGTACTTATCAAAGTTAAACTGAAATAATACATTTCTTCTCTCTTGACATGCTGCTCAGTATTTCCTCTAAACCAGTATGACAAACCTTTCCCCTCATCTCCCCTCTCAAAAAACTTTGCTTAGGGGAACTTGAAGCTAAAGAAGTCACCAATGAACAGTGCTACAATTCAATAAATATACTCTGCTATTAACTCTAATGTACAAATATGATAAAAGATCGGAAATGGATGGAACCTTGTCCAAGTGTCATACTGGCACTTAACAAGGCTTATGACCATTCATTTCCAGAGGAGTTATGTTCCAGTCTCTGTGATAAACCTATTTTCTAAACAGATTTGCTCTTTAGGAATACACACAAGAGGTTTTCCTCCATTATTTTGGTGCTTTTTTCTTGTTGTTTTGTTTCATTTTGCATTTGGCTATGATCTACACTGACTACTTCGGAGCCATAAACCATTTTCATCCTGAGCGAACATCCCTGATCAGGAATGTTCTTCAGTGCTGCTGCTGAATGATCTGCTCCGGATGTGATTTCTCAGTTGCTCTATAAGTTCAGGATTCTGTTGCTGTATCTGCTGAGCAAATTGCTGTCCCCTGTAAAGAGACAAAATAAATTTGTAAAAACTAGTGTGGCCATATAGCATTATTACACTGCAGAGGGTTTTTTTTCAGAGTTCTTTATAAGAAACAAAATACTCAAGCTAGAAAGTCTGAATTGGACTACCATTCCAGTAATTAATCACAAATAAAGGTTCAAATATATTTTTCTTAGTTATTAGAGTACTAGCTTATCATATAGCAGAGTATAATACACAGTTTGCAGTGCTTATAGACATCACCTAATAATTGATTTCCTAAAAGGTGAAGTTAAACACAAATACCCAAGTGTATAACTTCAGGTACATATATTAGACATCATAATACTCGTGCCACTTAAAGATCACTAAAATGTTCAATATTTTTCTGGGTGTGGTAGTGCGTGCCTATAATCTCAGCACTCCAGTGCCTCCAGGTTGAGCCAAGAAGACTTCTCTGAGTTTGAGGCCACCCTGGGCAATAGAAGCATGCAGCCTGAAATACGTAGACCCTGTCTTAAAAAGGGGGTTACATGGTCATGATCATGAACAACATATGGTACTTATGGCTTCAAATAAAACTCCCAGTGACAGCATTAGATACAGACTCAAAAGTCGGGCAACTTGGATAGACGTAAAATACTATGTTCCAGTAATGAGAAGATGGAGTTCTAGGGATGATAGGCACTGAAAAAAGTTGAGTAAGTTTCTAAAATGATCTCAACATATGTCATTTATTTTTTCCTTTTTTTTTTTT
>NW_004524577.1:27344393-27347735 GCF_000260255.1 Octodon degus | reverse complement strand
AGAAACTTTTTTTTATATATGAGATCATAATATATTTGGACATATGATGTTTATTCTTGCCATGCCATCAAAAGCAGCAGGTCACCAACTCCATGGGGTCCTCTAAATAAAAATGAAATTATTGATATCATGACATAAACTGAAGACCCTAATTTAGAACAACAAAAGCAAGTAATAAAAACACCAGTGGGCTGGGGATGTGGCTTCACTGTCTTATATTTCCCTAACATTTATGAGGCTCTGGGGTCAATCTTAGCACCACAGCACAAAACAGGACTAAACATAAACCTCATTCTGCCATGGATGCTCTGAATTCCTCAGACACTAATTTGTACCTCAGTTTCTCTAGCTAGTGAACAAGAGTATAAATTGCCTACCATTCTTCTACCATCTATTCTTCAAGATTCTTCTGGCACTTGAAGGTCCTATGGTAGGGTAAAGTATCAACCTGATTTACTTTAGGATCGTCCCTGGGGATTGGTGAACTACATGTCTGGATGGGTCATAAAGACATGGCCATAGGGTCTCCCTCTGACCCTCCATGTCCACCTCTCATTGCATTCCCCTTTTCTGCTTGCAGCCACCAGGACTGGGCAGCTTTGCTCCGCCACACCCTTCCACCATAATGGTTTTCTGCTATACAGCAAGCAGACCATGAACTGAATCTCCTGGACCTTGAACAAATTAAGCCTCTCCTTGAAGTTGTGGATGTCATAAGTGTGTCTCAGGGATGGGAAAGTTGACTATACAGATTCCTCAAGGAGGGAAAAAAAAAAAGCATTTTCAACCCACATGATCTCTCCTCAGACAGAGCAGGCCTGACATCCCAAGGTCTTCTGGAATCATATCCTTTAATTTAAAAAGTAGTGCCTACTTATGAACTTCTTTGCAACTTAGTAACTTTGAAAAGGCCAATAATATGAATAAAAGGTAGGAAAGATCTGCTAATCCTAGAAGACAGGGCAATTCTTAACACCAAAGTGTCCAAAGGCAAGTATACATCTAACTGGGAGAGCAGTTAAATAAAAATAAAAATGGAGTCCACATTTGAAAAATAATGCAATGACAGGATAGTACACACTCAATGGTCTTAACTCCCCAATCAAAAGATACAGACTGACAGATCTGATCAAAAACCAAAATGCCATCCAGATGTGCTGGTGCATGCCTGTAATCCCAACTCTGGGGAGGCTGAAAACAGGAGGATCACTATGAGTCTAAGCTGTGTAGTGAGACCCTGTACCACAAACATTAAACAAAAAAAAAAAAAAAAAAATGTAGCCGTATGCTGCATTCAAGAGGCTCGTATTATTCAAAAAGCTCACAGGCTAAAGGTGAAAAGATGGAAAATGATACTACATGCAACTGGAGACTAATAGGAAGCGGGACTAGATAAATTTTAATTTCAGACACAGAAGACTTCAAGCCAAAACTGGTCAGAAGAGACAAAGCCGCTATACACTAGTAAAAACCAATTCATCAGGAAGAGATCACAGTTAAAAATATCTATGTAGTCCAGGGGTGGTGGCATGCGCCTGTAATCCCAGGGCTGCAGAGACTGAAAACAGGAGGATCACTATCAGTTTGAGCTGAACGCTGGAAAAGCCAACTTCATAAAAACTGCATTGGACATAAAAAGACAGACACACACCATTACAATCATAGCAGGGACTTTAATATTCTACACTTATAATTAGGTCCAACTAAACAAAAAATACCAGCTAAAACAAACTAATGGGGGCCGGGGAGATGGCTCAGTGGAATAAGTGCTTCCCTGGCAAGTGCAAGGGCCTGAGTTCAATCCCTGGTTCCACAAAAAAAAAAAAAAAAAAAAACAACTAATAAACAAATAAACTTAACATAGCTACAGAATGTTTCATCTAAGAACAACAGAATGCATATTTTTCTCAGCAGTACACAGAACTTTTGCCAAAAGGGACCATGTCTTAGGCCATAAAACATGCTTGAATAAATATAAAAGTATGGAAATAATGCCTTGAATACTGTCAGATCACAGAAGAAACCACAGAAAATTACACAAATTCATAGAGATTAATATATTGCCTGAATAATCAATGTAATATCAATGTAATCAGTGGATCATAGAAGAAATAAAAGGGTTCTTAGAATCAAATGACAACAGGAACAGACATGCCAAAGCCTTTGAGACATGACTGTGGTTCCAAGAGGAAAGTGTACAACTGTGTAACCCAGGCTGACCACAAACTTGTGATAATCCATCTACCTCAGCCTCCTGGGAGCTGGGATAACAGGACTGCACCAGCACATCCAACAGACCCCATGTTTACAGGAGCATAACTGAAAATGGCTAAGTCTTGGGAATGTTGCATGTGTCCATCAACAGATGAGTGGGTAAAGAGTGTGGTATGTATGCACAAAGGAATACTATTCAGCCATCAAGGATAAATTTGAGTCCTTTGTAGAAAATGTATATACCTTGACACAGTATGCTTAGGGAAATGAATCAGAAACAGGTTAAATATTGCATGGTTTCTCTTATATGAGAAATCCAAAAGCATAAATAATTTACATAGCATTATAAAAAACAATAGGAAACAGGGATAGACTTTTTGCAAATGTGAAGTGCAGCTAGGGATAGAGGGAGAGGAAAAGAAGGGGAAATCAAGAGGACTAATGCAGGATATGTATGTATCAGCTCCCACAGTGAACATACACAGCACGTATTGCAAACCTGCGCTAACACACACGCGCACACACACACGATAGCTCTGCCCCCTCCTCTTAGAAGTTGTAAAACATAAAATATATTTTCATTCTTCCCTTTTTACACCAACACTTACGCTTGGATGAGACTAGACAGGTCAGTTAGGCCCCCAACTCCAGCAGCAGGTCCCCCAATGGCATTTGTCATCATTCCTGACATGCTACGATATGCAGGAATATATTAATAAGATTAACATATGTTCTTAATACGTACAGTAACTAGTTAAGGAAAAGTCTGTTAAATATATCTACATTATATAAGAAGTTAGGTCAAACAGTTCGATGTGACGTGCAGTTCTAAATTACTCTGAGCAAATGTGCTCAAGTTAGCAGCCTGACAAGCACAAGAGGGAAACATAACAAGTATTTTCTAGATACTTACAGCTGTTGAACTTGAGGATTCTGCATTAAACTTGCTGCCTAGAATTGAAAAATAGTGTCTCCCATTAAAGGCAGTTCACATTTAGGGATCTTTGTTCTTCCAGGGCCCTTCCCATGTGAGGTAAATACTCTGCCACTGAATTCAATGTGTGGAAGGGTTTTTTTTGTTTTTTGTTTTTTTGTTTTTTTTTTAAAGGTTGAAGAATAAAAACTAAT
>NW_004524577.1:27342136-27343802 GCF_000260255.1 Octodon degus | reverse complement strand
CCTATGCCAAAGTTAACTTTGGCTCAGTAAAATATGGGGTGGCTGAGCCTGGGCTCTATCCTGGGGGGTCTTTAGTGTTTGTTTTTATACTTTGCTGCATTCTCTCAAATGCCTATAATTCTGTTGCTTTCCTAAATAAAATCAGTGTGTAAAACAAAAAAAAAAAGCATGAGGCAAGATGAAATCGGAAGTAAGAGAAGAGAGGCAGCAGTAGAGCACAGAGCCCCACAATGCACCCCTTTCCAGAGGTGCTAACTGAGGAAGAATCAGTACAGAAACTGGAAAAGAGCATCCAGAGTACAAGGAAAAGAAGTGGGCAGAACTGGATAGGACAAAATCTTTTGAATACAGGTTAATAGCACCAAATATTAAAAGATGAGTACTCCGAGGATACAGAACTTAATCGAGCTTTGATGAAATACAAACAACATATGACCTTGGAAACAGTGACTGTCTCGATCAGCGTTTTCCAGAGAAACAGAATCAATACTGTAGTGATAAACATATATAGAGATTTGTTATAAGATATTGGCTTACACAATTACAGAAATTGAAAAGTCCCACTATCTGCCATCTGTAAGCTACAGGCCAGGAAAACTAGTGATGTAGCTGCAGGTCAAACCTAAAAACTTGAGAAGCAGGGAAGCTGATGGTATTTGATCAGGTCAGACTCCACAGGCTTGAGATCTAGGAGTTCCAGGGTCCCAGAACAGGAAGAAGAAAGATGCCCCAGCTCAAGCAGAAAGAATGATTCATTAAAAAAAAAAAAAAAAAAAACCCTCTTCCTTCCCCTAACTTTTTGTTCTATTTGGGCATCAAAGAATTGCATGATGCCTACTCACACTGCAGAGGGTGATATTTACTCAATCTTCAGATTAAAATGCTAGTCTCTTCCAAAAACACAGGCAGTCAGAAATGATGCTTTACCAGCTAACTGGGTATCCCTCAGCCCAGTCAGTTGACAAAGAAAACAACCCATGAGAATATTACACACAAAGTCCCTACTAAGAGTTGACTTAGAAAGAACAAGAGAAAGATAAGACCACAAGTACAGTCACCAGTGGCTTCACCCACAAAGAGGAACTGAGATACGAGATGATAGCTGGGAAGGAACAATGGCTAAAAGCTGCTTCCAGAGGATGATTTTTATTACCATTTCACATACCAGCCAATAGAATCTATTAGAATAGGGGAAACTGGGCTGTGGAAGTTAACAGGGATCACTACAATGTGAAAGTACAAAATGGTAAGATCTTAAAGCATGAACAAAAGGTAATGGACTTAAGAACTCTTCCATTTTAATGGAAAAAAAAAAGCCAAATTGTGTAGATATAAATGCAGGTGGACTAGGAGACTTGAATTTAGGAAGATGATTTAATGTCCTCCAAAATGAGAAGAATGGCTTGTTTTTATAATTAAGTGTAAGGCAATATCATCATCTGAGTCTTACAGTGAAGAGCAGTAAAAATCTGAAGAAGAAAGTATGAAATAACCACATCAGAGAATGAAAAACAATGTAGAAAAACAGGAAAACTGAATGCTGAATGCTCATCTAAGATTTGAGATCATGATCATAAGATGAGTCTACTCACATGATCGTACAATTTTCTCCAACAAACAAAAAAGTCATGTCACTCAAGTCACAGACATTACAGTCATTTCCTTC
>NW_004524577.1:27337793-27342036 GCF_000260255.1 Octodon degus | reverse complement strand
CAATGTGTTAATTATTGAAGCTGTCCTACCAATTTGATTTGAAACTATCTCATTGCTATTTGCTTCTCAATAAAATTATGGAAAAAAATTTAAAAAAGAATAAAAACTAAACCATCTATTTTTTTTGTTTTTACACTTAATAGTCCAGCCCAAGTAAACTCTAAAAGTCACATTTCAAAGTTATAATATGCTATAGAAAATACTGTAAAAGTGAATATAAAATAGGTACTGACAAAACTTGCATTAAAAAGACACTGAAAGAATGCTACTAATGACCAGGTGAATTAAATCAAATGGAAACTAAAGCATAGTGGTACCTTAGTTCACAAACTTAATACATTTTATGAATTTGGGGAAGATAGCAACCATTGTGTTTGCCACCTAATGTGGAGTCTGTGAACAGAAACAACATTTTTTTGAACACTTTGAGAATCAAACTGTTTCCAAACAAAAGTGTTCATGCTAGACATGGCAGTATACACCTTTAATCTCAGCCGCAGAGACACTAAACCAGTAGGATTGTGATTTGAGGCTGGCTGAGATTACACTGGAAACTGTGATGGCTGTCCTCCCAAAGCCTCCTGTACTCATGGGTGGGGCCTTCAGGGCTGGGTGGTTCTAGGCTGTGTGGTACTGGGTTTAAGAATGCATGATTAATAGGCTAGCAAGATAGCTTGGTAGAATAAGTACCTGCTTAGGCAAGCACAGGGACCAGGATTTGATCCTCCGCCCCACATGCTTGCACTGGCCCTGCCCGCAGGTTGAGCTGAGCCAGCCAGAGTCCAGGCACATGCCTGTAAGCCCAGCTCTGGGGAGGCTGAAAACAGAAGGATCACTATAAGTCCAAACTGAGTAGTGAGACCCTGTACCAACTACATTTTAAAAAAAATAATAATAATAATGCATGATTATAAATTAGTCCACTGGTTGGTTAAACACAGTTCTGGCTGTGGATAATGGAAAGCCCCTTCCTGGGTTTGGGTAGCACCACCCAAAGGGCAAATGGTCTGGAAGGGATAAAAGAGAAAGTCTTGTGCCTCTCTACTTTGTGCTGCTACTGCTGCTTGCTGCTTCCCCGTCGCCTGCCTCCCCACTATGAACCATATCCCTCAGTGATGCCCCTCTGCCATGCCACTCTGCTTTGAAGTCAGCCAACTATGAACTGAAACCTTTATAACTGAGCTACAATAAATCTTTCCTCCTTTAACTTTGGCTTTTAGGTATTTTGTCTCAACAACAACAATAGTAACTAAGACAAAGGTCAAGCAGAGTCTAGACTATACAATGAGATTCTGTCTCAAGAAATAAAGCAAGAATCTCCTACATATGTGAGGGTCCACTTTGGTACTGGAAAGCAAACTGGACCTTGTGCCTGCCAGGCAGGCGCTTATGCACTGAGCTTCCCCCCTGGTCTACTTTGAAAGAGAACTGCTTGGGCTGGGGAGATAGCTTAGTCTAAGTGCCTGCCTAGCAAGTGCACGGACCCAAATTTAATCCCCAGTACCACATGTAGTGCTAGCCCTGGAACCCCAGGCGCTCTGTGCCAGCCACAGAAACCAGCCATGATGGCACACACCTGTAATCCCAGCACTGGGGAGGCTGAGACGGGCATCACTGGGAGTCCAAACTGTGTAGAAAGACCTTGTACCAAATAAATAAATAAATAGGAACTTCTTGAGAGATGGGACTATTGAATAGGGATCTCATAAGCAGAGGAAAATATTTCATTTCAGTGAGCCTGACATGAAGGCAGACTTCCCCACGTCCTTCACCTGGATCAGGGCTTTACTTCACCTTGGACCAGGCTCTAGAAATCTAACACTCCCTCCCAAGGCCCCATTTTAATTCTATCAACCTGAGCCTTTTTTCTTTTTTCATCCCCCAGTGCTAGGGATCAACCTAGGCATGTACTGAGCTATGTCCTCAGTCCTGACCTTCATTTTTTTTTTTTTTTAGGAACTGGGCATTGAAATCAGGTCCTAGGAAAGTGCTTATTCTACTCAGCTATCTTCCTGGCCCCACTGACCTTCCTTAAAGTTAAATCCGTTTTTAACCCTCATCTCTTGCAATTCCTATGTAGTAGGGTCACACCTTATTTCGGTACACAGAATCTTGAAGCTTAAGTTAAATCTGAAACTCAGAAGAATTCCATTTTCACATGCTGCTACAATAGTGAAAACTGAGTCCTGGAAATAAGTAACCAGGTTAAAAAAATGTCATAGAACTTACAAAGAGGCATATGTTTATTAGCAAGTAGATAGGATGCCTAACTTTGATTTGGGAGGAGGTTTCCAATTGTTCAACAGATGTCTTTATTTCACTGGGAATAAGTCATCTATGCATTTCAGTTCAACTGAGGATTTAATGGATGCAAGGCACATTTATTTGAAGGAAACAACAATGAAAAAGAATTGATCCCTGCCATCAAGGGGCACAGCATATGGCAGAAGATTTATTATCTAAAATACATGCTCAGGTAGCATCCTAAACCCACTAAATCAAAGTTACCAAATACTGAACCACTCTATGTTTTCCAAGAGTATATTATTTTGTTGATTTGAAAAAATATGTATATGAAATTTACACGAAAAGTTCAAATAAGTTTTTTATAGTTACACTCCCAGTTCCAAATAAACTCTTAAGACAGAAAACAAGGAAGACAATACTGAAGACACATGTAGGGAACTACCATAGCCACAATTCTCAGATGTAGATCTGAGGATTACAGAGATTAGAATTGTTAGATCATCTTCCTAGGCCAAGTTTCATGTAAGAGACTAGGTTTTTAATCCTTTACATATTTTCACACTCATGTGCAAATCTGATGAAAAATATGGTTTTATCCCTAGAAACATGCAGATATCAACCCATACACAGATTTTTATACACCTCTTTAAGAAACCCATGAGCTTTCTGAAATCCATTTTTCACTTCCTTCAGAGGAAGATGGACAAGGGAAGAATGTCTGCCTTAAGCTTTGCCATCAGCACCTCACTACTACCAGCAGGACAGGAACTCCCCTAATTGTTTTTAAGAGTTGAAGCATATAGTCCTACCTACTGGGGAAGCTCAGGCAATAAGACCAGTTGAGAATAAGAGTTGGGATTAGTTTGAGCAACAAAACAAAACTCCACCTCTTAAAAAGTTTGGAGAGGCATGGGCAGATAACTCAACAGTCTAAGCAAATGCCTGGCATGCATAGGATCTGGGTTCAATCCCTGGTACCACATACCCTGCTGGCCACCAAAACCAGGTGTGCCGGTACAAACCTGTAGTCCTAGTGCTGGGGAGGCTAAGACAGGAGGATCACTATGCTGTGTAGTGAGACCCTGTACTAAATAAATAAATAAATGTTTAGAGAAAAGGTTTTGGATTTATATCACTCTAAGGAAAACAGAACCAACAGCTCAGAAAAGAAATATACTCACCATACTAATGAAAGCTGGATTATTTATCAAGCTGGCCATGTCAAAGCTCAATCCAGTTCCTGTCTGTAAAAGAGCTAGATCTAAGAATCATTCGAACTACTACAGTTAAATTTCAGTAAGTTTCAAAAGAGAAAATATATCACTCATTTCACATTAAAAACTTACAGGACTAGATACCTCTCTTAATTTCTGTTCTGCTATTTTCAGATTTGATTTATAAGAATCATTTTCAGGGTCAAGATCTAATGCCTTTTGATAACTTCTAACTGCTTCTTCAAATTTATTCATAGCAGTAAGGGCCAGCCTGAAAGAAATACAGGATATAACAGTAAAAGAGTTACACTAAAGAACATCAAGATATCAAAGTCAAAAGCTTTATCTTAGTAATTCACTGTAATCCAGATTAGTTTATTGTTCCATGGTTCATAAGAGTGTCACTAAAATTTCCTCTAATTCTAAAATTCTGTTAATCTGAATTTTTTCCATTTGGCATGATGATAAGCTTGGCTTCTCATATGAATCACAAACTTAACACTTTGAGATAAGTCTTCTGTACCCTTCCATTTTTAAAGCTTAATATGTGAAGTCATTTGCTTTATGCATGCCCAACTCCACAGAGACTGCACACTAACAACCTTGTGGTCATGTAAAGCCATGATGATGCTATCATTTTTAAAGACTCTAGGACTGGCATGCTGTGTGCATCTGTGGTCCCAGCTATTCAGGCAATTGAGACAAGAGGATCTGTTGAGCACAGGAGTTCAAAGCCAGCCTGGTCAACATAGTGAGACACCAGCGCAAAAATAACAGAAAAC
>NW_004524577.1:27327786-27329378 GCF_000260255.1 Octodon degus | reverse complement strand
AGTCTAATGGCTAGCTTTATTAATAAACTTTGTTTTTTCCCATTTTCATTCTGACACGGAAATAATCTCGCCATTTCACTGAAGATGGAGTATTAAGCAGAAAATTCAAAATCAAGTCAATAAAAACAATACATGTGATACTACCTGGTACTATGCTGAACATTTCCCTAGAACTTACCCCATCCTCCCATAGGCCTTGCTGTACTTTGAATCAATTGCTATAGCTTTTTCACAATCTTTTATTGCATCTGTGTAGTGACTTAACTTGCTCTGTGCAGCAGCCCTAAGAAAAAAAGAAAAAGGTTTTTTTTATTATACACAGGTTTCAAGACATTAATTTAGAATTTCAGGTACTAATAAAACTATATTTTCTTTGCATTAACTTGTAAATCACTCCCAACAAATTTCTAAGTCAAACTGTTTGTGGTAATTATATAATAAAGTGAAAAACAAGGGGCCAGGGAGATAGCTTGGCAGTCTAAGTGTCTGCCTGGCAAGTACAAGGACCTGGGTTCGATCCCTAGTATCACATGCCCTGCCAGCCCCGGAACCCTAGGTGTGCTGTGCTGGCCACTCAAATCGGACATGGTGGTACACGCCTGTAATCCCAGCACTGGGGAGGTTGAGACAGGAGGATCACTAGGAGTCCAACCTGCATAGTGAGAACCTACACCAAATAAATAAATAAGTAAATAAATGATTTTAAAAAGTTAAAAAAATTAAAGTGGAAACAAGAAGAACTCAGGAACTTCTGTTCAAGTACAAAATATGCAAGCTTCCTTTCACTGTTTACGTCGCTGTAGAAAAGGCAGCTATGCAAGTCATACACCTTTTAAGGGGGACTCCAGGGAGGCACGCAGAGGGAGTGGCTGCGGGGAGGACCACGTGGAGCATTATGCTATCTGCTTGCTTTAGGAGTAGTGTTACAGAACAAGTCCTTTGGTCTCTTCCCCAGTTCTTTCACGTCTGAAACAACTAAAATTTGTTTAAGTATCCCAAAAGTTCCCATAATCTCATCCCTCTGCAAAACACTGAAAAAGCCAACTTTGGAAAAAGAATACCCCTCCATAATGTGTCCACATTATCTCAGAAGATTAACTCAGAAGAGAAATAAGGAAGGAAAACAGGAGATTTAAAATAGGTGCTCAGAAAGCAACATGAGGGCTGGGTGCACACCTGTAATCACAGCTACTTGGAAGGCAGAGGCAGGAGCATTGCAAATTCAACTGCAATCTGGGTAACTTAGCAAGACCCTCACTCAAAAATATTAATGTCTAAATCTAGGTGTGGATTTCTTTAACTTTGAATTTTTTCATAATAAAATGTTAGAATTTTTTTTCTAACATTTTTAAAAAGATTAATTCAGAACAAGCCCTGTCAGACTAACATCTTTTCCTCATTATTTATTTTTTATTCAGTTTTGGCTCTTTTTTGAGACAGGATCTCACTATGCAGCTCAGGCTAGCCTTGAACTCACTATGTAGCCCAAGCTGGCCTTGAACTCACAGCAATCCTACTGTAACAGCATCTAGAATACAAGGATTATAGGCATATAACTGATCTCAGGTCCTCTTTATTTTATTTATTTTTTT
>NW_004524577.1:27321484-27325383 GCF_000260255.1 Octodon degus | reverse complement strand
GAATATCCACGTCTAGATGGTGCGTCATGAGGACTTGATCTTTCCTTAAACATAATAATGTTTTCTTTTATTCACCTGATTTCTTAGTGTATTTTTCATGCAGGACAGTTTCTCAACCTTGATGTACAGTGACTGTAAAACTTTTCTTTTAGTGGCAATGTATAATCTTTAAGATATGGAAAGCATCTTGTCTGTTTTGAAGGGGATATGACAATACACCTACTGGATGGAAGATCCTATTAAAAAGTAGAAAAAAGCTTTAGTAATTACGCAATGTGATGGTTTTTACCCTGTTTTTCTTTTTTCTCCCTTGGTCTATAATGAAATTGTTATAGCAGTGCAAAATAAAAATCCTATGTATAAAAACAAAAAAAAAACAATGTTAAAAAAAAGACTCCAGTCTATATTATGCCTTAAAATATCCTACATTCTTCCTTCCTAGTAAGGATTTTGAGAAATAATAAATACCAATTTGCTATTTAAAATAAAAGTGTGCGGTATCAGATGACTATTCTTGAACGAGACATGCTAATTGTTAAATGAGTATAATAAGCAATATCTGCAACTCAAATATCAAATTATCTCAGATACAAGTCCAATAATTAATTTTAATGTTTCTTTCCAATTAATTACAATTTCTGTAGTGGAAAATTATTTGAAATCAGTAATGAAACATATGAAGAGACCGCACTGAAGAATTTGTTTTTTAAAAATGAATCCAGTTCCTTCTTTTCTGACCTTGTAGACTTTTGATCTGGATAAAATACAGTGCTAACTACAGAGAAATTCTCAACCTACTTAGTTTTTTTACATGTCAAGCCTTAAAATATATTTCATGAGAGTCCTCAATTAATCAATAGTCAATCTTTATTGAAACTCTCCTATGAATCAGCTATAAATACTGAGGATTCCATAGTGGAAACAATAAAGTTCTTGACTTTAAGGAAATCTCACTGTACAGTGGAAAAACAGGCAACAAATCAACATACAAATAGAAAGGGCAATGTTAAAGATAATAAACAGGAGAGCTGCTCAAAAGCAGCTATAATAAAGCCAGGCATGGCGGCACACACCTGTAATCAAAGCATTCAGAATGCTGAGGCAAGAGCTTCCTATGAGTTTGAGGGCAACCTGGGTTACATAGAGAGTTCAAGAGCACCCTGGGATAGACCATCTCAAAAATAAAATAAAAAGTAGCCATGATGAAAAAACACCTGGATAAGTGAAAAAAAATAGCATAAAGAGAGGAGAAGCAATTCTAAGAAAGATTTAAGTGTGTATGCTTACACTATAGAACAAAGGTTAATACAAGAGAAGCACAGAAAATTATGTTAAGAGGTGATGTCAGAGAAAACAGGTGTCAGATCATCTAGGAATACTGTTTGGGGCTTGGACTTTAGTTACCCTAGAGTGATACATTCTGAGTTTAGCTTTAGAAAGTTCACCATGGCTTCTCTGAAAAGGATCAACATGGGTGGTATGTCGAAAGCAGGCAAGGAGACTACTTAGGAAGCAATCAAAGCAGCCATGAAAGAGATAACTGTCTGAACTATATAAGCAAGATATGCTCAATACCTGGATCCAAAATATACATGGAAATTAGAAGGGGCAGTCTAGTGTGCCATGTGCAATAACAATTTGGGATTGGCCAGGTATGGTGGCGCATGCCTATAATCCCAGCACTTGGGAGGCTGAGGCAGGAGAATCACCATAAATTAGAAGCCATATGGGACTACACAGTGAATTCAAAGACAGCCTAAACTGCCTAGCAAGACCTCATCTTAAAAAAACAAACAGAAAAGAAATAAAGGATAACTTCTTAGCTTTTGACCCTGAACATACATGAATAATGAATGATACATACATATTTGTCTGATGATGTAAGATCTTGAGTTGGAAAAGATTTAAAAAAAGGAACAAGAGGGGCCTGGGAGATGGCTCAGTGGAATAAGCACTTCCCTGGCAAGCACAAGGGCCTGAGTTCAATCCCCAGTTCCGCAATAAATAAATAAATAAATAAATAAATAAAAATTAAAAAGGAACAAGAGTTCTGTTTGAAACATATACATATTAAGTTGAAAATGCCAATTAAATAACCAAACATAGAAGAGCGGTTAAAGAGAGGTGAAGGGAGTGGAAAAAAAGAAGCAAGATATAACACGTACTTACAAATTCCATATGATGAATGTTATCATTATGCATATTTCAAATGTACCAATAAAAAAATTTAAAACAAAAAAAAATTGATGAGTTTGTCAACAAAAAAATACCCCAAAAAATAATGAAAAGTAGTTGCACACATATGCATGGAGGTCAGAAATTTAATTTGAGATACACCAACATATACAGTTGATTCTAATTCACAAAAATCAGGTTCTATAAAATTCCATGAATACTGTATTAGCAAGTAGGAAGTAAATATTCACAGGGAAAGTACTATATTAAGGTTCCCATTAACTCCAGGTCTTATTTTCACCAACTGATCAATATATAACTTTGTTTTATATGCATTTCTGTTTAAAGAAACTTTACTATGTATTATTCATGTATTAGCCTTAGACTCAGTGCCGGCATCAGTAACTCATGCTTGAATGTAGCTTAGATCTCACACATGTATTTTTCTCTATAAGACACATTACAGCTTCTTGCTTTTAGGAACAACTGACAACATATTGATGAACTATGATAAACAGCAATTTATAAGCAAAAAGCAAAAAAGTATTTCTTTTTAAATGTAGCACCAAATAGAATGTTTTAACTAAGCTAAAAAACAATTCCAAGACTCTATTTAACCTCTACTGGGGGCCTGCCTGTTAGCTCAGTTGTTTAAGTGCCTACTTAAGCAAACGTAGTCAGGCTCAGGATACTGTGGTTCGATCCCCAGATCCTCATGCCTCACCAGACCTGCCCTTAAGGCAACCTGAGCCAGCCAAAAAAAATCCTAATTTAACCTCTACTGAGACAGTACACATCAGTATTATGCAATCAATTTTTTTTACCACTTGTGAATGTCCATGAATGACCACAGAAAAACACTAAAGGGAGGATTACTAGTAAATTTTACAAAATTCATAAATACATAATCTTCAAATGATGGTAATGACTCCAGAGAGAATTTAAAAGCACGAGGCATTTTCTTTCTTCTGCGCCTGCGCGACCGTGATTCCATGCTTACGTCTCCCCCCACCCCCAAGCCGGGCCTCGAGGACCGCGAGCTACGAAAGGGCGGGAAAAGCGGTTGAAAAGTGAGAGGCGAACGGTTACTTACTCCATGGCTGTGGAAAAGAGAGGGCAGCGGCGGCCTCGGTTGAAGAAACGAGTCGAGAGCGAGAGCGAAGGCGCGTGCACTAGACGCCCCTGGATTCCTATTCATGACTTTGTCGATTAGCCCTGGAACCTTTGGCTGGACTCACTACTGCCCTGATGAGGTTGCAGATGCTGGCCGATTTGCTTTGGGAGCTGGAGTAGCTGTTGCCACCAGAGTCTGGAACCATGAGCGGGTTTAATTTTGGAAGCACTGGCACTTCCACAGGTGGATTCACATTTGGCACTGCAAAAGCAGCAACCACCACACCTTCAGTGGGGTTTTCTTTCTCCACTCCTGGCACTGGAGGGTTTACCTTTGGCACTCCCTCCCAGTCCGCTGTGAGTACTCCTTCGACCAGCCTCTTCTCACTCACCACCCAAGCTCCAGCCACTCAGACCCCAGGGTTCACCTTTGGATCAACTCCTGCTTCCAGTGGAGCTGGCTTTTCATTAGGAATCAGTGCTCCAAAGCTAAGTTTGAGCAGCACTGCTGCCACCCCAGCCACAGCAAACCCCAGCGGCTTTGGGCTCGGTGGCAGCACCCTCACCAATGCCATGTCAAGCACTGTCACCTCTAGCCAGGCGACGCCATC
>NW_004524577.1:27302865-27316019 GCF_000260255.1 Octodon degus | reverse complement strand
GAACCGCGGTCCCTGTGCTTTGCCAAGCTTGTTTCAAGTAGGTGCTTTAGACCACTGAGCCATCTCTCCAGCCCCCCTCTTTATTTTAGTAAGGTTAGTACTGGACTAATAATCAGAAAAAAATAAGTGAAAATACATTTGGAAGTTGGGAACTTTGAATCTCTCTTCATATTGTGATCAAGGTAGAAAAACAGGCCACATAAATTATAGTAATAGTTATTACTTGTATACAACATTCTTTCTTACACTCTTCCCTAGCATTTATTGAATTATTCAACAGCTACAACAACCCTACAACATAATTACTATTATTATACATACCTTACAGATAGGAAAACTAATGCATAGATACATTAGGTAATTTGTTGTAGGCTATGTAAGTAGTAACTGACAGAGCCTGACAGTAGAATTCTGCTCTTAAACATTCTCCATGACATCTCCCTTAGTTAATTTGAAACTGGCACAATGTGAGAGATATTTTTCTTCCCATTTTTGTGGGTGATGTGAGACTGGAAGCAAGAGCACATACCCTTCACCCTCCTGCCAGCACCTGGCATGGCTGAGGCTAGACAAAAGATAGTATTACTTTACCGATTCATTATCCAAAATATTAAGGGACAGATAAATAGAATGTTACAAGATACAGTTCTGTAGGACAATAACTTGTATTTCAGTCCAAACTTCCAATAACAGCACTAGCACATGTTTAGCAAAAATCTGTTAAAAGAATACGTAATTGAATGATAGAATAGGGAGAATTTGTGAAAAAAGAGGACTTCAACCAAAAACAAAATACGAATTTAACAACTGAACAGTTCTATCACAGCAAGAAAGTTCTACTGAAAATTCAATTTATATTAGACAAAATAACTTAATGCAGGGAATTCAGTACATAAGAAGAACCAAGAGGCCAAAGCAAGGGTTATATGGCAATCCAGCAAAAAGCCATTACCATCTCTAAGCCACAGGGCCAAAATTCATTACCATCTCAAAAACTCAAGGTCACCTGGCAAAAGCTGAAAGCAAGGCAAGTGTTGTTGGTAGAAGTGGGAAACAAGAATGAGAAGCAGCCTGTTTTCTATAAATACACTGTGATATAAAAGCAGGGTAATGGGAGAGATGCTCAAATTTCTGTCCTTCATCTACTCTTCACTCTGCTGCCAGCACCTGGCTGGCCTGGTTGAGGCTGGACAAAAGACAGGTGGTAAAAGAGCCTTGAAGATGTAGCCTGTAGGGTTCCAATCCCTGTTAAAATGGGCAGGGCTGAGAAGTCTATGGTCAAACAGGCCATGGCCTGGTACAGGTGCCCACTGTTTTTCTCACATGGCAGGAGGGCAAGGAGCACTTGCAGTCTCTTGTATAAAGCCCTCCCTCTCCTGACAGCCCCTTCTTCATGACCTACTCACTTCCATATACCATCACAATGGGTTTATGTTCCAACATATGAATTTGAAGGGACATAATCATTCAATCTGTGGATAGTATTAATAAGAAATCTAGGAGAAAAAAAGCCTACTAATACCCAATATGTGGCAAGTGTCTAACCAGGTGTGGTGATAGCACATGCCTGTTAGGATATCCCAATACCCTATGAGCCAGAAGCAGGAGGATCACGTGTTTGAGCCCAGCCTGGACAATTCAGTGACATAGCAAGATCTTGCCTCAAAATAAAAAATAAAAAGGCTGGGCATGTAATTCAGTGTGAAGGCACCAAGTTCAAAAAGAAATTAAAAAGTCCAATCTCTTCAGTAATTAAATATAAAGAAAATTAACATAGAGATAATATTAAATTTATAGTTAGTAATTTCAATGCCTAATGCTGATAAAGAGCATGACAAAAATAGACGCATTCATATAGTCCTGGGCAGGAAATAAATTTTCAAAGTATATTCAGATTATATTCAAAGAAATTAATTTTGCAATATGCATCCATTTTTTAAAAAAATATTTACACTGTTAAACAAGGTATAGACATTTCTAGGAATAAATTCAAAATCCAGAAAAACTGAAGCAATAAAAACCAATTTAAAAACACAGACGTAACTATAGTTTAATGATGCTGAAAAGAACAAAAACAACCTATGCCCACCAGCAGGTCAACAGTTAAGTACATTAAGGTGTGTATATCCACTTAGGCAAAAATAATATTTACTGATATTTGCTTGCCCACTACAACATGAGGTGTAGGAAATTTTAAAGTAATAAGAAAGGCAAAATAGGCTAACGTGTAACCATTTCAATAATGAAGGAATTCGATGAAATTAGGACACATGTATGACATGTCCATTGAATAAAGCTGTATCTAAAATTGAGCACACTTACCTAAAATAAAACATGCCAAAAAGGTTAATAGTGCTTGCTTCCAAGATATACTTTTATAAGTTTATTTTTCCTTCCTTTATAGTATCTGAACTTTCACAGTTCATTAAATAAATATTACAACTTTCCTTCAGAGGTATTAATCCAAATGTTTAAGAACTGTAAACCTACTACAATGGTCCCAGTTTACCTGTTGCAATAATAAACTGCATTATTGGGATCCAGTTCTATTGCCTGTGTATAACAATCCACTGCAGCAGCATAATTTTCTTCTTTCATGTGGTTATTGCCTAAAATAAAATATAGATAAAATAAGTACAATATATAGAAAAAATATAAAGTCTGATAGATAATTATTAGTCATAGAAATTATACTAATGGGCCAAATAGCTCAGCAGATTAAAGCGCCTGTAATTAATTGTTTAGGCAGATGCGGCAGGTGTGCCGGCCCCACCCTCAGGGCCTGCTGAGACGGGGATATTGAGACTGGGTGTGGTGGCACATGCGCCTGTAATCCCAGCTCTTGGGAGGCTGAACACAGGTTGATCACTATGAGTCCAGTGTACACAGTGAGACCCTGCAGACCCTGTACTAAACACACACACACAAAAAAATTACACTAATAAGGTCAGCCACATGATTTTTCAGTCACATTACATATAAATTTCATAATGTACTACACAGCTAATGCTCCTAACTATTGTTCTGTCACCTTAGTAATGCAGGTTTTTAAAAATTAATGTGTGTACCTTACAGAATTCAAGCTAGTGTGAGTAAATACAGCCATTATGACTATTTCACATCCTTTGTCCTTATGTTCTCTCTGCGCCTCTTAAAGCCACCTCCCCGTTTCTTCCTACTCATGATCTCACCTGGGACCTAACCTTCACTCCTGCTCTCACAATACCCGCACTTGCTGCTTAGCCAAGCTCTCAGGATGCCACTGAGAGTAATCTTGCCAATACATTTCTGGCAGGTAACACTTTTATGTGCTCTCCCGGCCAGAGACAGAATCTTTTCAAAATAGGATTTGGAGCAAATAATTTCTAGACAGATACAATTTCAGCCTACAGAGTCAAGACTTTTAGGAAGGCCATGGACAGATACATCTGGCAGTAATTTAGCTGGGTTAACAACTGGTCAGTTGAGGGATTTCCTGTGCCTGTATCTTGTTTTTCATTAATGGGGAAAAAGTATTCTGTGAATCTGTAAGATCCAACGTCAAAAGTAGAATTATCAGAACAATTGGAGTTATTGGGGAAGGATTTACATTTCAGAGGTCTGTATGATTCCTTCTACCTTTCTGTAAACCAGAAGCTCTCATCTTACCCTTAATCTTACTAGATAATTAGCTAGTTAATGGAAGATGGTGAAACATAAACACGCAGGGATTAGAAACAGGAACAAGTAAATTAAAAGACAAGAAAATAAAAACAGTCCAAAATCATACAAAAGTCATTGTAAACCAGAAACTGAAATGAATATAGAGGACAACTAAAAGGGTTAATTTCTTTAGGAGTGATAAAAATGTTTATGCTCAATTTTGGTGACCACATGACTTTGAATATACTAGAAACCAATGAATTATATACACTATAAGGAACTAAATATGGCTTGATATGATGGCACAGCCTGTAATCTCAGCACTGAGGAAGCTGAGGCAGGAGGATCAATGTGAGTTTGAGGTGAGTGTGGCAACACAGTGAGTTCAAGGCCAGTCTGAACTACACAGCAAAAACTGTTTCAAAAAGCAAGTAAATGTAATGTATGTGAATTGTATCTCAATAATTCTATCTTCTTAAAAAAAAGTTAACTTGTATCCTCTTTCCCAAAAACACGCATAGAAAATCTTCTCCATACAAGGAATGTAAACAATATGTACTACAAACATGTACCCCACCCTACCCCCCCAAAAAGGAAAGGAGGATCAAGAGATAGTCGGGGGGATAAGCAGATGAGAAAGGAATTAAAATGTGTTATGGACATGGACCAATTTGTCACAAGTAATGTAAACATGTATGACACACATGCACTAATAAACAATTTTTTTAAACTTTCTAAAAAAGCTAAGAGGATATCACAGTATTTTGTTTGCAATAATTGTGGTGGAATTTAGAATGTTCATACTGAACTACATTCCCAGCCTGCTTGTTTGTTTATGACAGGGTCATTGAGCTTCCCAGGCTGGGTTTAAACTTCTGATCCTCTGCCCGAACCTCCCAGTGTGCTGGGATTTACAGACATGCACTACCACATCCAGTTTGAGAACAGATTTTTTTTTTAATGCCCCTATAGATTTCAATAAATTTCCATGGATGGTGGCACACCCTTGTGATCCCAGCACTTCGAGAGGCTGAGGCAGGATGATGCCCTTAAGTTTGAGAGCAACCTCGGCTACACAGAAAGTTCAAGGCCTGCCTCTCTGTGTAGCTGAATAATTCATAATAAATAGGCATCAATGAAAAATCAGAAGATAGTATAAATAGTATAAAAAGCTGTTTACAGAATAGCAAAACTGTAACAAAAAGAGAAAAAGGAAATTACAATACACATAAGTGAATCATATAGAATCCCAAATTGTCATGATCAGAAAAAAACTACATCAACACAAAATAGTCAAGACTTAAAAAATTCAACACAAGAAAAGAATATTAAACACAGTGATACAAAAGAAACTAATCACTTATAAAGAAATCTTATCAAAATTACAACAGATGGGGCCAGGGAGATGGCTCAGTAGAATAAATGCTTCCCTAGGAAGCACAAAGGCCTGAGTTCAATCCCTGGTTCCACAAAAAAAAAAAAAAAAAAAAAATTACAACAGACTTAACACAAACATTAAAGTCAAGAAGATGTTAAAGTGTTTCATGCCCTAAAAGAAAAGAATTTCTAACCCAAATTGATGTATACCATAAACTTATCTCTCTAAAGTGATGGAGAAATAAGACACTTCCATGATAAAGAGCACTTAAAGAAACAAAAGACCACCAAACCAGTGCTCCAAAAGATTCTCAAAGATAGCCTAGGAAGACACATTGAAGATAACAGTACTAAAAAGACCAGTAGAACGAATCACCAGGCAAGTCAAGCAATTTTTGTAATAATCTTTTTTTTTTTTTTTTTTTTTTTTTTTTTTTTTTGTCATACCAGGGATCAAACTCAGGACCTTTCACTTGCCAGGCAGGCACTTAACGCTGTGCTGAGCTATTTCCCCAACAAGTCAAACAATTAAATAGAAGGGAAAGAAGGAATGAACAGCGGGACAATAAAATAATGAAAAGAATAAGGCAATACATATCAATTAAAATCATCAATGTGAATGGTCTTGATTCACCAATCAAGAGAAACAGACTGGCAGAATGGATCAAGAAACGAAATCCAACATGAACATGATGCATACAATTTAGACACATTTAAAAAAGAAATTCATGCCGGAAAAATGGCTATATTCAAGAAATCAGTCAATAACAAATGTTGGTGGGAGAAAAAGGAGCCTTTCTCTACTGTTGGTGAGTATATAAATTGGTATAACCACTATGGAAATCAGTGTGGCGAATCCTCAAAAAACTGAAACTAGAGCTTCTATTTGACCTAGCTATTCCCCTTCTCAGTATCTTCTTGAGAGAGCTAAACACAGTGATACATGCATACCCATATTTACAGCAGCACAAATTTACAACAGCTAAATCTTGGAAACAGCCCATATGACCATCATAATCTAAAGAAAATGTGGCACTTATATACAATGAAGTACTACTCTGCCATAAATAAGGATAAATTTGAGGCATTTTTAGATACATGCATGCACCTTGAGACCACAATCCTAAGTAAAAGGAATCAGACACACAAGTATAAATATTTCATTGTTTTTCTTGTATAAGAAACCTAAAGTGGGTTCAATCCTCAGCACCACATGCTGCACCGGCCTCACCCCAGGGTACAATGAACTGGCCAGTTAGACCAGGCAGGCATGGTGGCGCACATCTATAATCCAAGCTCTGGGGAGACTGAACACAGGAGGATCACTATGAGTCTGAGCTGCATAGTAGCTGCATAGTACCAAACACATTAAAAAAATTATTTCTGAAAAAAAGAAACCAAGGAGCCGGGGAGATCGCTCAATAGAATAAGAGCTTGCCTGGCAAGCACAAGGTCCTGAGTTCAATCCCTGGTACCACCAAAAAAAAAAAAAGAAAAAGAAAAAGGAAAAGGAGAAGGAGAAGGAAGAGAAGAACAAAGAGGAGAAGGATGAGGAGGAAGAGGAGAAGGAGGAGGAGGAGGAGGAGGAGGAAGAGGAAGAGGAAGAGAAGGAGGAGAAGAAACCAGAAGTATAAATAAAGATAAAATGGAGGATATTAGAAAGTAGGAAGATCTTGTTCAAATAGGAAGAGGGACAGGAGACACAGAGAAAGAGTAGGAAGAAAGGAAAAAGGGCTTTAAAAAAATGTAAATAGAGCTGCTATAAACAGGAAAGGGAAAAAGGGTTGAAGGGAGGGAAGTGGAAGGGAATCAAAAAATAAATAAAGATGTGCTATATACCTGTATAAATCCTCCATTATGAATGCCATTATATACTGCAAACATGTACCAATAAAGTTATTAAACTTTATTGTATATCTTGTCCTGTAAACTATTTCAAATATACAGATACTGTAATATATATTAGAAAATATGTATACAACAATGTAATTTAATTATACAAAGTTTCAGGTCAGAAAATACTCAATATAAAATATTTGAGACAGGGCTGGAGAGATAGCTCAGCAGCATAAGCACAAGGTCCTGGTTTGATCTCAGGTGAAGAAAAAAAGAGACAGATGAATTTGTGAGGGCATAAATGTAACAATGAGGCATTTGTACAATGCTTTACAAATATAGGGTATTCTCCTACAAAACTGTCTTCTTTAATTCTCACAGCCCCATGAGATACTCATATACCCAAACTTCTGTGATCTGGCAGGGATAGCAAGAAACCCTTCCTGATTTTTTCTGATCCTACTGCACCTTTTCAGAAGCCAAGCACGTGAAATATTTTAAGGTAATGTTCCTTGGAGGTCTAGTTCCCTAGAATCCTTAATTAACACAGTCAGATAAGTATAACATGTAACTTGGAATACCCACATGCTTGATAGTTTACCATGGCCATTTGTTTTCAGCCAAATAGCAAAATTCAGCTAAAATGGCAATCATTTCTACTTTACATGCTATATGTCTGAGAGGTGACATTTCCTAGAGAAATAAAAGCTGTTCACTAAAAGCTAGTAATTCAGTAGACCCATGCTGCCATATTAAATGAATTTCACCCTACACATCCCCCAAACTGTCAGCTTACTAACATTTATTATGTTTTGTTTAAAAAAAAAAAAACCTTCTATAAGGAATACAATTTCTCAAATGTTCTGCTGCATTTATGCAGAGGGAGCTGAGGGGCAGAAATAAAATTTAACTTGCCATTTATTCAACATTATTACTAGAACTATACCAAGCTACAAACATAAAATGCTAGTAGAAAATATGTATTTTTTTAATTGAGAAACAAACAGCAATAAGACAGTTTCACAAATGATTAATAAGACAGTTTCAATAATTAATACATCGTATATTGTTATCTTCTTAGTGGTTATCCACTGTACAAGATGCAGACAGGATATCCTGTCCAAACACTGTTAGTACAAATCTTTCTTCTCATTGAATTAAGCCAAAGTAGCTGTATATCTATCCTAACTATTCTGCATATACAGATACAAAATGGTCCTTCCTTTGTATCCCCTTTTTTTGTTTAGTCCTATCAGAAATGGGTATTCCATTGGCATCTAAATACTATAGGTGCATGAATTCAGCAAAACAATCCAACACAGTCCAGCAGTCCACAGTAGTAATGGGTTATCCACAGAAGTTGTTGACTTGAGCCTTTCATAGCTCAGCATATTAATATGGCTTTACCTTATATACCTCACTTTTATACTTTTCTGCTGGATGGTTAAGACCAAGATAAAGCAAGATCTACATAACGAAAAATGTAACTTCTGTATCTGATAAGGTCAGTCAAGTACACTCAGGATTTATCCTGTAACCCTGTACTGCAGGTTGCAGATCCTTTGTGTCAGCCATGTGGATGAGTCACGGCCATTGCTTGGCCAATGTGCTCCCCATGAAAGCCTAAGAGAATGTTTTCTCTCCAGGTGACTTCTCCTTAGGCACACTCTACCTCATCGATCACGTTGCTCCGTGGCCCCATAATCTCCTTGACCAGAAAATTTGGGACACAATTGAGTTACATGATGTTCCAGTATAGGTTCTCCTATGTCCTGAGTCTTCACTGACCTTGAAAGGCTATGGTCAAAATGCTAGCTATCCTTGCAGCCCTTGTTTTTCTCTAATTTTTGGTCTGCAAACTTAGGTTGTTAGCCCTCCAGAAGAAAAGCTTACTAATATTACCCTACAACATAAGCAGTTGAGCTTAACCTCACTATCTGTCTGAATATCAAACATCTTAGGCATAACATGGAACAGGTATTTTCCATCAAGTGTTGATATGTTATACATTAAGTCCCTACAGAACATGGAGATAAAAATTTTACAAATGAAAAATACTTAAAGAATAGGAATAAACAATTACATATTTTTTACACCAAAATTTAGAAATCTAACCATACACAGCATTGTAGCAGGACAGTCCTGTGACTTTTTTTTTCTTTTTCTTGTGTCTTTTTTTCATTTATTACCCATTTAAAAAAAAAAAAAAACTTTTACTAGTGAGACAGTATGGTAATAATTGGTATGTCATGACAAGCAGTATGTATTTAGAAGACCATAATGACAGGCACTCCAAGCATGACCCTTCTATTTCACATTGCTATGTTCAGTGCAGTTGCTTGGTTCACAGGTATCAGCACATAGTCAGGGTAAGAATCCTACCAATTAACTGCTAGTTTCAAAAACCTGCTGAAGATTCTCAGGATCATTGCCTTGCTCGTCTTGTGCAAATAAATGTATGGCTTTGTCCCTGTGCTATTTCCCAGCTTTTCTCCTTGCCCTCTCCTCATTGTTTAATCCTCAAGTTCTCGCTTTCCTTTTAATTGTGTTATACCTTTCTATTTGTATTCTTTTGAGTTCTTATACTAGAGAGACTATACGAAATTTACACATGTGGGTCTGGTTTATTTCCCTTATAAGTATATCTTCAAGTGGCATCGACTTAAACATAAAGGCTTCGAGTTTATCACTTTTTATAGCTGAGAAATACTCCATCGTATAAAAATACCACATCTTTTTCAACCATTCCTCATGTGACAGGCATTTTGGTTGTTTTCAAGATTTGGCTATCACAAATTGTGCTGCTACAAACATAGGTACACATATATCACTATGATATGATGTTTTCAGATCCTCTGGGAAAATTCCCAGTAGGGGGATAGCTGGTTTGAATGGGATCTCCAATCCTAGTTTCTTAAGGAATCTCCACACCGATTTCCATAAAGGGTGCAGTACTCTACATTCCCACCAGCAGTGGAAAAGGGTTCCTTTTTCCCCACAGCCTCTCCAATATTTGTTGTTGGTTGATTTCTTTATGATAGTCATTCTTTGAAGTGTGAGATTGTTATCTCAGTGTTGTTTTAATTTGCATTTCACGGATGGCTAGTGACGTGGAGCATTTTTCATATATTTATTCACTTCTTTAATTTCGTCATCTGAGAAGTGTGTGTTCATCTCGGATGCCCAATTCTGGATTAGGTCTTTAAATTTAGTGGCCCTAATGTATTTTAGTTCTTTATAAATTCTAGAGAGACGACCTTTGTCTGAGTGCTTATTAGTTAAGATTTTTTCAAAATTTGTAGGTTGTCTTTTCACTTTCTTGGTAATTTCTTTTGATGTGCAAAAACTTCTCAATAAGAGTTGGTCCCAGTTGTTAATTCTTTCAAGTATCACCCATGTGATTTGATTTTTGTTCATGAACTCGTTGCCTACCCCTGTATCTTCAAGAGATCCTCCTACTTTCTTGTCTAGGAGATTTAGTGTTTCTGTTTTAATGCATAGATCTTTACTCCATTTTGACTTTAGCTTAGTGTATGGTGATAGACTTGGGTCAAGTTTTAGTTTTCGGCATGTAGAAAGCCAGTATTACTTACTAGAAAATATAGTAGTAAACATAATTCTTGTAGAAAATATATTGTTTATATTTTACTTATACATTAGTTAAGATGTAACATACTACAAAAAATCTGAGTAGGGAAAAAAGAAACTAATACATTAAAAAATACATTAGCATCTGTGTAGATCAAATTCAGATTCTTTCTGGAATCATATAACTTAAACAACAATGGAGATCTTGTTGTTCTATTTTACTTACATTCTATAAAGTCATATTACCCTAAGATTTTTAGGACACTGGTGATACTATTTTTTACAAGTAAGAAATTGAAAACTGAGACAAATATATTTGGTGAAAACAGCATTGTAAAATTACTTTATAAAAAGTAATCTTAAGATAATAAAGAAAGTAAAGAAGGAAATAAAAAGGCATAGAAGGCAGTATTACTTGAGATTACAGAACTGTCTTTTAGGAAGTTTAGATTACCACAGCCACTACAAACACTAATACAGATCTCAGGATAAATCCTGAGGGGATTTGACTGACCTTATCAGACCCAAAAGTTACAACTCTTGTTGCATAGGTCCTGCTTTACCTTGGTATTAACCATCCAGCAGAAAAGTATAAAAACAAAGTATAAGAAGTAAAGCCATGTTGTTATGTTGAGCTGTAGGGGACTCAGGTCAACAATTTCTGACACTGCCAGTCAAGCGGAAGACCCAATACTATTATGGACTACTGGACTCTTTTAGAATATTTTGCTGAGTTTACACACCTATAATATTCAAAGAACGGAACTTAACAAAAAAAGGGGATACAGATGAATGTCCATTTTGTATCTGTGTATTCAAAGTGGTTAGGGTAGATATATAGTTACTTCTTTTAATGAATAGAGAGATTTGTTTTAATGGTGTTTGTAAATAGGGTATCATGTCCGCATCTTGTACAGCAATTAACCACTAGGAGGAATGTATGCAATGTGTTAATTATTGAAACTGTCCTACCAATTTGATTTGAAACTATCTCATTGCTATTTGTTTCTCAATAAAACTACGAAAAAAAAATACTAATACAAATGTACAACTGGAGACCTAGGGAAATGAGCACGTACAATGAATAAGATAAGCATAGTCTTTCCCATATCTACCCCTTTAAACGCCAAATAATTTTTTTTCTAAAAAACAACTCAGGGCCAGTAAGATGGCTCAGGAAGTTCAATCCCCAGTTCCACCAAAAAAAAAAAGCAACTCAACTGCTTTCATCAGAAAATTACCAGAAGATGGATCTATGAATAGATTCTGAATATAGCACATTTCCTAATCATCCCCTGCTTATACACAGGCCAAAAAAATTGTTTGCCTTCTTTCACTGCAAAGGATAAAGGACTATGCCCCACAGTCTCTTAACACAAATCTTACAGGCATAACATTGTTCCCCAGAGATTAATCTAAATGGCATATTGGGAAAATCGAACACAAAGCCCTAACACTGAATTACTTATTAAATCAAGAATATTTCAATAGTCAGATATTAGAAACTTCAGTAATGCTTGAATCAAATGTATTAACTAATAAAACAAGTCAAATGCTATATGCATGTATTAATAAACTCCAAAAACATAAAAACACTTAAAGATAACACTGACCATTATTTTTCTCTCTTTGATTAAGCATAAAGAATTTAGGATACTAGAATAAAAGTCACAAATGTAGTTAAAAGCAAACAGCCCTTAAGTGATTTGCTCTGAAAGTTTTATGAGAAATCTGCCTCTCTCAACACAAGCAATACCCATTTCCAGGCCTCTCATCCATCACATTCACTTTGGATTCCCAACTGCCATGTAGACATATGACAATTCAACTGCGGCAGCGTAAACTACACTCATATCAACTCATACTCATGCTCTCCAGTTTTCAAAAGCTATACTAAATAACTAATTTCTGCGTGAAATACTTACCTTCATCTTTTAATTGGTCAGCTTTTCCTACATCTTCGGGCACTAAGTTTGAGAGTGGCGAAATGTCATTCTAAAATTAAATAAAAATAAACTTCAATTGAGCTGCACAGTCATCTCAGAACTCTAAAAATAAAGTAATAATAACTTATCCACATCTGTAATTTCGTTTCATGAAGTCAAACACCTAAAGAATAGAGTTACTAGGAAACAGCAGTGGGGGAGTATTCTCCAATGCTTTTGTTAGAAATATAAATATAACATTTTTCTAGATAATCATAGGCAACTGTGAATTAAATTTTTAAAATTTGTTTTCCTTATACTCAGAAATGCCACTTTATGAGCAAGGAAATGGAATTTAAATATAAATTACAGAATAAAAATATAATTACTGGATTACTTTCTTGGTAGTATTGGGGAATGAACACTATACTGAATGTAGAGCTACAACCTTTGATACAAGGTCTCACTAAGTTTCCAGGTAGGCCTCAGATTTTCAATCTTCTTAAGGCCTTAGCCTCCCCACTAGACAGAATTACAGGTTATTAGTGAAACTGGTGAAGCAAAATATTTACTATTTAAGAGGTAAACTAATTAAAAATCAGTTTACTAAAAAAAAAAGCATTTATAATATGGCCATTATTTATGTGTGTGCATGTACACACACACACACACACACACACACACACACACACTTAAAAACAAAACTGGAAAGGTATATACCAAAAGATTAACAGTAGTAATGTTTGGAAGTAAAACCCTCAGCTTTTCTATGTATATTACATAAAA
>NW_004524577.1:27297760-27302600 GCF_000260255.1 Octodon degus | reverse complement strand
AAAAAGTAATTAATAATAAATAAATAAAAAGACCTTTTCAAAGTTACAATACCTTTTTTGTACCAGGAACTGAACTCAGGACCTGACTCTTGCCAAGCAGGCACTACACTGCTGAGCTATATCCCTGGCCTGACACTGTTTTTAAACCAGGATGATATGCAGAATATGCCTGCAATTTTCAAAAAATTATAATTTGTAACTATGATGCATATATGCTACATTTAAATGTATCTCCTATTGCTTTTGCCTTAACTGAACTTTCAATTAAACGTATGGGTTTAACACTGGTAATATTCTTTGTCAATTACATACAAAATGCAAATCATGGACAGAGAATATGGATTTTCTTTATGTTTTAAAATCTTTCTCCGGGAACTACCGGCTCGGGCCCCCCTCCTGTCCCTCTCTTGGACAGGAGCTTTCTTTCTCTTAATAAATATATTCTGCTCATAAAAAAAAATAAAAATAAAATCTTTCTCTACTAATTTATTTTCCTTGTTTTATTTTTGAGACAGGGTCTCCCTATGTATTCCAGGCTGCTCCTAAACTCACTATGCAGTCCAGGATGGCCTCAAACTCACAACAATCATACTCCCTCTGCCTCTCAAGTGATAGAATTACAATCATGTACCACCATGACCAGCTTTACTAACCAGTTTTCTTAAATATAAAAACGTGAGAGCAAGCAGTATAGAAATAAAATGGGAAATTTCATACATAGAGTTCCATATTTACAACTGTAGTTGAAAGGCATTACTGTCCTATATTTGTTTTTAGGGTTCCTTTTATTTTAAATCTAACAAGCCCAGTCAATTGACAAACCAAAAACAGTGATTCTCTTTCTCAGAAAAAAAAAAAAAAAAAACTAAAAAACTGAGCTTAATTCTGCTTTCCAAATCTTCCTTAACTATTTTAATGAAACAGCCACAGTTTTACATTTGAAAATTAATTTTCATATTCACTAAGTTTAGGCAGCTCCCAATATGAAGGCAAATGTTACTTTAAATAAATGGAATGAAAAAATAAATAAAGGGAATGAATTCACTGAATATATCTATCAACTAAATTTGATAGGGAAAGAAAAGCAACATCTTAAAATAAGTGGCATAACATTCAAATATACTTGATAAGACAAATAATTTTTTAATTATAACAATGCTGATTTTGAGACGAGTTTTAGACTTTCTCAGCCATACTTTTAGCAAATACATATGGAACAAAGCCATAGCTGTCAATAAAACTATTAAAAGATAATGATATCACATCTTACACCACTGGATGTACTAGAGAGAAGGTTCAGTAAACTGTATTTTAAAAATAGTATGCAATGAAGTTCTTAGAATTAAACGCAATCTGAGAAATACATCTAAGGAGATAAAAGAGCTTTCTTCAAACAGAATGTCTTCAATCACTGCTTCCTGAAAGATTAAAAAAAACTTTGATGTCTTCAATACTAAGTCAGTGATGACTGTAGCTAAACAAAGAGCAAACCCAAGTGCCGCTTGAAGCACAGGCCTGAGAGAACTGAGGTCTGCTTTAGCCACGGCCACGTTCAGCCACTGAAGCAGTGCTTCCTGAGGAGGCCACAGGCTAAGAAAAACAAGCAAACCCTCTCTTATCCACAGGGAAGGAAAGGGGGGTTTGCTGTTGAGAAACAGAGACATACCACGGTCTCTTTATATCGTCATAGAATTAGAATTTATTTGGGCCAGGGATGTAGACCAGCAGAACACTTATCTAGCACTTGTGAGGCCCTGAGTTCAGGTCCCAGAAACACACACACACACACACACACACACACACACACAGTTTGATGAGTTAATGTATACTTCCATTATTTCTGTCTTTGTTTCAATTCTAAGAACTTCTTCTCAACAAGTTCTATAAACAGAGCCTGGAGAATCAATCTAAATGTGCTACTGTCAGCAAGGTCCATTCCAAACTGAAGTGTTGTTTTATTTTGCCCACTTTTTCAGGGGGTTACTGAGCACCAAACATACAGCCTCCCACTTGTGAGGCACCACTGAGCTAAATTCCCAACTTCCATTATTTGTCTTATTCCCAACTTTGCACTTCGTGTGTCAGCTTTATTCTTAAACCCTTCATTAGCTATCAAACACAAACATAAACCTAGGAAAACCACTGAAGTTCATGAGGCACTGAAAAGAAATGAAAAAATATGCAAGGTCACTTAGGGTTGCCACACTCACTAACCTTAAGATTTTTCAGATGTCTTTATGGTCTATGTTTCCCAACAAGGCTATATAAAGAGTCTGAGCAGGGACCAGAAAATCTGGGTTGCAGCCTTAATTGTGTATACTGTTCCAGAACACGAACTTATTTTACAAAGCCTCACCACTGACCAAAGTGGATGAAATCCACTTCAGAAATGATTCAATTCCAAATGAAGCTATTTCTTCATAGTTTCTGTCTACATATTAAAACTTACTTTTAACTGTCATTCATGTTTCAGGGTAATGTCAGTTTTTTTAAAAGTTGAAAATCAAAAAAATATATATTCATACTGTAAAGGACTTAAAAGGCAACTAAGATATATCATTAACTGTAAAAGCTGAGAGCTTAAGAATAGGTCTTAATATGAACATCCAAAGGACATTTGGTAAGTTACCTCTTAGATCTCAAATTAGCTCCATAAAAAAAAAAATCTATTTTATACACAGAAAGCAGTTCATTACTTATAGACTTGGTCCTACAACTATTAACAATCCAACATGAAGCCGTAGTCATACTTGCATCACACAGTAAGGAGAAAACAGTGACAACATACCTTACAGACAGAATTTGTGAATATTTCTGTCAAAGGCTGTGAAACTGCTAGATGTGTATCTTCTGGGCTGATCTTAAAAACCGTCTCCAGGCACTGAATTGCAACTTGAAACAAAATTTAACAGTGAAAATAAAAACCAAGTTAAAGAAAAAAGCCATGTATTCAAAGAGGTTGGGATAGATATATAGTTGCATTCTCTTAATGAATAGAATGATTTGTTCTAATAGTGTTTGTAAATAGGATCACAAGTCCGCATCTTGTACAGCAATTAACCACTAAGAAGAATATATGCAGTGTATTATTTGTTGAAACTGTACTTCCGATTTGATTTGAAACTGTCTCATTGCTATCTGTTTATCAATAAAACTTGGAAAAATTAAAAAAAAAAATAAAGAAAAAAGCCAGGTTCTACTTGCCCCATAGGACTGTACTCTGCAGTAAAGCAGGACTTACGAGTACAGAGCATGGGGAAAACGAATTGGTTCAGCTGCACAGAGATTTCTGCTTATACACTGAGCAAAGACAGCTTAATTCCTTATTCCTCACTCAAAAATGAAAGTATTAGTTCATTTAAAGAAGCAGTTTAGTGCTTTTGTTTGATCAGTTTGGCACATCTATATCTGGTAATCTTAGCAGCTACTCTGAAGATAACAATATGTAATACAATAAACTTTTTTTATTTCCTATCATGTTGTTTTGAAATTTTGTTACCATTTTTATTTTTGTCTCTTGAAATAAATAATAAATAAGTAAATGTTATCCACAATAAAATTTCTGAATATATAACACCATATTCTTTCTTTCTTTCTTTTTTTTTTTTTTTTTGCATTTTAGGGAAGGGTCTATAGGGTGTTCAGGTTCTCACTACTAGATTGGACTCATAGTGATTCTCCTGTTTATAGCCTCCCAAGAGCTGGGATTACAGGTGCACACCACCACACCCAGTCTGATAACACCACATTCTTGTTGGAGGCTACAAGAAAGAAGAGCAAGCCATTAACAATTTATTCTTCCATCAACATGTAATTTACCAAAGTCTTTTTTTTTTTTTTTTGGTGGAACCAGGGATTGAACTCAGGCCCTTGAGCTTGCCAGGTAAGAGCTTATTCTACTGAACTACCTCCCTGGCCCCTCCAATGTCTTAAGGCTTCAAACAAACATAAAACATTACATATACAGAAAACATACATATACATAAAATATGTGCTTTTCCAACACAGAATCTCCCTATGTAGTCCAGACTGGTCTTGCAATTGCTATGGGCCTTGAACATCTGATCCTCCTGTTTCAGCCTCCCCAGTGCAAGAATTATAGGTTACTGCCACCATGCCTAATTCTATATATTGTTCAAATGTAAGGAACAGAATTATCAGTCTCAATAAAAATGGTAAGACAAATAGCTTCTGATACATATGAAGTATTAAATATTAATCCTGGTATACTTAAGTGAAATTAGATTAACTGAAAAGATTCATTTACACCTGAAAATTTACCAATTGCCCACTATATGTAAGATGGTGTTCTGAGGTGACAGAGAAACAACATTAAACCTAACCAAAAAATTACTATCCACACTGCACAAGATCTAGTTTAGTTTTAAAATGCATGGTGACATATGCCTGTAATCTGAGCAACTGAGGAAGGACTACAAGTTTGAGGTCAGCCTGGACAGCATGTTGACTAGCAAGACCAAGATTCATAAAAAAACAAAAACAAAATCCAAACATACCAACTCACATGTAATAGAAGAAGAAACACAAGTAAGTTATATGTTGAATGGTAATAGGTGATTCATTTCTTCAGTTCAGGACAAAATCATAAGTTGGTATAGCTAGGGTACAGATTGAGTACAAAGACATAGGGGAAAAAATGACATAACTATATTTGTGTCTAAAACTTAAAAGTTGGGCCAGGCATGGTGGCATGTGCCTGTAATCCCAGCATTCAGGAGGCTGAGGCAGGAGGATCCTTGAGAGTTTGAGACCAGCCTGAGCTACAAAGTGAGCTCAAGGCCAGCCTCTGTATAGTGAGACCCTGTCTGAAAAAGACCAA
>NW_004524577.1:27288898-27297465 GCF_000260255.1 Octodon degus | reverse complement strand
GGTGGGGGTACGCCTTTGAAAGGCCTGTCTCTTCTGGCTCTTCCCTGCTAACCCTGTCTTCCAGCTGCCATCAGCTGAGCAGCCCTCCCCTGCCACGCCACTCTGTCCCTGAGCCAGCCACCACAGATTGAAGCCTCCAGAACTGTGAGCCACAATAAACTTCTTTTATGTTGTGTTTTTCCCAGAAACTGCAAGGCTCACTTATGTAGAAAGGAAAGAGATACGAGAAAAGGGAAACAAACTCCAAATGGGTTTCTACATAAATGATAAAGGAACAGGGAAAGCATATCCTCTCCTGAAGGATAGGAGATGGAGGGGGAGAGGGATAGAGGTAGATTCCTATCCCAGTTGTACTCCTGTTAGAGAAACTGAGAATGCAGATAAGAAGATATATACTGATCACTATCCATTAGTACGCAATAGATTCACTTACATTCTTATGTAACTTTTAAAAGTTATGTTATATATTAATTGTGGTCTTGAGAAAATTATCTGTCAAGAACTATCATTACTTTCACTAGTGACAGACTAAGTCTCCTTTGAAAGGAGGCTGAATAAGGAACAATATTACCACATAGAAAACAATCTGTACACTTATCCTTCACTCTCTCCCTATTATACTCAGAGTGAATTTGTACTCAAGAAAATCTGTCCTCATTGCAAGGAAGACAGTTATTTAACGTAAGTTACATATATATAATATATATTATGCATGTATTGTATATACACACACATATATATATGATTTGTATATGTCCCTATTACTATACTTGTTTTATCATCCACAATTATTATCAGTATATTATGTGGCCTTAATATATGTCTCCTATATTATACTTGAGAAGAAGGGCCTATACCTTATTTATCTCTGACTTGAACAGAATTTGGCAAATAGTAGATGCTCAGTGAATTAAATCAACTAACTTCACAGTTGAAATCATACTTGAAGTTCTGAGAAAAAAAATCAAATCTGTAAAAGTGAACATTTCTCCTCTCCTCTGCTCAAATAAAATAAACACCAATTCTCAGACAGATAAAAGATTGAGGGAACCAAACTAAACCATTAACCATAAACCAGATAATGTGTAAGGCTCCATTTGGACATGACTCTCCTAACACCCAACCTGTTTGTCAGCAGAGGCATTGTTCTCAGCTCAACACTGGTGCCCTCAGCAAACACAGGATGTGTGAAAGAGATAAGATAGAGTACTGAATCTTCAAAACGCTCAGATATCTGAAGACACTCAAACATTTATACCAGATGCCTCAAGAGCTTTGCCTACTGAGGCATAAGACATCCAGAGAACTCTGACCACTAATGTTCACTGTGATCTTCCTGCCTAATGTTCCTTGTCTTCTTTCAAACTCTACAAGAAAAAAAAAAAAAAAAAAAAAAAAAAAAACTTGTTCGCTACAGATGGTCTTTTCGCCCTCTGTCTGCCTGCACCTAGACACAATAAAATTCTACACCACACTGTCTTTACACAAGTCTGGTGGTCTTGGCTAGTCTCTGCCTTGTGCCCTTCCTTACAGAATGGAACTTCAGAGTACTAACAGCACTGAAAAGTCTACCTGGTGACTAGGGAGGGTCTTTAATGCCATATCTTGATCACACGATTCAGTGTAGCTTATTTCTGCTGCTAGAATACAAATCTGACACATACTAGACACAACTCTCTCTCTACTGCTAAAGAAGATGACTTTTTAAAATGCAATTCTGCTTTGATAAAATAGACCTGGAACCTATCTTGAAACTCAAGATTATCTCCTTTTTATTATTAATCTAGAGTCTCCCTCCCAATTAAATAACTGAGGTACAATAATTTAACTTTCAACTCAAGATTCTTGCTTATGAAAGAGATATTTTGGATCTTATTTTTGAGAAATCACACTCCGGAGTAAGTCATAAAAATCTAACGTAATAATTATGTACTTACATACTTACAAAAACAAAAGGTCTTTGGTACTAATGGCAAGAATGGTAGCTCAATAATTTTATTCAATAGCACAATTTTATTCAATAATATTCTATCTATATAGCACTTTATTTAAAAGTTTCCATGTGCTATATACCTGCCCATTGATTCTAGTTCTCTTGACAAAATGTATTATTAGTTAGGGAGGGGCAGATATAACCACTGAATTGATTTAGAAATTAAGATCCAGACTGACTACATGATATGCCAGGATCACTGGATTCAATTCATCAATTCAATATAACAAACATTTATTGAGTGCCTATCATATGCCACTCCCTTTTCTAGACACTTTCCATGTATCTGTGAATAAAACAGAAACAATCACCCATCTCTTGGGGCTTATATTCTAGTTGGGCAAAGAGAGGTGGAGTACAGGCAATAAGCAAGTACCGAATAAGGGGGATGGCAAGTGAGCAGAGCTGAGCAGGGAAGCAGGCTGCAGACCTAAGAGTTGTGTGGAGAAAAAAAATTCAGGAAGACTTTAAGAGACAGGGTATCATTATCCTGAAAGAGACCATTCTGATTCAAAAAAAAAAAAAAAAAAAACCAGCTAGAACAAAAGCCCTTAGGCAAAATGACTTGGTATTTTTCACAGTGAAAAGCTTAACTTGGCTGAAACAAAATGAGAAATAAGTGAACAACAATACAACACAGAAGTACAAATTGCATCCATTTTCTTACACAATGACTAAATAACATAAGGAATCACTGCAAGATTTTGAGTAGAGAAATGACAGAATCTTAACAGATCCAAAAAGATCACTCAGAAATATACAGACCAGTTAGGGGCAATTACAGTAAAAAAGGCAAGAGTTAGTTCTAATAATGGTGATATCACATGGGGAAAGGTTGTCAGACTGTAGACATATTTTGAAAGTATAGCCAATTGGATTTATTGAATGGTAAGATGCAGAATACGTGAGATAAGAAAGATAAGTCCAGAATCACACCCAAGTTTTGGCTACAGCAAAAGAAAAGCTAGAGTTACATCACCAAGACAGGGAAATTGTGGATAGAACAGATTTTAGGTGGGAGGATCAGGAGTGCAGTTTTGGCAATGTTAACTTTGAAATGCCTATTTAGACATAAGGTTAGAGATTTCTGGAAGGAATCTAGATATACAAATCTGGAGCTCAGAAGAAAAGTCTAGGCCAAGGCTACAAGTTTGAGAAATGTCAGCATATAAATTGAGGATATTTAAGGTCAATAAGCTGAGTAATACCACCAAAGAAATGGATGTAGATAATGAGAAGAGAATTACACAGTGGAACCTCAGCATGGCAGGCTGGGAAGAGAAAAGGAGTTAGCTAAGGAGAAACAGTAAACTATGAGATACTACCAAGAAATTATGAAGTATCCTGGAGTTTAGTGAATAAAGTATAGGGGAAAAATGGATGCAAAAGTGATCATCAAGGGACCGGGGAGATGGCTCAGTAGAATGAGCATTTACCTGGCAAGAGCAAGGGTCTGAGTTCAATCCCTGGTTTCACCAAGAAAAAAAAAAAAAAGAAGTGATTATCAACTTTATTAATGGTAGCTAACAACTTTAGTGGTTTGAGTCAATAAAGACTAAGAACTGATCAAAAACTGATCATTCTTCAACACAAAAATCAGGGCTGGGATGTAGTTAAAGGTAGTGTTTGTTTAGTACGTATGAAGCCCTGGGGGGCAATCCTTAGTACCCAAAAAATAAATAAGAAACACAGCAATTACTAATGATTGCTGGGCATGATTACAGTACACCTCTATAATCCCAGCACTCCGGGACACTGAAGCAGGACAATAGCAGCAAATCTGGGGACAGCCTGACTACATAGTGAGTTCAAGGCCAGCCTGAAGTACATAGCAAGACCCTGTTTCAAGAAGCCAAAACAAAAAAACCTCACTAATGACTTTAATAACAGCTCTACAGATAAAGCAACAGAGATAAAAGCCCAAGTGGAATAGGATTAAGAAAGCATAAATGGAAGAGCTGGGGAGAAAGCTCGAGGTCTAAGTACCTGCCTGGCAAGCAATAAGACCCAGATTCTATCCCTGATGGCCCGGAACCATGCTCTGTGTCAAAACCAGGCATGGTGGAGCACACCTGTAATCCCAGCTCTGGGGCAGCTGAGACAGGAGGATCACTACAAGTCCAAGCTGTGTAGCTGTGTAGCCAGACCCTGTACCAAATAAATAAATAAAAGATTTTAAAAAAATTTTTTAAAAAGAATAAAAAGAGAGATGGAACAGAGAACTCTTTCAAATTGCCTTGTTATGAAGGGAGAGGGAAAAATTAAGACAGTAGTTGGGGATGGCACAGTATGGTAAATATTATTTACTGGGTAATTTTGCTTTTCTAAGAAGGTAAAAATAAAGGTAAGCTTATATTCTCACACATATGATCCTACAGCAAGTAAAAATGTGATGATATAAAAGCAAGAGGGCAACATAATTAGAGTGAGGTCTTGGAATTGATAAGATGGGGCCTAGGACACCAGTAGAGGGCTCAACAACAAGGAACACTGAGGGTCCATCCATACTGTCATTAGCACAGGCAGCAAGCATACGTGGGTGTTGATGCTGATGGGTGGGAACTGATGGAAGTTGTTTTCTTATTATTCCAATTTTCTGGGGAGAGATGGAATGAACTAAAAGTGAAGTTCATGGATGGAATTTGGGGATCAGAGAAGATGTGAGAAAGTATTAAAATGATAATCTATAGAATAAAGTATGCACAAATATAAAATAGTATGATTTCCTGGCACCATTAAATGTCTGTTTGAGGTTTATAGTCATGAATTTAAATAGGACTGGTCAGAAAGGCTGTGTGTTGTACTCTATCACTATCTAGTTGCATGGATGTGGGCACAAAGGAAGAGCAGGACATAACCAAGACTGGCCTGAGCGCAAAAAAAGGAAGGAAATACAAGGGGATTCCTATAATGATCAACTATAGAATGTAAAATGGGTAAAAATAGTGATAGGAAAAGTAAAAGATCAAAAGGCTGGAGGTACCAGTGGGTTCAAAGAATTGTGATAAGGATTCCAGGATGACCTAGAAAGACAGGGAGTTGTGGTCACAAACTGAAATTATAGAAGGAATACAATTTCGGAATAACATCTAGGTAAGGATTTTTCAGTCTTAACATACTGAACTAGGAAGAAGTATCAAGGAATAAACCTAGGACCTTTGCCTGAACTATCCCCCCGGTATACCTTATTATTATTATTTTTTAACAGGTTCCTGCTCAGTCATTAAATTGCCTGCGCTGTGCTCAAACTCAAGATTCTCCTGCTTCACTCTCCCAGAGTGATGGGATTACAGATACATACCACCATGCCCAGCTGACACAATGACATTTTAGGTTAGAAAATTCTTCATTGTCTGTGACTGGCCTGAGCATTGTAGAATGTTTAGCAACATCCATGACTTCCACCTACATGATGCCAAATACCAGTCCCAGAGGTTGTGACAATCAAAAATGTCTCCAGACTTTGAAAAATCACCTATGTTCACAACCTGTGAACTAGGGTACAGCCAAGCAGTTGAGATCTCCAGGAAAAAAGATCAAAAGAGTCAAGGAAAAAATTAAGTTATGACTATATCAGGATTACCAATGGTTAATACAAGAGTAGCAAGTGAGAGGGAATAGAAACTACAAAGGTCAAAAATAAAGCAAAGGTCAGTAGATGATAACAATTAAGAGAAGTGAATGACATCTGTTAAGATTTAAAAAACTGGTGATTTATCATCTTCAAAATACATAGTAGTAAAGCTGGCACTAGAAGTCAGGCTTCCTTCCTAGGGCTTTTTTAAATGTCTAGAAGGTGAGGAGATAACACCTCCACATGATTTCTTGTTCAATTAAATTAGACTTGCAGTCAAAAATAGGGGTCAGTCACAAACAATTGGCACCATGTTACTGCCATATATAGCAAACAGCTGAAAGCACATATTTTTGGCTGAATACCATCCTAAAAATAGGACATAACATCTTGGTTTTTAAAACACTCTCAATTTTCATTCTGACCCTTAAAAACCCTTAGTGCCTTTGATTAGAAAAGAAATACCTTTAATTAAATGAATGCATTTCAGAGCTATCATAACCAACATTTTCCTTAGATAGCCAGTCACCTTTAAGCTTGTGCAGTCCAACCATCAAGGAGAACAAAAAGACCTTCATATTAAATGGACTGATTTGTAATGTTTTCCAACTGTGCATCACCTGCTGCAATGACTGCCACCTGGAAAGACATCGTCTCACCAGACGGCAAGCAGATTCAGAGCAAGTGCCCAGTTTTTATCCCCACCCCCTTAAACAGCTTTACAAGGGAAGTACTCAAAATTAATAGATGCATCCCCTTTATAGGAGGAACAGCTGCGAGATAGGAAATTCCAACTGTAGTGTTAGTTATTAAGCTGTCCCATATGCACTCTAATTTCAATAATTAAGTCTTCAGGCCACACGGAAGGTAGGCTCAGTGAACTCTGACAACCCCATCTGCAGAAATTTATCTTGTTATGCTTGGAATGAATTTAAATTTTTAATGCATAAAGATGAAGAACAAAGATGGTGTGAAGGAAACACATGATGCTATCATTTGAGTCCTGCTCGATTTTATAGATTACCTAATCCAGTATTTAAAGCACACACAAAACAAGGATGAAATCCTTTCATTTCAAGGCCCAATGCATTTGTTAGCACTTGTCAGAGCTCACCAATGGCATCGTTATTTATACTTTTACATAGTGCTATTACAATGACTAAGGTATCTTGAGGTATCATTTCTAAACTTGATGCTCTGCTACTAGAAAAAGGAAAACCTTCCAAATGTGAACCAGGATTTAAGTCTCAGATTTATGACATATTGGCTGTTATGTTACCATCTGGTTTCACTTATGATATTAGTCTTACAGAAGAAAAATTCTATGTATAGTTCTGACACAATCCTTGTTCAATAAATGAACATTAGTCCTCTTACTCTTAATTAAAACAAGTTTCAGAGAACAAAAAAAAGATAATCTTTTGGTTAGTCCTCTCTACTTCAAAGATCAGCACAACAGTCTGATTTTGTTATACTACATCATGAAGCTGGGCTGGTACTAGTTTTAGTCTTTATAACACAAATGAACACAAAGAACAGATGCCTACCTTCCAAACTTTCTTGTTCATCAGAAGTATAAGCATCCATTTGACTTTGTTCCCGTAAGAAACGAATAACTGCATAAACTAGGTGCTTGATTGATGACATTTTAGAAGCTTAAACACTTCCTTAATAATAAAAATGACAAAAATTTCAGTTAAAGAATCAGCCAGCAAGTTATTAATTATATAGGTAATAAATACCAAGGATTACATTTTTTAAAAAACTTGCATTACCTTGATCTTTTTACAGTCAAGAGAACACAGGGTACTGTTACAGTGATTTGTTACATTTCTTAAAATTTAAACTCAGTAGTATTAAACTATGTTTAATTTTGGATTAATAAGATTTTTTTCCAAAACATATAAAACATAAGCTTAAACACTCATGCATCTTAATTATGTATATGGTATGGATACAGAAAAAAGTATATATATAGATATAGAAATCCCCCAAAAGGCCTTGTCCTAAATTGAGGGAGATTCCATACTGCTGACTCAGAAACTGGTATACAATAAGCATCTTCACCTAGTACATGGGATTTATAAAAACTGTTAAACACCTAATTGACACTCCACCTACTTCCATTAGTCGGGAATTATCCGCTGAAGAAATACACTCGAGACAGGTTGTTTATTCACCGAGCGTCATTCTCAAAAAATGGCATTTGTGCGATCAACAGACGCGTCAGGAAATCATTGCCTAAACCGATGATACTACAAACGGACAGCGCTCCGCGCAGGGGCTGCTCTCACGGAGAGGCTGGGACGCCCATTCACGGGGAACACCGGCGCCTCCACGCGCGGCGCGGGGCCAGCGCACTAATGGCTCATCTCCACTAAATCGCAGCATCCATCTGCTCCCCGGGTTCCCTAACTCAAAGCCAGGGTGTGGTGCCTGCCGCTAAGATGCTTATTACGTGTACGGATTTTAAGGCGAGACTGAACCCAGCTGCTAGGCCACGGGTTATTAAAAAGCGTAAAAAAGGCTCCAGGGTAGAGGGCGAAAACAGAAAAGGGGAAAAGAGGTGGGGAGGGGAAAAGAGGCTACCTACCCCCCCCCCACATTTCCTTTGCGCCTCCCCCCCAGCACAGCTACCCCCGCTCCCAGCCTCCCTCCCAGCGGTATCCGGGCCTCGCCTCAGCCTCCAGGGCATTTGCAGCGGGTGTGCGGCACAGGCCTCCGTCTAGGGCCGGGGGACACGCACCATCTCCAGACCGAAGCACCTTACCAGCAAAGAGGATGCTTCGCGAGACAACGGCCGCAGGCCCGGGGAAGTCAGTTAACCGGTCCGCGCGCCCCCTGGGTCTCCAGCGTCGAGCCCGGCTCGGGATCTTAGCACTGGCCGGGTCGCCAAACTTCGCCGGCTCCCACGCCACCGCCCCCTCAGCCCACCCGGCTGCTCGCTCGGCTCTGGGCGGCGGGATCTCGCGGAATCCGCCCCTGGGGCGGTGCAGGGCG
>NW_004524577.1:27284640-27288777 GCF_000260255.1 Octodon degus | reverse complement strand
CGCAGCGGGCGCCGGCGTGGGGCTTGCGCACGTGGGAGGGCGCTGGTGTGGCCGGCCGTCGTCGCTGTCGCTGTGGCCTCTTCAGCGAGACCGGCGTTTGACTCCCAGGGACCAGACGCCGCCGTCTGCCTTCCCCCCCAGGTCGAAGGACCCGGCGCCCGCCGCTCCTGGCCTCTCGGCGTGCCCATGATCTCCCGGTGCCTTTCGGCGGTGCAAGGCCTCCACAGGTACTCACGCGCGGGTAACCTTGACCGCGGGCGGGGCGGGTCTCCCGCGCAGGCCTTGCTCGGCTCCCGGGCGCAGCCTTCCTGCGCCCGCCGCGCCCCTCGGGCCCACCCTCCCCGCGGCGCGCACGCTGGGCCGCTGGGGACACCTGAACGGCCACCTGGGGCCACCTTTGCCTCCTCGGTTCCCTCGGGAGGGCGTTCATTCTCCTTTGTTTGGGACTGCCTCAGTTGCAGTCGACAAGACCGGTCTGGCAGACCCAAACCAAATAATGCAGAACGAAGAGCTGGGCTTGAAAATGCTCCCGCCCCCCTCATCCGACACTGCAGACCTGGCATTAGAAGTGCCGCAGCTCTGAACCCAAGCATAACAATTCTCGTTTGTTCATCGTGCACCACATTAGTATTCTAATCCTTTCTTATATGTACATGAAACCACCTTGCCTTTGCCGTTTACTTCCGCCCATGCTTTCGAATTTCCTTAATTTTTTTTTTTTTTTTTTTTTTTTTTAATACTCTGCTTCTTGTCCCGGCAAATTGACTTGGCTCACTATTATTCTTTGGACACAGCTTTGGGCAGCCGTGGCTGCTGTTTTGGATTGCTTCCTAGCTTTCTAACCACACCCCTCTGCAACAGACCAGTAGCAAGATGGTGAGAAAATTGAATTCTTTGCAGAGATGCTCTGATTTTTAGGAAACAATGCCGCCGCCACCCCATTCCCAAATCTATCCACAGCTGTAAATCCAAAGATTAAATAGAAAAAAGGAAAGGTTTGTTTCCTGCTAGATACTTACAAAACTACTTTGGAATATACAGTGTCAGCATTTAAGCTTTCACAGCTTGCCATTGTACAGAGCCACTGGTCTGTGGGGAGCTTTGTGTTACTGAATCTTTGTACTTCCTGCGCATCCAGAACAATGGTCATTATAGAGTTAATGTATGACTGTAACTATATTTTAGGCTGCCATTTTTCATTTTTTGCCATTCTCCAAGCCAGAAGTGGTATAGTTTTCAACGAAGCTATGCCAACAGATGAAGGCATTCACATGATGCAGGTGTGAGAAAAGAGACCAAATTTTCTATTAAAACAGCAGTTCTTTAACTTTTTTAGTCTCAGGACTTAAGAACTTCTGTGCATATGGGTTATGTGTGTCTGTATTTACCAGAAATTAAAATAGAACGTCTTTAGAAACTGTTTCTAAAACAATACTTCATACATTAATCAATATGTTGTTGATCCATTCATCAATGGACATAGGCTGCTTCTGCCTTTTGACTCTTCCCAATACTGCTGTGATTATTTGAGTGCAAATACCTGAATCTCTGCTTTTTTTTTTCTTTGTGAGCTATGTCTAGAAGTGGAAATTGCTGGATCATTTATTAATGCTATGTCTGATATCTTGAAAAAGCGCCATACTGTTTTGAACTCTGGCTGTACCATTTTTACATTCTCATCAGCAGTGCGTTGGCTGGCTTCCAGTTTTGTCCAATACTGTTTTACATTTTTGCAAAACTAATAAATGTACGACTTAATACAGGATATCCTGCTTCTTACATCTGCTTCTGTATCTAATCTATTGCTGTATTTTGTTTTGCTTTTAGAAGAGCAAGAGCCAAGTATGGTGGTGCATACCTATCATCCGAGCTCTCTGGTAGACCACGAGAGGAGTATTACAAATTCAAGCCCAGCCTAGGGAACAAGAATTTAACAAGACTGTGTCTCAAAGTATTTATAAAAGGTTAGGGATATAACTCATTGTGAAAACCTTGTGTTTAATCCCCAGTATGGAAAAAAAATGTAGAAATCCTGCCTTATGCTTACATATGGAGAAAGTATCTTTTTTAAGCTATTTATTTATTTATTTATTTATTTATTTGATACAGGGTCTCGCTACACAGCTCAGACTTACAGTGATCCTCCTGTCTCAGCCTCCCCAGCACTGGGATTACAGGTGTGCCCCGCCACACCCAGCCTTGATAGCTAGCTTGGCAAAGTGCCCAAACATCATACAATACCAGTGATCAAATCCAGGTCTTTGCGCTTGCCAGGCAGGCACTTACATTGCCGAGCTGTGTTCTCAGCCCTTCAGTAGCTTCTACAAATAAAGTCACAGATACTCTTTAATATCACAGCATATTCAGCCAATTATAGTTTTCTAAAGTTTATTTATTTATTTATTTATTTTTTGCAGAACCAGGGATTGAACACAAGTCCTTGCTCTTGCCCAGCAAGCAGTTATCCCACTGAGCTATCTCCCTGGCTCTAAAGTTTATTTGCAAAGTAGAATCTGATGCCATAAACTCAATTGATACAGCTTATGTTTTGAGTAGATCTCCTATTCATACATGATTTTAAATTTAAATCACTTAGAAATGAGTGGTTCAGTATGTTATATAGGCCCATATAGACCTTCCTAATGTTGACATATTTCATTATTCAATATCAAACAGTCCCATTCTTGGATGTCCTCATATGTCTTAGAGGAGTCTCTAAGTATTTGCTGTCATAGTCACTGTGGAATAGTATTTTCCAAAATTCTGATTTTCACTTGAAAGCTGGCATTTTATCATTAGTAACACCTACTGTCAGTTTTTTATTTTCCCAGAAGTGAGCTTTACTTGTTATATTTTTTACAGAATTTTGTCAGATACCTAAATCAAGATAATTATGATTTGCGTGTCAATTGTTTGATCTAGTAAAGTTGGTATTACGTGAAGAAAAAAAAGGCAAATTATTCAATCACACAAGTCCTCTGAATTTCAATAGCCATATCTTTTGAGCAACCACTGAATTCAGCTTACGCAGCACAAGTGGTCACAAAGATACACTAAAGGGTTGAGATTTAATAAAATTCACAATTTTTTCATAGTGCTGGAGATTGAACCCCAGGGTCTTGCTCACGCTAGGCAAGTACCATACTACTAAACTATATCCTCATCCCCCTTTTTTTTTTTCAATTTTGAGGCAGAATCTCACTAAATCTCTTAAGCTGGGCTCAAAATTGAATTTCTCCTGCCTCAGCCTCCCAAGTAGCTATGATTGCAGATGTGTATCGTGTCTGGCCCCATTGGACTTCTCAAGTTTCTTATTTTGTAAAGTGAAAAAGACTAGACTAAATTATATATAAGGTTTTTTCCCCTAATTTTATGCTGCCATAGGAATTAAACCGGAAGAATTTCTCTTCTGCCTCATCTAGATTGTGCAGCAGGTGACTTAAGCAAAATTTAATGTCTTATACAGAATGGATGACATGGTCACAGAAACAATAAGGGCTGTTCAACCGTGTTAGGTCACATATAGTTGTAATAGCCCTAATTTTCTCTATCAATAAAAGAAGCTTGGTTTTAAAGTTACAGTTATACATATTCTGTATAGAAAACAAAAAGTAATGACACAAAAAAGAAAATGTGAAAAATACGCACATACAACCTACATATCCAGAAATACCAATTGTTTAGAGCCTTCAAAAATCTCTTCCAGGGCTGGAGAGGTAGCTCAGTGGTCTAAGCTCCTGCCTGACAAGCACAAGGACCTGGATTTGATCCCCGGTACTGCATGCTGAGCCTTCCCTGCACATTGCGGGCCACCAAAACCAGGCATGGTGGCACACGCCTGTAATCCCAGTGTTGGGGAGGCTGAGACAGGAGGATCACCATGAGTCCAAGCTGCTTCGTGAGACCCTGTACCAAATAAATAAATAAATAGTTTAAAATTTTTCTTTAAGGGCCAGGAAGATGGCTCAGTGGGATAGGTGCTTCCCTGGCAAGCACAAGGGTCTGGGTTCAATCCCTGGTTCTGCAGGAAAAAAAAAAATTTTTTTTTTTCTTTAAAACCTCTTCCAGGGGCTGGAGAGATGGCTCAGTGGTCTAAAGCACCTACTTGGAACAAGCTTGGCAAAGCACAGGGACCGC
>NW_004524577.1:27282166-27284525 GCF_000260255.1 Octodon degus | reverse complement strand
AAAAAAAAAAAAAAAAACCTTTCATATCCAGCCTTTCAAAAGCAAACATTAGTTTGCCATACTTGTAATCTTTAAGGTAATATAAACATTCCTTTATAACATCAATAGCTACAATGTAGTTTATTTGGGGATGTTGGAAATTTGTTCAGTCTGGCCCTGAAACTCACTGCAAAGCTGGCCTTGAATTCTTGGCAGTATTCCTGCCTCAGCCTCTGGAGAGCAAGGATTACAATCATGTGCCACCATACCCAATTCTTAATTATTTGCTTATGAAGATTCTTTTTTTTAATTTAAAACTTCTTTATTTTATTTTTTATCAGAACCGGGGATTGAACTCAGGTCTTTGCGCTTGCCAGGGAAGCACTTATTCCACTGAGCCATCTCCCTGGCCCCATAAAACTTCTTTATTTGTATTAGTACAGGTTTGTAGTACATAACACATTTCTCCTGTGGAGTTTTCCGTGGCTGTGACACGTCTTCATTCTTTTCATCCCCTTCTCTTCTTTTCTTCCTCCCCCTCTCAGTTCCTTTCCCTTTTACAAAAGACCTCTCTCCCCCTCTAGTTCCTATTGTCTGTCTCTTATTTTACTCTGATTCCTTTTTGGGTTCTCATATAAAGAAACCATGCAATATTTAAGCTTGTATGTCTGATTTAATTCATTTTTTTTTTTCTTTTTGGTCTTTCTGTCCTTCAGTTTACTGTGTTCAGGAAGGTTTATGAAGATTCTTAGAAATGATATTTTTACATAAAAGTATAATTTGTATATCAGAGGTATACATTATAAGTATATTGAAATACAGTATATTTCAGGCCTTTGGTATTTATTATATTGTCCTCCAAAAATTTTCTCGCAAATTATACTAAGCTAGCAGTATGGTTTCCCACACCTTTATGAAGAACACTTGAGCATTTTAGTAATTTTTATCCTTGTCAATTTGCTAAGTGAGAATTTCTAATAATGTCCATTTCCTTCCATTTTTTTAGCAGCTTGCTTGATGAGTATAATTCCTTAACAAAATGCAGCACTGTGGTCTAGAAGTCAAAAAAAGTTACTTGTTTTTTATATAAAATTTTAATCATATAAAAAAATTAGAAAATTCACAATTATCTGGCTAAATTAAAATTGAGGTCCTTCTCCTAAATCAAAAAGGTACAACTTCCAAATTTTAGGATAATAGTTTTAGGAGCAAAACAGTCTAATAAAGAAAGGCTACTTTTTTTTATTTAATAATTTTATTGAGAAACAAATAGCAATGAGACAGTTTCAAAACCGGTCAGTAGGACAGTTTCAGTAATAAATCTATTGCATATTGTTGTCTCAGTGGTTATTCATTGTACAAGATGCAGACATGACATCTAGTCCACAAACACTATTAGAACAAATCTTCCTGTTCATTGAATTAAGAAAATATAGTTGTATATCTATCCTATTTTGAATTATAGATACAAAATGGTCATTCATTTGCATCCCCCTTTTTTGTTTAGTTTTGTTAGAGAAGAGTATTCCATTGTCGTTTAAATATTGTAGGTGCATGAATTCAGCAAAATATTATATACTATATAGTATAGTCCAGTAGTCCATAATAGTAGTGGGTCATCTGCAGGACTGGCAATGTCAGAAGTTGTTGACCTGAGCACTTTATGGCCCAGCATAGCAACATGACTTCACCCCTCATACCTCATTTTTCTACCTTCCTGCTGGATGATTAAGACCAAGATAAAATAAGACCTATATAACAAGAATTGTAGCTTTTGTATCTGATAAGATCAGTCAAGTCCCCTCAGGGTTTATCCTGAAACCCTGTACTGCACTTTGTAGATCCTTTGTCAAAGAAACGCTACTTTCAAAAGTTAGACTGAGATTATTTATAAAAATGCACAAAGGAGGTTTTGTTTTGGTTGTTGGTATTATTTACCCCTTGTTTTTTTTTCAGAAATAGCCTGATACTTTCTTACACTCAAGTATTATTCCTTCTTTGGTTAAGATACTGCACAGAACATCCTTGAGCAGAAACAGCTCAATCACTTGTGACAAACTGATGGCACATGTGCTACAGCCCACTGTTACCATTGAAAGCACTAAAAGGTTCACCTTAAGACGTGGAGAACAAAGGAAATTGATGTTGATTGAGTACATATGCATTTCAAAGGGCAGGTAGTATAGTAGTTTAGACAGTAGGTGGTAGATCCAACTAGCCTGTTTAAATGCTGGCTAGTCCTGTGATTTTAGGCAAACACACTTATCAGTGTTTGTTTCCTCATCAGAAAGTAGGATTTTTTTTAAATTTTTATTTATTTTTTTGTCCTGTCAGAGGTGAATATTCTATTGACATCTAAATACTATAAATGTTGAATTCA
>NW_004524577.1:27270168-27280168 GCF_000260255.1 Octodon degus | reverse complement strand
AGCAATGACACAGTTTCAAAAAAAAAAAAAAAAAGCCAGGCATAGTGGTTCACACTTGTAATCCCAGCACACTGGGAGACTAAGGAGAACAATCGTAAGATCAGCCAAGCCTGGGCAACTTAGTCACTTAGTAAGGCTTTGTCTCAAGTTTTCAAAAAGGAGAAGGGGTCTAAAGTTGTAGCTCAGTGCAGAAGTCCTGGATTCAGTCCCCACTGCCAAAAATAAATACATAAACCAAAAAATTTTGATTCATGAAGTGAAGTTTAAAAATCAATACAGAAAAGTAAGACATATAAAATAAATATTTCCAGCTCATGAAATAAGGATTTCTGATTTACCAACCCTTATTTTGAAAGCCTATCCTATCCCATTCATTCTAAGATAACCAGTACCCCTCTGTTTACCTCAAACTGCAATATTTATCTCCATATATACATATCTCCCAGCCATACCTAACTGGATCCTTGTTATATGATCCCATTTTTTATTACAAACCAAGAAAATTATACTTCCGCATCACAATTTAGGAATAGTGGCAGTTACTGAGATACTGAGAGCTTTCTGGTGAGTCTTCCTTGCTGCAGCGTATAATGCCAACACTATAAAAGACATATAATGCCAATACACATGTATTGTTAGTTTACTCCAAAGTGAGGTTCATACATCTATACCTCTGATAGACTCACAGGAATTCTTTGTAAGTCTTATAGCCTTGTCTGTCAAGATATAAATTATTTAAGAAATAATACTAGATCGCAAGTGCTAATTAGCTTTTTTGGGGGGACAACTATTGGAGGCCTCACAAGCACTGTTTCACTTTACAAACATTTACAGAAAGCCAGTTACATTGTTTAATATCAGCATCATCTTGTCCTAAACTAAATTTACAACACTACTCTAGAAACCTGCTCTTGGACCATTTTTCTTTGTCCCAGTGTCATGACTTTACTTCAGAAGACCATTTTTTGCCCATTTCTCCCCCTTTATCTCCTTTATCTTTTCCAACAATTGCTAGGTCCTAAATAATGTTTCTCTTTTGTTTCTAGTATTTTCTAGTACCATTACCATAATCCAGACCCTCTTCATGAGGCCCATCCTGCATTTCTGCTTCCTACTAATATGCTTTCTTTAGGAAAACAAAGATGTTTAGGAAATACAAATGTGACATATACTTGAATTTAAAAATTTCCCCTGGCCTGTCATTAGTCTTAGGATAAAATCAAAACTCTTTCATATGATTGTAAATTCCTATGCTGTCTGATGCTTAGCTCTCCTGGATCTCCCTTCAGTGCTTCTGCCAGAGTTCATGTCCTTAGCTTCTAGCTTCAGTTCACATTCTTCTCTTCCCCCATGTTTTCAGAACCTTTTACTTATTCATTTGTCTATAAAGTTATGAAATATATACAGCACATTTGTAATTCACATACATATCTACATATAATTAAAAGAATTTTTAACTTACATATCAGAAAGTATCTTTCTAGTACCTTTGAAATCTCTTTATGGCCCTCTCCGCCCAGATCTGTTTTTCTTTAATAGCAGAGATAAGCACTGTTCCAAACCTCATATTCATCGTCCTCTTGATTCTCTTTATACATGTTACCAAAAACAAATGTTTTCTAAACAACATATGATTGTTTGTACATGATGAAACAAGTTTCATATGGCTGTGGTTGGTTTTTAGTGATAGAAGATCACTGTGTGGTTATTCTAAGATTTGCTGTCCATTTCTTTGTACGTGAATATTGGGTTATTCCTTTTTTTGTTGTGATGATGGTGATTATTACAAATGATTGTAAAGCATGATTTTGTTGGTTTTCTTTTTTTGAAACTGGTTCTCCCAGCATAGTGCAGGCTGGCCTTGAACTCCTTGTATAGCTCAGGCTGAACTCAAACTTGAGGCAGTCCTCCTGTCTTAGCCTCCTGAATGCTGGGATTACAGGCATGCCCCACCATGCCAGGCATATGCATGTTATGTTTCCTGATACATTATGTATGAATATAGAGCTAAAGAGAAAAATTTGCCAAGTAATTTTCTTCTAAAAGACAGGTCTTTTCTAAAGTAGTAATGCTAATTTCTTCCATCTCTGTCTAGTTTTTGTGAGTAGTTATTAACCCACCAGCTTGAACAGCTCAGTGTTATCTTTTGCCAATTCAGTGGTGCAAAATATTCATTGGTTTTTATATGTACTGTGTATTCCTGTGTTTACTAATGAATTTAATCATATTTTTATGTTTGCCAATTGAATTTTAAGCTCATTCATATCTTTTTGCCCATTTTCCTATTATTAGTATATTCATAATGAATTTAAACAATATTTATATCTTCTAAATACCTTTCATTTGTTTTCCAGTATCCAAAAAATTGTATCTGTAAATTAATTTCTGTGTTCCACTGAGCTACGTGAGCCAGCTGTATTAAACTGTGGTGAGAGACTCTGCCCTTGTAACTTAATACCCTCATTCCAGTCAGGGAGTCTAAGAGTAAACAAAGCTCTAGCTAAATTAGATAGATTTTTGAGAGGTGGTGTTGATATCAGCTTAGCTTGTCCTCCTTCAGGTGAATTTACCTGACCCCTACTAAAATATGCCCCTCTGTCTTGTAAGTATGTGCATTAAACACATATTAATAATGCTTGTATCTTCACTAGTTGATAAATTTTCTGAAATTGTTACTCATTTCTACACCTCTAGGACTTAGCATGGTATCATGTATGTTTAATGGATAGATGAAAAAACTTTATCAATAATAGTAACTGAAAATACATCACTGACTGCTTATATGTAAATTAGAGAGTAGGCCTATTTTTAGCATTTTGTTACTGACAATATTATGTTCTTTCAGCACAATGTAGATACTTCAAACTCAAAATGAATTGGTTAGTTGCAAATTTCTTTAAGCAAAATGCCCCTTTCCAGGGGAAATTATTATGTCTCAACTGTTAAAAGAGCCAACTTAGACCTAGATTGTTGCATAATAAGAGAAGTAACAGTTGAGTAGTGTGTAATAGAAAGGTCACTGTCAGGGCTGTACTTAACCAACAAATACAGAGGACGTTGAGGTACACAGAGAGGAAGCCAGATATTAAATGGTTGAACTTTATCATATTTCCTTATCATCCCTGTGATAGTCAAGCAGTCATTTTATGCTTTACAGACCCAGTTGGTAGCTCTTTAGAGTAATAAGCTAATTAATGAATACTCTTGAAGCCAAGCTCTTCAAAATATATTGGCCTGGATATGAAAGAATTGAAAGAGGTGCCAGTCTCTGGAACACTGGGCTAGAAATAATCAAGGGGAGAAGGAACAAAAGGTAAACTTTTCATGGGTGTGTCCAAACTTAGCTCAAGAAAGAGAAGCCAGACTCCATGGCCTTTCATGACACCAGCAGTTACTTGGAACTGAAAAATACATAGAACTGAACAGTGCAGACCTACTTATTGGTGAGACTTAAAAAGAATACCAAATAGCTTTCCCTACTGTCATTGTTTGGGGATTTTGCAAGGGTAATAATATAATATAGGACACATTTTTATAATACTTTGTAAGGACTCACCCAAGACTCATATCCAAGAAGTACAGGAAATCTGTCCACACACTAAAGACCAAAGAACAGCTGAGGACCTTGATCCTAATATCCTGCTCAAGTCCAGCTGAAAAGCTAAAGCTCATAAAAATGCCTCCCAGAAGTTCAACTGAAGGCCTAGAGCCCACAACAAAATCTCATGCAGGCTCACTTCATGGATCTGCCCTCCAGGAGAGGCCCAAAAGTCAGTAGTGGAACCTAGAATGTCTATGCTGGTGGGATGAAGGATCTGTGCCAGTAGGCTGAGGGATCTGAGCTAGAGCTAGGAAGCAACACTCAAAGAAAGCACCAGAGCTCCTCCAAAGGTACCACAGTCATCCTTAGCAACCACGAAGTCCTGAGCTCCTCCAGCAATTAGGAAAGCTGAGTTCTCATTAGGAAAGCCAATGCAACAAGCTTCTCCATGAGGCTGAGCAGTACACCATCTTCCCCTCTGGAGCCAGGAAGCAATGCTCAAGATGAGGACCAGAGCTCCCAAAATGAATCACTGCCATTCTCAGTGATGAGATCCCAAGTTCCTTCTCCAGCAAGAACAGCCGAGTCCATTGGGAAAGCCAGTACAACAAGGTCCTCCAGTAGAACAGCCCAAGAGAACTAGTGGCTTCCGACTGCTCCTCCTAACAGCATTCCGATAGCTTCTCCTATTCTGCCTTTATGCTGCTGGCAGCAGTCCTCAGGTGGGTCTCCCACACCCAGCACCACACTAGTTCACTTCAGCTGGATGTAATGAGCTGACCACCAGTTAAAAATCCACTATACCTGCCTACTTGAAAAAGTACCCAACCCAAAGATATGATGATAAATTCATGTCTTGAGGTGCCTGTCATGCCTCCTATGTTAAATCTAGCACAGAAGTAGTTGAAGAGAAATAAATAGGAAAAGCTATTGAAATGTCAAAAAGTCTAAAGTTACTCAGTATGGTTTATAACTGTTCCCTAAAAATGTTATAACATTTAAAACCTGCAAAATTACAGAAATGGTAGATAGTGGAATATACCTGATAGAAATTATATATTCAACAGTCTGTTCACTTATGCTGCAGACAGTAAGTTATTGCAGTTACTATATCCAAGGGACTGTAACAGACATCACAAGAATAAATGGCAAAGAAAGCTTAGATACTATTTGCTTGTCAAAAAGTATTAATTTTTATTGTTGTTTTGGTGTTTTGAGAAAGGCCTTTGTTGTTCAGACTGACCTTGAACTCACTTAACCCAGGCTGGCGTTGAACTCACATAAGGTTCTTGCCTCAGCCTCACAAGTGGGATTACAGGTGTCTAGCACCATGCCCACCAAAAGTTATTTTATACCCTTCTCTTTACCAAAATGTACTTCTGGTTGCTTACCTAGTATATTAGTTTTCCTGTCACTGAGACAATACCCAACACCCACAATTTGAAGGAGGGGTGTTAATGGCTTGTGGCCAGATGTCCCCACAAAACTTCATGGGATTATAGATGGGGCTTTTTCAGAGATGACTGGATCTACAGTGTGTGAAGCTAGGATTAAGGCTGGGTGATTATTAAGCAGTCCACTAATTAGTTTGGCACTTCCCTAATCCATGTAACCTAGAAATGGCTAGGTCCCTTGCTTGCTCTCACCTGCCCCCTTGCCGTGGACTATTTCTCCTCTTCAATGCCACTTGTCCGTGCCCTCTACCCTGCCTTGGAGTCAGCCAACTGTGAACTGAAAACTTTACAAACTGTAAGTTGAATAAGCCTTTCCTCCTTTAACTTTGGGTGTTGGGTACTTTTTCTCAGCAATGAGAAAAGTAAGGTGAGGCTTACTTGGTTCACAGTTTCAGTCCATGCTGCACTGGTTTAAATGCAGAAGCAGCATGGTGCAAGCCCTGGCAGAGAACAGCTGCTCACCCCATGGCATCCTAGAGTGAAGAGAGGTGCCAAGAGGGAACAGAATCACAGAGACACAGTCCCAGAGATGCCTCCAATCAGGCCCCATCCCCCAACACACATTCACTTACCAAACTCAACAGTGGACAAGCCCTTGGATGAATGTAGAGCTCTATAATCCATTCACCTTTCATACACAAAGCTTTGGAGGACATTTCACATCAAAATTACAACACCTAAAAATATACATGAAGATTAATAAAATGATGTAAAAGGACGAGAATATTAAGCAAAAAATCTAAATGAAGATTTGAAGTAAGTCTAATTTTCCAGAGTTTTCTGGCGATGGAAAAGTATATTGGTAAGAATTATCAGAAACAGTGTTTTTCTTCCATTCTTTGACAAATTCTTCATGTGGATTTATGATACAGGGAAAACTGAGTAATGTAGTTGAATAATAGCTGAAGAATGCTTGGAAAATGCAGAAGTAAACCTTACAGTGCTAATTCTTATTTTGTTATTTAAAAGGCCAAGGCAGTGGAGCAAAAGTAAGGTAAGGAATACATTTAAGTAATTAGAATGCTAAGGTGATAAATTTCAGTGATAGATGAATTGATATGGGAGTTCAAGGGGAAGAGCTTACTTGACTCAGAGGAGGGACAAGGACATGATTTATTTGTGCATCTGGGCCTTGAGGAATGTGGACATGAGCCATCAAGGGGAGGAAGTTCTTTAATCCCTTGTTTACCAGAACTTAAAAAATAGGACATTGAATAAGTTATATGTCCAAGGGAAAAGTGCTTTAAAGTAATAAAAATGAATGGGAGAAAAGGAATGTGCTAGAAGAAAACCGCAGACTCTGAAGGCGATCCTCCTGAATTTGGATGCTTGTGTGGGCTCATAATGCCTCAGTTCTTCAACCCTAACAAAGAATTGACATTTAATACTTCTTATACTTTCTGTAAAGACTGCAGGAGTTAATGTGTGCAGGGCTTGATAACAAGCATTTGTAATTTATAATTTCCTTCTTTCAATTAATGATTAGAAAAAATACTACTAAGGTCATGGAAAACGAAGAATAGAAACACATGAAAATCACAAATAGGGCCTGGAAGTGTAGCGTACTGGTAGAGCATGTTCTTATTACCTTATATGAGGAGCTAGGGTCAGTTGCACATATGCACATGTCCATATACCCCCAAAAGTCACAAATGCTTTATCTGTGCCTAAATGAAGGTTATAGATGACTTAGTAACATTTTTCAAATGACATAGCTCATCAGATTAAGTGCCTGCCTGGCAAGTGCAAGGTTCTGAGTTAAATCCCTGGTACTGGAAAAAAAAAAATTAAATTTCCAAAGGATCTCCACTCATTAGCACACCAGTCTCAAAAGGTGATTCTGAATAGAACTAAATATGAAGTCTTATATTTATGCTAAGCAAATTGCCTATGTAAGAGCAGCCTAGAAAAATCTTATGATTTTGAGTTGTTTCGAAGTTCAGTGAGTCAGCATGGTTGTTGAAGAAGAGGGTTAGGTAGTAAAATGACTCCTTGGGTGTCCGTACCAAATCCAGTAGACACTTTGCAGTCCTAACTTCTTCTCCATATAACTCACTTTTAGACCATTGGGCCCACCTTCCTTGACTTCTAGAGCAGTAAATTTCTAGCTTTCTAAGCTTTCTTCTCTTGGAACCTGCCTCTCTAGTACTGGATTTCTGTATTGTCTGTCTCAATTTCTGTGCATAGTCTCTTTCTTTTAACCTACATATGTGCTCAAGTCTCTTATCTATATCCCTCTGTCTGAAACCTTTCCTCAACCTAGGTGCTGTGCAATCTTTTGCATTCCCTTTTTTCCAGACTTCTACTACCTATACATTGTCTTAGGTGACCCAATCCAGTGTAAGAATTACACATCTGAATAGTGTTACATGCGTCCCTAGGTCTGGTCCATATAGTCTCTTGACATATCATCACACTTCCATTCCCTGTCATATCTCATAGGCACTCAGAAATGTTTGTGTCTGGAACTTACTTGCTACTGTGTCCCAAAACCTGAATCTTGCTTGCATCTATATTTTTGATTGTCCAATGGTGAGTTTGCTGTTTTGTCAGTAGCACCACAATCCAAACTAGGCACACTGCAATGTTCTATCTCTTATAGAATCTTCCTAGTTTTGCCTTTTATTTTTTAAGATATATGTGAAGTATTTTAATATATAATTTTAAAACGATAGGTCATAGTGATAAAAATATGAATGGAAGGAAATTTCTTATATGGAAGTTATAAAAGAATAGCATGTTTATCCTGAATTTGATAGTCACACCTAGCTGAAGGACATTTCTTGAAAATAAGCACATAAAGTTTTAGTGGAAAGAGGATGTACATAAAACAAACCCATTAAACAATGGAAAGTAAAAGAAAAATACAAACTAAAAATAACGAGTCCCAAACTATTATAACAATGCATGTTTAAACTTTCCTATTAAAAGACAGATGTTTTCAGGACATGATTAATAATAAAATCCAATGACAGGGCCCCTGGCCCTAGCTCAGTCCTTTAAGCGGCTGCTTCCACAAACCTGTCAGCCTCAGATTGCTGTAGTTCGATCCCCACAACACGCCAGCTAGCCAAAAGTGCCCTGAAGACATTTGAGGAGCAAAAAAAATCCAATGACATAATAGCTAGAAGGGGACTATCTAAATTCAAATTTCATTTTCCAAAGAAGTACAAAGTTTTATCAGACAAACAAGAACAAAATAGGATTTCAACAAAGTTGTATTCAAGTTGAAGAAACACTAAACAAAACGAAGAATAACTTTTTTTGGGAATTACAGGTACAACCATGATGAAAAGTCTCAGACAATAGAACATGTTTTAGAACTTTTTAAAATATAAAACATAATAGAAAATGGTTTTTACCTTAACACCTCTTCTAGCTATAGGCAAACCAAGTAGGAACAAAATAAAAAATTGACTGGCCGGAAATGGTGACACACACCTGTATTCCCAGCCCTCAGGGATTAGGGGCTGTTGTTAGAGGCTGAGGCAGGAGGATCACCAGAAGTTCAAGGCAAATCTAGGCTTTAAACTCTACATAACGAGTTTAAGCCCACCCTGAACTGTGTAGCAAGACCTTGTCTTCCAACTTTCCTGCCCTCCCCCAAGAAAAAAAAGCAATTGGCAAAGAAGACTTAAACAGAGCAAAGGACATGCAAATGTCTTTTAGTTTGACTACAAACTATAAACTTTTTTACTTTGATCTAAATTAGTAGATTTAATGAATTTCTAATGATTAGCAAATGATGCATACACTTTTGGAACTTAAAACCGTGATTCTAACATTTACCCAAAGAAGTGCCGGGGAGATGGCTCAGTGGAATAAGCGCTTCCCTGGCAAGCGCAAGGGTCTGAGTTCAAACCCCGGTTCTGCCAAAAAAAAAAAAAAAACAACAACAACAAAGAAGTAATCTTGAAGATGTCAGACATACATAAATGATTATAAAAGCTCAAAAATTCCAAGATCTGCACGTACAAATTGGAAATCTAGGAAATCTGATGGTACCGTCTCAATGTGAGGCTGAGTCAGTTTTAGGTTGCTCATTTCTTCTGGAGTTCAATTTCAAGCTCTTCTCATCTCAGAGAATTGAATGAGCTAGGCATGAAGGCACACACCTGTAATCTCAGCCCTTGCGAGGCTGAGGCATGAGGACTTCTGTGAATTTGAGGCCAAGATATATAAGCAAGTTCAAGGTCTGCCTACACTACATAGTGAAACCCTGTCGAAGAGGAAGAGGAAGAAGAAGAGGAGGGGGAGTAGGAGAAAGAAATAATGAGCAAAAAGCAATGACAAAATGTAAATGAGCAAAAAGCAGTGACAAAGTTTACTGGAAAAAGGAAAAGGAAGAGTGAACACAAGGGAGAAACTGACACTGCTGAGTGAGTTTGGGCCAAGTAAAAGAAAAGCAACAAGTAAGCACACCCTGGAGGACACAGGGCAGGCTACTGGGAGGAGAGCCACCATACCCCTCCTTCTCAGTATGTCTGAAATCCATTTCTCTTTGGATCCTACTACCATTTTAAAATTAATTTGTATTGGTACTTCTTTGCTATACATAATCATCACATTCATCATGGGGAATTTGATTTTTTTTTTCTTTTTTTAAAAACTTGGGGCTGGTGGCATAGCACCTACCTGCAAGCACAAGGTCCTAAGTTTCATTTCTGGTACAAATAAATACATATTCATGCTTGCAGTGCCTGTCATTCTGGACTTCTGAATATGGGCTACTTGTCATAACATGCCAGTTGCTGCCAGGCTATCCCTCAGGTAGATGATTGTTCAAAAAGAAGAGGGTGGTGAATGAAGGCAGGAGACAGGAAAAGGAATATTGTGGGACTGTCCTGCTACAAGGTTGTATATAGTTAGATTTTTGGACTTATGTGTAAACATAAGTATTATATAATTTTTGCCTATTTTTAAAATATATTTTACCAGGCAAGTGCTTATTCTACTGAGCTATCTCCCCAGCCCCCAAAATGACAGGGTCTTTTTTCCTTTTTTT
>NW_004524577.1:27268186-27269799 GCF_000260255.1 Octodon degus | reverse complement strand
TGTCCCAAATTTTCTGATCAAGGAGATTATGGGGCCAAAGAGGAAAGTGATCAGTGATGTAGAGTGCGCCTAAGGAGAGTCACATGGAGAGAAAACATTCTCTCAGGCTTTCACGGGGAGCACATTGGCCAAGCAATGGCCATGACTCATCCACATGGCTGACACTGACAGAGGTTCTACAATCTGAGGTACAGGATATCAGGATAAATCCTTAGGGGATTTGACTGACTTTATCAGATCCAAAAGCTACAACTTTTGTTGCATCATAGGTCTTGCTTTACCTTGGTCTTAACCATCCAGCAGAAAAGTATAAAAACGAAGTATAAGAAGTAAAGCCATGTTGTTATGTTGAGCTGTAGGGGACTCCGGGCAACAATTTCTGACATTGCCAGTCAAGCAGAAGACCCAATACTATTATGGGTTACTGGACTCTTTTAGAATATTTTGCTCAGTTAACACACCTATAATATTCAAATGACGGAACTAAACAAAAAAGGGGATATATAAATGAATGTCCATTTTGTATCTGTGTATTGAAAATGGTTAGGATAGATATATAGTTATATTCTCTTAATGAATGGAGGGATTTGTTCTAATAGTGTTTGTAAATAGGATATCAAGTCTGCATCTTGTACAACAAATAACCACTTGGAAGACAGTATGCAATGTGTTAATTATTGAAACTGTCCTACCAGTTTGATTTGAAACTGTCTCATTGGTATTTGTCTGTCAAAATTATGGGAAAAAAAAATACATACGTGGTTTATCAGGACACATGCAATATATAATGATTATATTCACATGGGGTGTTGATGAATGTACATAACACATTTTAATTATTTTTCCTTCCCCTTCTTCCTTCCGTTCTTCCCTTTCCAACTTGAATTTCCTACTTCCCAATATCTTTCAGCCATTTTGATCTTCATTTGTGATTTGGTTTGTCGCACACACTAGAAACCAAAAGAATCCAGCTGAGGGCCTAGATCCTACTGCATTGTCCTATACAAGTCAAGAGTCCTCTGCAGTGTCCTCTGTGAGTCTACCTGGAGGCCTAGAGCCCATAACAATGTGTCGTGCAATCTCCATCAAGACTGTTCTCTGGGCAAGCCCAACAGTCAGTGCTGGAAGCTAGAAAGTCTTGACCACTGGGCTGAAGGATCTGTGCCAGCAGGCTAAGGACACTGGAGCCAGGAAGCAGCTCTCAAAGTAAGGACCAACGTGATGTCATATCTTTAACTCTCTCAGGAAGATACTTAGCAGGAGAACAGCTGGATCAAATGGAAGCTCTAATTTTAGTTTTTTGAGGAATCTCCATAGTCACTTCCATTGTACCACTTTACAATCCCAGGAACAGTAAGAAAGGACTCCTTTCCCCCACAACTTCACCAGCTTTGCTATTGGTTGATTTCTTGATGATAGCTATTCTTTGTGTATTCAGCTGGAATCTCGTTTTAATTTACATTTCTTGAAGGACCAACAATGGTGAACATTTTTCCCTTCTACTTCATTGCTTGCCTGGCCTAGTGGATTCATTCTATTGAAATTCTTGGAATTATTCTTTATCTTTTTCTGGGATATCGCTCAGAACTTTTTAGAGTACTGGTTTGGTCATC
>NW_004524577.1:27245997-27268086 GCF_000260255.1 Octodon degus | reverse complement strand
TTTTGGTTTGGGATATGGCCTTTTTATGTGCAGCATTTTTTAAAGTTTATTTATTTATGTATTGTGTGTGTGTATGTGTGTGTGTGTGTGTGTGTGTGGCCAGCTCAGCCCACCTAGGGGCAGGGCTGGCTGGCATGTGGTGCTGGGGGATCGAACCACGGTCCCAGTGCTTTGCTAAGCTTGTTCTAAGTAGGTGCTTTAGACCACTGAGCCATCTCACCAGCCCATATCATGGAAGTATCTTATTTCTCCATCAATTTTGAAAGATAATTTTTCAGAGTTTATCAGTATGGGCTGAGGTTATTTGCTTTTAGGACTTGAAATACTTCATGCTTTCCTTGACTTAAGAGTTTCTTTTGAGAAGTCTACTGTGATTTTGATGAGTTTTCCTTTATAGGTGATGTGTTTCTTTTCTCTAACAGTTCTTAATCATTCCCATTATTTAAGTGCAGAATGACCAAAAATTGCACATTTTCCATTAAATTTTATAAGATAATATAACAGAAATGTATGAACATTTTTATCAAATTTACTCAATGAAAGAATTAATGGGTTGAAATGACACCTGGTAAAGTTATGCTCAGAATAATCAGTACATAAAGTGCTACCCATGTGATTCTGCAGGATAGTCAGTTAAGTTTGTTTTGAAGTTTTGAAATTTTGAGTCTTGTGTGTCTTAGTATATGGTTTTTTCTGATCGTGGTTTTTGAGGTTCTATGTGCCACACTTACCCACTTATGTGTATTTCAAATTCTTTTCCCATTCTTGGAAAGTTTTCTGCTATTCTGTGAATAGGTTTTTTTTTTTTTTTTTTTTAATCCTTTGTGTTATCTTCTGATTTCTTATTTTAATTAATCTTACTCTTCTTTGCATCATCTAGCAGATTTTGGCTTGAATTTTCATAGATCCTTGCTATTTTTAAGAAGTCTTTCATTTGATGACAACCAACTATAGCCCTGACTTCTATATTTATTTAATCTTCATATTGGTTGATTGTGCTATGTAAAATTTTGATAGAATTTTTAATCTCTAGAATATCCCTTTGCGTCTGCCTTATGGAATCTACTCTTCTCCTGTGTTGGACATTCATGGTTTCCCTAAGCTCCTCTATTTTTATCTGTATGTACTCTAGACTTACTGACCATTTCATTCATTATTGACATCATCTCTTTAGTTATCTGTATAATTAGTATTTCTGGTTTTTTTTTTTTTTTTTTGCCTAGGGTCTTGTTCATCTGCTTTACTAGTTTCACTGCTACCATTTCATAAAATTCATTTGGGAGGCTTTTGATTTCTTCCATCTCGACACTCTCTGGGCTTGCTTTGGGTGATTTGGGTGTTTTGTATTACATTTTGCTCCTGAGTTTTCTCATTTTTTCTTTATTGCCTTTTATTTCAGGAAGAAAACACAAAATTTCAAAACAGGATAATAGGAGGGTAACAGTGGTTAATACATTGCCGTATTACTTTCTTTGAATTAGTTACTCAATACAAGATACTAGCATTTAATTGTCTAAATGATATTAGCACAGACCTTTCTTTTCAATGAACTGAGAATATAACTATACTAACCATCATATATTTGCTTTTCCCTTTTTGCTCCCTTTCCCCATTTCCAATTTCTCTATTTTTCAACATCTATTCTACATTTTGGATCTACTTACTCTTTCAGTTTCTCTCACTATGAAGACAATACAATGTTTGTACCTGAGCATATTTCACTTGTCTTGAGTTGCATTCGTGCCTATAAGTCTCCAGTTTACCCTTCTTTATGACTGAGTAGTACTCCATTGTATAAAAACACCCTATCTTTTTTATCCATTTCTTAGTTAATGAACAATTTGTGTTGTTTCCAGGAACTGGCCGTTACAGATTGTGCTGTTATAAACATTGGTGCACATATACTGCAGTGGTGTGATGTTTTTAATTAAGGGAAGATACTCAGCAGGCAGATAGCTGAGTCAAATGGACCTTGAGCAGTCTCCACAGTGACTTCCACAGTGGTTGCACGAGTCTACACTCCCACCAACAGTGGAGATGGGTTCCTTTCTCTCCACAGCCCTTCCAGCATTTGTTGTTGGTTAATTGCTTGATAATAGCCATTCTTTCTGGGATGAGATGGAATCTCAGTGCTGTTTTAATTTGCATCTCTTGAATGAGCAGTGATGTTGAACATTTTTCATATATTTATTTGCTGTTTGTATTTGTTCATCTGAGAAGGGTATTCATATCAGGTGCCCATTTTTATATTGAGTCTTTTTGGAAGGTCTGTTATTTTTTAGTTCTTTATATGTTCTCGATAGTACTCCTTCATGTGAGGAACAGCTGACAAACATTTTATTCCCCCACAATGTGGGCTCTCTTCACTCTGTTGGTGGCTTCTCTTGCTGTCCAAAAGTGTTTTTGTAAGATGAGATCCCAGTGGTTGATTCTTTGTGGTAGTTCCTGTGCAGTTGGGGTTTTATCCATAAAGTTTTTGCCTGTACCAGTGTCTTGAAGAGTTTTACCTGTTCTATCTTACAAAAGACTTAATGTATATGTTTTAATATTGAGATCTTTGATTCATTTCAAATTTAGTGCATGTTACGTAAAAGATAATGGGTCCAATTTTAATCTTTGGTTTGTACAGACTCAGTTTTTCTAGCACCATTTATTAAAAAGGCTTTCTTCCAGTGAACATGTTTGGCACTTTTGTCAAAGAAAAGGTGACTGAGTATGTGTAGAGTTGTTTCTGCATCTTCTAATCTGTTTCATTAGTCTTCGAGTCTGATTTTTTTAGCCAGTATCACTTTTTATTGCAATAGCTTTATGGTATAATTTCAAATCAAGGCTTGTGATGTCTCCCATCTTGTTTTTGTTGCCCAGGATTGCCTTTGCTGTTCTAGGTCTGTTCTGGTTCCAAATAAATTTTAGGGTTGTTTTTTCTAATTCTGAGATATTCTCTTGAAGTTTTAATGAGAATTGCATTATTTTTCTTTCTTATTTTTGTATTTGTTTTCCTCATTGAGGCCTGTAAGTTGCTTATGGTAGGTAGTTTTAGTAGTAGTAGTAGTAGTAGTAGTAGTAGTAGTAGTAGTAGTATCAAGGCCTCTATAGATAATGATTGTTTTTCAGAGCTTTTTCTTGGTGTGGATGGCTTTTGGCCTTTGAGACTGTCCCAGGATCCTACCTGTTCTGTGTATTAGGGATAAAAGGTTGCACCCAGTTCTTTGGTACTGGGCTGTAATATTGTTTATAGCTCCCAAATAATCCAGGTATTGGGCTACAAGGAGAATCAATTGATCAGCACCTATTTCAGCTTGGCTAATGTAGTATAACCAGTAATAGCTATGTATCAAACACAACTAGAACACGACAAACTCTAATAAGTAATATTTTGTCACCTTTAACCCTCGGTACAAAATTTATACTTACACAGCAAAATCTAAGACAGCTTAGAAAATTTTACATAGTAAATATCCACTCAGCAATTTTCCTCCCTTTCACTGTAATGCAGTATTCAGCTGTAATAAGATATAGTTAACTACCTAGAGATTCATACAGTTGAATGGTATGATTGTGTTAGTGTAAAGAAAAAAGAATAGATTATGAAAAATAAAGCAATAGTAGATGTAAAAAATGTGGTAATATTGATTAGAAGGTCTTGTTCAGGAGTAAAGGGAGATTAGTGGTATTAGCTAAGAGTAAGAGACCATGAACTAGAGATGACCACTTAAGAAAAGGGTAAATAATAGGGAGTGGAGATTAAACTAGAGGAAGAGAAAATAAGGAAAAACAGTAAGGGAACAAGTTAAAAGTGAGTAAAGAAGAGGGAGAGAGAAAAATAAATGATAAGCTTTTCAAACAAGTAAAAGTAATATTGGAAGGGGCAAGAAAATAAATGGTAGTAAAACTCCACCCTCCACAAAAAGAAAAAAACAATGAGGAAAAAAAAAAACAATAATAGGAAAGAAGAGAGAAAAAAGTTCTTATGTATCACCAGAGGAGTGTTTCCTTCCCAGGCCAGTATTCTTTAATCTCACACTGCCATTCCCCTTGCCTCATTTAGTGGTCTGTGAGTTTATATGGAACTTATTCAGTTCTTGAATAAGAACTCTCTTCCTCATCACTTGTGTGTGTCAGCTGATCAGGCTACAGAACTGGACGGAGAAGGGGCAGGACCTTGTTTCTGAGACCCTGTTGTGGATTCCTTTTGGTTGGGGACCCATGATTGTTACCCAATTTACAGAGTCCATTGTCTGTGCAACAGCCTTCTAATACAGTGAGGCTCTCAGAACTATGGGCTGTTGACCTGACTCTCAGTTCTGTGACTGCTCAGCAAAGAAAGAGATCTGCCTCAAACATGAGCCAGTTTATGCAAGCCCGGTGAGGGTTCTGGTGGTGTCTCACAAATGTCTGGAGTACTGTGTAGAACAAACAGCCATTCAGCCTTGCTGCTGCACCAGGCAGAGGACTGGGCTATTGCATTAGTCAAAGACTGGGTCGGGACTCTGGCTGAATGATAGGTGGTGTCTCTGCTCTGCTCAGAGTACTGGCATCACCCCGTGTAAACACCAGGTGCTGGGCACTGCTGTTAGATGTTGCACAGAGACTCTGGGGAGTCTGGGATTGGAGCAGGGCAGGGAGAGCTCAGTGTAGGCTCAAGTGAACTCAGAATGCTCAGAGAGAAACAGTCTTAGCTGTGTGGCAAATGAACGGCCCAGTTTGCATGGGATTAACTGCAGGCTCCACGCAGTGACCCAGGTGAGCTCCGGTCTAATATTGAAGACTCAACACAGGCGGTCTGCCAGCCTCCCCCTGTACCCCCAGTGTCTGAGAACAAATGGACAGGCTGAGGCAGGAGCAACTCTGTGGTGTCACACACACACACACACACACACACACACACACACACAACCTGTGTGTGCTTATGAAAGATGCTGCCAGGCTGCAGTGACCTTTGTTTAGAGAGGGGAAAATGGGGCAAGGAGCCCATATACCCCAAGTCTATTCTGGATCCTACCAGCTATTTTGGTTGTTCTCAAAGTGTCAGTTCCCATGTTGGATACCAGCTAAGGCCCTACAGACTCTATTCTGGATCCTACCAGCTATTTTGGTTGTTCTCAAAGTGTCGGTTCCCATTTTGGGCACCAGCTAAGGCCTCACAGATAGTGCTGTCCAGCTCCTTTGCCTCTTCTAAGCTCCTGTGCTTATGTTTTGTTTGATTTACGTCTTTCCAAAATGATTTTTTGCATCAGGGTGTATGTCCCTCCCCTTCTTCCAATTACCTGTGTTTTTAAGTTGATCCTTTCTGAGCTTCTCAGATGTGACTTCTCTATTTAGCCATGTTTGGATCCCTCCTACTTTTTGTTGAATTTTTTTTTTTTTGCTCCCTCCTACTTTTCATCTGGATTGTTGCAGCCTGCTAACTAGTCTCCTTTGCCTCCTAAAATCAACTTTCACACCTCCTACAGCTATGAGTGTCTAGCTAAAGAGAGATCTCAATCTCTCACTTATAATTTTCTGTTGGTTACAAAGTTTAAGCTCTCTAGCTTGATATTAGATAACCTCCAGGATGTTATCTGTCAACATCACTGGGCCCATCTCTCCAGTTCTCCTAAATTCCAACTTGTTTATAATTCCTGTAATATAATATGTCACTGAAAGGAAGCTGGGTCTTTGCCATTCTGAGATTCACCCTTCTAGCTTTGCTCTCCTGCTTCTGACTACTCGTTCCGCATCCTTTCCTGGATAATTGCTGTACATGCCTTCTTCTGGAAAGCCTTGTCTGGGTCCTAAGTCTGAGCATTGTTCCTTGTCTAGCTTGTGTTTAATTCTGTAATTTTGTTTGCTATTACAGCATCGTTATCTCTGTTGGTACATATATGTGAACTATGATTCACTAAGGTCCCCTTCTGACTGTGGATTTATGAATTTTCATGATATGATCAAATATTTTTTCTTGTGTTCTAATCTCCATTCGGATTTTCTTTATTATCCCCTTTTTTTTAATGAATTTAGGATAGGGTCTACAGGGTATACAGGGTCTTACTATGTAGATTGCACTTGTAGTGATTCCCCTGTTTTCAGCCTTCCCAGCGCTGGGATTACAGGTATGTGCCACCATGCCCAGTCTTGATCACCATCTCAGCCTGTCCTGGGTAGGGGTGGTGGTGACACAGCACGCCAGAGATCAAATCCCAGCCACTGAGCTCTGCCTAAGCAGGTGCTTTAGTCTGCTGAGGTAACTGGCCAGCCCTTATTATCCCTTTATAATATGTCTGTCATGAATGTTTTAATGTAGTTTATATGTTTTCAGACCACATGTCTAAATTTAGAATAGGACCTAGAGGTAGATACATGAAAAGTTACTAAATTAATTTCAATACATTTTTATGTAAATTTCCAGGTATAAACAAGAGAAATTATGTAAAGAACTTCCCATCACCATGTTTAAAAATTGATCAGTGCATGGCCTGTTTTTTTCTACCACCATCTCCACTCATTCCCAATTTTTTAAAAAATATATACACCACTGTATTATTTTCTTCCTAAGTACCTCAATATATAGTGCTAGGACAGTATTTTTTCGAAGACATTATCACATATAAAAACAGTGAGCACTTATAAGCAATTGAACCAGTCAGTTATTTGTTTGTTTGTTTGTTTGTTTGTTTGTTTTTGGTGGTTCCAAGGATCAAACTCAGGACCTTGAGCTTGCCAGACAAGCACTCATTCCACCGAGCTATCTCCCCAGCCTAAACAAGTCTTAAAAAGAAAATCCAACTAGTTATTAGCCAGGACTAAGATAAGGTCACACAGCAAAGTAGCTGTGTAGATGACCAAAAAACAGGCAGTGTTAAGTAATGTACTTAGACTCTTCTGAGTAATTTGTTACTAAGGATTTCAGTTCTGAAAAGTATGCCCCAAACACCAATTAAATGTGCCAGGAGCAATTTACCTCTGCTTCTAGAGGAAAAATACAATCAGACTGTCTTTTATGAATTGTGGTTTTCCATGTATATGGACAGACCTTCTGCTAATGAATTATTGAGTGACTCTTCATTTCATTTGTGAAGCAGCACTTGGCTTTTCACTTTTTGTGGTCACAAGTGGCTTTATTTAAGCCAGTTACAAGATTTAAGAATCTCGTCCGGCCTGATGGCATGAATTTGTAACCCTACCTCTGCAGAGGCTGAGGCAGGAGGATCACCACCGGTTCAAGGCAAACTGAACTACATAGTAAATGGCCAGCTTGAACTACATAGGAAGACCTTATCTCAAAAAAAAAAAAAAGAAAAGAAAAGAAAAAGAAAGAAAGCAAGCAAGCAAGCAAGCAAGCGGGAAGGAGGAAAAAGAAACCTTTTAATATTCATTTTTTGAATATTACAGTAAATTATCTAGAACTAATAATTTTTTTCCTTTTTTTTTTTGAGACAGTCTTGCTGGCCTTGAACTCACTGTGTACCCTGACTTCCCTTGAACTTTTAGTGATCCTCATGCTTTAGTCTTCCAAGTGCTGGGATTACAGGTGTGTGTTGCTACGCCTAGCTAGAATTTATAATTATTAAGCCACTTGTATCAGACAGAAAGTTAGAAGAAAGTTAAACCCTGTTACTTACCTTTTTTATTTTTTTTACTTTTTAATAAAGTTTTTCATTCTTTTTAACTTTGTAATATGTACCTTTTCTAAAAATTTTCTTTGACAAAAGGCAAATATTTTATTGCTGGTGTTACATAGTGCTTTATAGAACATTAAGAATTTTTATTATAGAACCTTAACATTTTATTAGTCTTTTTCAATTTATTTACAATGAAATTTTGAAACAAGAACTTTTCGATTACAAAATTTAAAATGAAATTACTTTTTAAAAACTAAATGGATTTCTGTGTTTATACCAGCACAACTGACAGTACCTGTATCTTGGAAATAGCCTATGTATGTATCAGCAGATGAAGAGATAAAGAAAATGGATATATACACACAGGAGTATTGTTCAGCTATCAAGTAGAATAAATTTGAGTAATTTGAACATAATACTAAGCTAAACATACACAGAAGGTTAAATATCTCATGATTTCTCTTATATGAGAAATTTGAGGGCTGGGGCGATGGCTCAGTGGAATAAGTGCTTCCTAGCAAGCGCAAGGGTCTGAGTTCAATCCCCAGTAGCACAAAAAAAAAAAGAAAGAAAGAAATTTGGAGTATAAGTAATTTAAAGAGTAAACTAAAAAGTAGACAGTAAGAAACTGAGAGGTAGACCTTTTGTAAATGAGAAGGCTGTCTAGGGATGGAGGGGAAATAAAAAGGACCAAGATTTAATGTCTGTACACTAACCTTCCACAGTGAGTGTATTCATATGTGTGTTAAAAAAATTTAATAAATGGATCACAAACATTTTAAGAAATTGGAATATAAGTCATTTTTCATTCCTAGGGAAGCCTTCGTCTAATGAGTGCCACTCTTCAGTCTTACTGATAGTGGAAGTTGTACATGCAGAGATTGTGCCGCTGTTTATTTTCACTGCATGAGACCAAAACTGTACTATTAACATTTCAGTGGTCATCATAGTTATCAAATTTACATAACGAGGGACTGCAAGGAAAAGAAATGGGTCAGATTTTTTTTATTAGATGCCAGAGTCTACTCAAGATAAAAGTTAACATTTCTCCAGGTTTAGGATAATTCTCTATACTCAAGATGTTTGCAGCTGAACTCATGCTGTACATTTTGTTGTCTATAGGAAGCATACTACTTTACTTTGGAAGGACAAACTTGAAAGCATAATGTTGTGTTGTTTTTTCTAGTGTTAGTAAACAGTTTTGCACAACCTAAGAAATTACTGTTCTGTACCAGCAGGTGGAAGCAAGAACAGTAGAACTGTAATTGCTTGCTGCGAGTACTCCATGATCTGTAGATTGTGATTCAAACTATTCTCATGATATATTCCTCATTTAATTATTTTCAGTTATACTTTTGTTTTAGCACCTTTTTTTCACTCTCTTGCCTGATTTACCTGAAATCTTGGGCTGCACTCCGTTATTTAGAACAGGCAAATACAAGATGATGATGATTCTCCTCCTCTGCAAAAGAAACACCTTTATTTTGATCATTCTAAGACTTGCCATTATATTATCCTTAAGTGTTCTTACATCACATACATTGAAGAAAACTATAGCTTACTTTTAAGAATGAAAATTTCTGCCTGGCATGCACAAGATCCTGAGTTGAATTGACGGTACCAAAAAAAAGAAAAGAAATGAAAATTTGCACAGCTGTTTCTTTTCTTCCTCACAGAAGTGTTATCATTCTAAAATGTTAAAGTAATTACTAAATCCTTATTTATAAATAAGAAGGTCTTCATGTATCCTACATACAATTTACATTCAGCACCTACCTAAATGATAATGTGAAGCACTAATGAAGAGACTCTAGAAGCCCAAGCATATAATGTGAAGACTGCAGCACTTACCCTGGAAAACATGTACCAAGCATATGCCACTGAAGATGGAGAAAAAGGAACCCGCAGCATGGCTTCTGCTTCCTAGGGCACCCCTAAAAGTCTTCAGATGGGTCTTTGAAGAGACTGAAAACAAGTCCCTTCCAGCAAAATATTTCTGAGGACATCTTTTGCATTTTAGAATGTGAAGCCAAACTCAAATGAACTGTCAGTCACTTCCACACCCTCCACCATTCTTTGCCATATTCTTCGTAGATGTCCCATTTTTAAGGAGCCAATAACTCCTCATATGCCTCAGCCACTTGTTTGAAGTTTAACTCTGCTTCTTTACTCTCAAGATTTTTATCTAGATGCCACTTTAGTGCCAGTTTCTAAATGTCTTCTTGATGTCCTCGGCTGAGGCATGTCTCTGCACACCTGGAACACTGTAGTAATGTACCGTGTTTTAACAGGTCACTGGAGTAAATCTGAGGATGTGGACAAAGGAGGAAAATGTGTAGCTGGTCTTCTTACAACTCCAATATGGTGTACTGATGGTGGTTGCACTCCTCCGCCTCTTTTCTGTACTCACCAGTTTAACAGTTAATAGCACCTGTGGTGTATGCTAAATACATTCTGTGTTCACCAGGAAGTGCAAAAATAACTCAGAGGTGGGTCCTGTTTCCAAGGAGCTTACTTTCTAGCAGAATTAGAAAATATCTGCAGTCCCTTCTCCCTGACCTATGAGGCTGTCCTTCAGTCAGCCTTCCTGATGTATCTCCAAACAGCATATGGCTGGCTTGGGTAGTGATAAAGTTCAGTAGTCACACATGCTACAAGTCACTCAACAAATATTTTCTGAGTATCAATTTTTTAATACAGATATTTTTGCACTTATTACATGTATGAACAAGTAACCAACTGACATATATATCCTGAAACATTGATCTGAAGGAATTTTCAATTAGAAGTTGCTAATATGAGTAACATTTCATGGAATGTACCAGACCCTCCACAAATGTTGGTTGGAATAAAAATATGTTCCAATAGATATATCTTATAGCTGTTATCAGCCAATAGTAATACAAATTATTTTACAAGAGTATCAAGGAGAACCAGGTATTAAGATGGGTGCATGTATGTCTATAAAGAATAGGACCTCATTGTGATGGAAAATCAAAAAGAATGGCCTCAGAATTTCTTCCAGTGTGTCTGGGGAGATAGCTCAGTGACATAAGTGCCTGCCTGGCAAGTACAGGGTCCCAAGTTTGATCCCCAGCCATCTTAAGTAGTGCCAGTTTGAGGTTGTTAATGTTTCTTTGTTCGTTTGATGGTACTGGAGCTAAAATGAAGGTATTTGCACTGAGCTACATCCCTAGCCCTTTTTAAATTTTTATTTTGGGACAAAGTCTTGCTAAGATGCTAATTTGCCCACACTCAGCTGAAACTTGTGATCTTCCTGCCTCAGCCTTCCAGAGTGCTGGGATTTCAGACCTGCTCCACTACACCCAACTTGAAGTTGTAGTCTTTGGCCATGGGTGACAGAAAGGTGTCCAAGCCTACCTGACCTGTTTTTCTGAGCTTGATGGAAGTTAAAGTGGGGCACTCCTTCTCAACCCTTGCAGCATCCCATCAGGGAATAGTCTAGATAGCAACCAGAGAAGTGACGTACTGTAAGTAGGTGTATAAGCTTTTATTTACCCTCTTCTCTCCATTTAAAAGTGTGGTGGAAAATGAGAGAGGTCCATTTGGTTCATTTGGAGTTTGATGTTTTCTTTTGTATATTTACAACTTAGGTTAAGAAAGTGGGCTACAAGGGCCAGCGAGATACTTCAGTGGACTAAACACCTACTTAGGGACGGGGGTGAGACAGGGGCACCACTTGCCATGTCAGCCCCATCCCCAGGGCAGGCTGAGCCAGCCAGAGTTCTGACGTAGTGGCACACGCCTGTAATCTCAGCACTGGGGTGGCAGGAAACAAGAGGATCACTGTGAGTCCGAGCTGCACAGTGAGACCCTGCAACAAGCAAATGCATTGAGAAAGAAAAAAAGGGGGAGGTGAAGGGGAGGGGAGAAAGAGAGGGAGAGAGAGAAAGGAAAGAATGAACTACAGAATCAGGACTGAATTTGAATACCAAACCCATACCTACTGTGTGACTTTGAATGGGTTTCTTTAGTGGGCATCTTTACTAAGCTCAGTAAAAGTGGTTTAAAAATACACGCCTTTTTTCTGGTTGGGAAGATTAAGTAAGAAAATGTATGTAAACTCTTTAATGGCCTCTTTAAAAATATTAAGAGTGATGATGGTAACACCAGTCATGTGTGTAAAGGATTTCTACCTTAGGTGCCTTGATGGAGAATGGAAAACTCAGACTACTAGATTTTGAGCAAAATTAGACTGAACATGTTGCATTGAGATGTCTGTGGATGTCCACTGCCAGCTAGAGATCTGGATAGAGACTCTAGATGATTCTACTTGGCCGTTGAAACCATGGGAGAGAATGGCATCTCTGAGGATAAGTGAATAAAATGAAGAGACTGCCAAGTACACAATTGTGAATGACACAACTTTTATGAGTGAGTACAGCAAAAGAGACTGAGAAAAACTGTTGAGAGACATAAAGAAGGACTTAAGGCTATCCCTCAGTGGTAGAGTGCTTGCCTAGCATGTGTAAGGCCTTGAATTTGATCTCTATCACCACAATATTATTATTATTATTATCAGTACTGGCAGTTAAACACAGGGCTCCACACTGAGTTACATCCCCAGTCCTTTTATTTTTATTTAGAGACAAGGTCTTGCTAAGTTATCCAGGAGGCACTTGAACTGAGAATCATTGTGCCTCAACCTTCTATACTGGAATTACAGATGTACATCACCATGCCTGGCTTAATAATAAAAAAAATTATTAAAAGAAAGGTGAAAGAAGAATAGAAAGAATCAGTCAATCAAGGGCCAGCCAAATGGCTCAGCAGATTAAAGCACCTACAAGCAGACACAGGGCTAGGGATTCGATCCCCTGGCCTGCCGTGCCCCAGCCCCCCCAGGGCATACTGAGACAGCAGTTGAGACTGGGCCTGGTGGCGCTCACCTGTAATCCTAGATCTTGGGAGGCCATAAACACGTGGCTCACTATGAGACTTATGTAGTAGTGAGACCCTGAACACCCTGTAGAGCCTTCCCTAAAATACAAAAATAGGAAGGAAGGAAGGAAGGAAGGAAGGAAGGAAGGAAGGAAGGAAGGAAGGAAGGAAGGAAGGAGTGACTTTTGCCAGGTACTTTTAGTGGAATAATGTGTGAGAATTAACAGTAAACAAGAAAGTGGAGGCAGTAAATGGGAAATTTGCCAGATTTAAAGGCTAAAGAAAGACCAAGTAGGGGTACACACTTTTTTCTTTAAAACTAATAGAAATAGGATGGAGGTAGATAAATATTACACTTCCTGTTAACTCAGAAATCCAACTAAAGTGCCCTATCTGGACACTATTCGCATTTCCCTGAAAAACAGCAAAAGTAACAATTCTGGCTGAAGATGTGAATCTGTGTTTACTGACAAAAACTGATTTGTACTATAGCATTTAATTCTGGAACATTCTGTTCGTCAAAATATTTAATCCGAAACCAAATTAAAACTTTAAATGTAAACATACCTTGTTGAAAGAACAGTGATGCTGTTCCCAATGTTTGGGAACTACAATTAATGACACTGGAGGGCATATTCACTTTTGAACGCTTCTCATGAATTGGATGCCTTATTGCAGCAGTCCATTCAGAAGAAAAGTTATGAACAACATCCAAGATACTTGAGTACTGAATACACGCCATTACAACGAGGCTGTGTCGTGTTTCCTGTTACAGATCAAGGCTTTATATAATGCATTGTGCAAGTTGAACTCTCTTGAAACAATTTGTATATTGTATACGCAAAACACTATTAAAATAAGCTTATAAAGAATTTTTTCTTTTTAGTCACAGTTAAGATATTTAGGTTCACAAACTTCGTTAGGTTCAGAGTTCTGCCAATATCCATGGTTACGTGACCTTTTTGCTTTGTGCTTTTGGTAGGTGTACACAGCAGAGGTATGCTTACAGTTATGGCAGCTGAGAAGCAAAAAGACAGCACACAGTCAGCTTTCCAGTATTCCTTCTAAAAATATTCCCACTGACCTAACTTGCTTCCACTAGGCCCATGAGTGTGAACCTTTTAAAGCATGCAATGATAACAGCCTACTGCACCATGTGTGCTGTAGATTTGCCACCATTGCACTGGGCCCCAGGCCCTAAGGAGTCTGCCGCCTCCCAATAGTGCCAGGGTTGGAGACTAAGCCCTTAAGGCATGTGGAGGCAGTAAATGGGAAATAGCACCACATAGTGGTGTACACCTGTAGTCTCAGCAGGAGGAAGGAGGCTTGCCATGACTACATAGTGAAACAAATGAACTATACCACCGGGTTTCAGTGGCTGACAATAGAGGGAAATTTGAACAGGTGAGGAAACTGGGACTGTGGGAGAAAGGTTCACCAGTTCACAATGCTAAAGATTTGATAAAAGGTGAAAGTTTTATATGATCTGAAGAGAAACCAGAGTATAATGCTAAACATTTGGGACAGGGATCGAATGTGTGGCTGAAAAGATACTCTTCTGATTAGAGAGAAAATACTAAGTTCACATGTGTTTGTTACATGAAAGGACTACTTCTAGGAAGTTTTAGATAAATTTTCTAGCTTGATCTACCTTGGTAAGAACAGTTAATAAATTAGATTAACTCATCTGTGAAATTAAGGACATTAAATTTAAACAATCTCATAGGAAAATCATTTCTATATTTGAATTATGTTGTCGCTAGGCTTTTGAAAATGATGCATGTCATACTCAGCTCCAGTCTCAATTGTAAAGACACTGATGCAAATGATTTCTCTCATCTTCTCTACTCTCCCCTTTTTCCTGCCAAAAAAAGACAGTAGGAACCAGATTTGCAGTTGTGAGAGAGAAAAGCCCCCTTGGGATGGCACAAGCAGAGCTACTTGGCATATATTCACTCTGGGGGGTTTCAGAAATAAGGGAATCAAGTTGGTGCTACCCATTTGAAGTGTGTAGGGGGTAGAAGTGTTCTTTGTGTGCAAATATGGTAGCCACTTTGCACAAGTAGATGTGGAATACTTGAAATGTGCTGGTGCAAGTGAGGACATCGACTGGTTTTTACTCTTCATTTAAATTTAAGTAACCACATGGAGACTACTATACAATGGATAAAGAGCTGCTTGGCTGATGGCTTCAAGGAGGAAGTAGGCCAAGTACCTACGTCAGCTGCAGTGCAGTGTGTGGCTGGGAACCCTGTGTGCTCTGATGAATGGTAGTCCTGAAGGCTGAATCTGAGCTAAAGTCTGATAAGTAAGGAGAACAGTGACTTGAACAAAACAGTGGATAGAAAAGACAACTTTGTGAACAACAGGAATCAAGATTAGAGGGGAATGTTTCTGAGGAAACAGGCCAGAGAAACAATTAAAGTAAACATATACAGAAATTCCAGACAGGATGGCAGGGGGCATTGATTGAATGCAGACCTCAGTAGTAGTCTGCAGCAAAGCATTTTTTTCTAAAGTAAATATTGGGAGTATATGCCAAGTATTTGAAAGAATTGGAGAAAATTTCAATATAATACAACAAGGCAACTATAGAAAAGGAAAAGAAAATATGTAAATTACAGTGACATGGAGGTCATCGCATTTTACATAGTGCATTTTCAGAGTAGCCTGGCTCTGATAAAACATGTTTTCTTGTATGAATGTTTATTTGTGATGATGAAGGAAGATGGTATTGCTGCAGTTTTCTGCACAGCAGTCCCATCTTGTTTCTTGTATACAGTGAGTATTTGGTGAATTCAGCAGCGTGCAACATGTTAGGGTAGAATGTGCAATAACAATTTTGCCTGAGAAAACCCATCATAACATGAGACAAACTAATTGAACATGTGGAGAACAACAGTTTCAATGTCTATAATGGACGGCACAGATAAAAAATGATAGAAGCTCAAATCTGCCTGAACTAGAGTGGCCTTCATGAGTAAAAGAACAGGCCTTAAAACCGTGCTTCAAAAGAAAATCCAGTAAATTGGAACATTTCTGAAAGTACATTCCAGAATGTTTTGCAAAAGTTTCAAGATAATAATTAACTCAAAATAACTGTGGCGTGCTCATTTATCCAGATGAAATTCTGCAACCTGGTGATCTGTCAAAGTCTGGCCTTATCACTTCATTAGTTTTTGGGACACAGGAGATTACAGCCCGCACAAATGTGGTTTTCTGCCAACTCCTTTATAGTATTCTATATTATTTGTTACTTAGAAATTTGAGTTTTATCTTCAAAAGTAGTTAAAGGGGCCAATGAAGAAAGTGTGGCTGAAACAGAAATAATAACCTCAAATTTTGTAAAACAAAAAATTAGTGTTTAATTAGGCAATAAAGATCTCTGACTCATCTAGGTTTTCATTTTCAAATAATTGCACATAGTATCTGCTATAAAGAAAGGGATCATGCTATGTTGACTTCTTTCAATTTTTGTAGCTCTCAGTTACAAAAAAGCAGTGAAGATCTTAACTAGATCCTCAGAAGTATGAGCTACAGATGCACTGTCTCCCAGAGGCAGCTGAAGGAGGAGGTTAGTGCATCAGCACCCGAGCATCAGATGAGCTGAACATGTAACATAGGGGGAGAGGAAATGAAGATGGAAAAGGAAAAGTACTCAATAGGTCAAATGTTTCAGTTGGTTTTGTTTGTTTGTTTGTTTGTTTGTTTGTTTTGGCGCAGGGTCGTACTACGCAGCTCAAACTCGTAGTGATCCTCCTGTTATCAGCCTCCCTAGTGCTAGAATTACAGGCCTGCGCCACCATGCCCAAACTCCATCGCCAGCTCAGTGCACCCATGGGCGGGCCCATTGCGGCATGCGGTGCCAGGGATCAAACCCTGACCCCTGCGCTTGCCTAACCAAGCACTTAGTCCACTGAGCTATCTTGCCAGTCTGAGATAGGTCGAATGTTTTAGTGAGCATATAGAGAAGATGCCTTCTTTCCTTTCATTTTGTAATAAAAATATCAAATCTTTTTTTTTTTTTTTTCCTTTGGTACTGGGAATTGAACTCATATTCTACTGAGCTATCTCCCCAGGCCCCTACAAATCTTGAAATAAAGATGAAATCCCAAAAAGTAAAAAAAATGTAGTTTTAATGTGTTCTGTTGATCCATGACATCATTATTTCTAATTTACCTTTCTTTTTGGCCCTTCTGTGTTAAAAGACTGCTATATTAAAGAAAGGGTAGTTGCGTTAGTTGCAGTGGAAACCATAGAAAGGTGTATTCATTTGGCCAGGTAGAAGAACTGGTAATTTTCTTAGTTTAATAAAGTAAACTCAGGTATCCTGTGACCACTCACTCAGCCTTTTGGTAAATGTTAAAACATTTAGTGAAAACTACTGGACATCTTCTCATCAGCGAAATGCTTAAAGAGGAATTTCATTTAAAAGCTGTGTAGCAGTCATGAATATCTATTCATAGTCATCGGTTCATTCCAAGAGTAGTAAGAGGAATAAAAGTTCTATGTTTGTTTGTTTGTTTGTTTATGTATTTTAATATATTTAGTACAGGGTCTACAGGATCTCACTACACAGATTGGACTCATAGTGATCCTCCTATTTTCAGCTTCCCAAAGTGCTGGCATTGCTGATGCGTGCCACCCATGCCCAGTCTCATTTGCCATCTCAGCACGCCCTGGTGGGCACTACACACTGGGGATCGAACCCTGGTCCTTGCATCTACCTAAGCAGGTGCCAAAAGACCTGTGTTTTAAATATTATCCTGCTTACTGGTGAAACAACTCAATAATCCCAGGGCTAGCTGTTTGGTTTGTGAGAGAACTTACTTTTTAGCACAGTTAATCATAGTCATGGCTTACCTTTTCTTAGAACCCTTGATTCTGTGTGTGTCCATAAGAGCTATAGGAACTGTTATTTTAAATTTTCAGCAAAATCATTACACTGAACTTTAAATTTTGGACCAGCATCAGGAACAGAAGATCCTCCATCCTTTTTTTACACTTTGGCCACCTCAGTAGGTTTTTTCCTCTATACTTATACAGTTATTTTTGTTCATTTAGTTAGTATCCTATGTGAAGCCAAAATATAAACTCGCATTCAAAATGACTTAAACAAGGAAGGGTATTTATTGACTCACAACTGAAATATCTGGTTCTATGTCAGATTTCAGAATTAGTTGATCTAAGGGTTCAGTGATATCATTATATATTTAGTTTCCTTCCTTTATTCTACCATTCACAGTGTTTATTTCATTATAAATCAGATTCCACTCTTTTCTCATAGGATGGCTGCCAGCTGCTATCAAGGACCCAAGCTTTCTTGCTTGCAGCCAGTGGAAATGAGTCCTCTTCCTCAGTGTTCCAAGCAAGGATTCTGGGGTTGGAGGCAACCACCTTCAAAGAAGGTGGACGTATGTACTGGGAGGAAAATGTATACATATATGTAATTAATAGAAAAGATGAGTAGCTATACAGCCAATATATATCTAACCATTTGTTGCACTCTAGACCTATTAGTATTTCTGGAGATCTTTCCCTTGATAAATAAAACTACTTTTTCATATTCTGCTCTATGATCTTCTCTCGACTTTTACTAAAATTTACTGTATTCTGAAGAAAATATTTCCCCTACATTCTTTCCTCTACATTCTTTCCTCCACACTCAACACCACAAAGAGGGAAACATAAGCTTCTTGGTTCCCCAGCTGCCACCTCCACCTGTAGTGATACTCCTAGATCAGTACTTCACCATGGATAATAGCACCTCTGTCAGAGGTTAGGGTAGAGTGTATGCACAAGGGCCCAGGTTCAGTCCTCAGCATTATAAAAACAAAAACAAAAAAAAAGCACTGTGACCCTCAGGATATGATTTTCCTATTCTATACCCTATGTGTAATGTCCTCTCAACTTCATGATTCTTCAAGATTTTGGTTTCTGTTGCAGTCTTCCTTCTAGTTAGACTGACCCACCAAGCTCCTGGCTCCAGCGTTCATGTAGACCCTCTTTATCCAAATGAGGCTCTCAGCTTGCACTCTTCCCCTTGTTTATACCAACCATTTACTTTCAGGAAAAATCCCTATATCTTGTCAGACAGCTTAAACTTTGAGGTCTTAAATTCAAATGTCTCACATTTTCACTGTTACATAATTTATTATACTGTGTTATTTAACTGAGGCTAGTTTCTCTTCCTCTGTAAAACAAATTGCTGTGGCCATGTTTTATATCCCATTTCTTAGCTTCTATAGGAAACTTGTTCATTCTATATCATCTTTTAAGTTGAAAAGTTTGAAGTTGAAAAATTTGTCTTATGTAAAATTATAAAAAATTCCTTACATATTACATTCAAACTTAAAACTATAGCAGATATTCCTAAACCTTTTGGCATAAGACCAAGGCCTGGCAAGGCAGCATCTAGGGCCCACAGTCCCAGCCCGTCGCTTCACTTTCCACTGACCCTCCAATCATTATGCCAAAGAGGAAGTCTTCAGAGAATACAGAAGGCAAAGATGGATCCACAGTAACTAAACAGGAACCCCCAAGACGGTCTGCCAGATTGCCCACGAAACCTGCTTCACTAAAACCTGAACCTAAACCAAAAAAAACATTTACCAAGAAAGAACCTGGACCAAAGAGTAACGCAGGTGCTAAAGACAAGAGGGAAGAAAAGCAACAGACTGGTGCAGAAGGTACTACACTGTCTGAAAATGATGAAGCTGAATTCCAAGAAGCACAGAAAACTGAATCTGTAGATAACAAGGGAGAATAAATTGGCACAGAAAGTTGGGGGTGATTTTATGTACCTCTTGGGACACCTTTTTAAAGCTATTTTTACCAAGTATTGTGTAAACACTAGTTTTTTAGGACTCTACTATTAGGCATACAAAATATATAAAGATGCACATTTTACTCTAATTGTGTTTTTAGAAGTTCTTATTATCAAGTAAAAGAAATGCCATCCTAATATCGGAAGCTGCGTATAAAACAGATGGAGCAGCACGTGCCGCTGCTGTAAGAGCTTGGTCCTGTGCATATTGTGCTGTTTTTACTGTGCAGGTTTGAATTTTTCACATAATTTTTCTAGAGCAATAATTAACGGTGCTTTTTTATTGAGAAATAAATATGAATGAGACAGTTTCACAGCTGATTAATAGGACAGTTTTGATAGTCAATACACTGTGCATTGTTATCTTCTTAGTGGTTATCCATAGTACAAGAAGCAGACAGGATATTCTATCCAAACACAGTTAGTACACCTCTTTCTTCTCATTGAGTTAAGTAAAAGTAGCTGTAATTTTATCCTACTTTGTATATATAAATACAAAATGATCTTTCCTTTGTATCTTTTTTTTTATTTTAACTTTTTTTTTTTTTTTTGTCCTGTTAGAGGTCAGTGGTGCTTTTAACCTCAGTTTTATGTGATTTTAATGAAACGTGGATAGTTGGGGCCACCTGCTGACTGTGTGGGGCTTAAAATAAAAGGTGTTTTTGTCTGGAAAAAAAAAGACTAAAGCCTTTTTGTAAGGAATGACTTACTTCATTTGGCATTTTTCACTGCACTGTTTGCATGAACTGCACCTAAAGTTCATCTTTGATTTTCAGTTTCTTTAACCTGAAACAAGACACATGTAAGTAATCTAAATTCAGAAGCTTTTTACTAGCATCTTCCTGATTCTTTTCCCAATCTTTTGCATTGCCAATTTTTTTTTGTTGATTTTCAGTAACTGTCTTCTTAAAAGTATTTTAAAGACTTTTAGTACATTTTTGGGGTTCATACAGTTTATAAACATCTTGAGGAGTGATTACATGCACATACCATAGCTTTTTTTTTTTTTTTTTTTTGGTCAGTCCCCTTCCTGTCTTTTTCCTTCCACCTTCCTCTAATTCTCCTACCCCATTTTTCTTTCTTGATACTATTAATCTTACATGTAATAGCATATGTGTTTACACTAATTGAGGTTTTTAGATTATACATCTTGCTGATTCATAATTTCTACCCTGCTCTTCTGATCAAGGAGAAAAAAAAAAAAGAGATGGCTCAAGACAAATGCAGGATTATTTTTAAACAGAAAGTCCTGATAGGATTGATGAAGTATCATTAGTGGAAAAATAGAGAACTACATTATGTTAGTTTGATTTTTTTTTTTTTTTTTTTTTTTCTGGTGCTGAGTACCAGACCCAAGGCCTTGCACATGGTAAATAACTGTTTTGTCCCCTAGCCTCCACCTTCCTTCTCTTCCCTTCCTCTTTGTTCATCCAACTTCCCCTGCAATACTGGGGCTTTAATCCAGAAGTGCTCTACCACACTAAACTATACCCAGCTATACCCAGCACTTGTTTACTTTTTTTTTTTTTTTCAAACTTTCTGCAAAAGCTTTATTCCAGAGGGGCTCAGTCCTTTTTAGCAGCTGCCTTCCTCATGGCGGCCAGCACATTGCTCAGCTCCTCACTCTTCCTCTTGGCAAGGATGTGTGTCCCTGCCCTTCTCTTGATGAACCTGAGGGCAAGTTTGTCCTTGGAGACCTTGAGCAGCTCCATGGCATGCCACTCATAGGGTGTGAAGCTGCACACCTCCCGGATCATGTCCAGCACGAACTTGGTGTGTTTAGTGAGGCATCCGTGATGGTGGCTGTAACTGTGTTTGCTCACATTCTTAGTCACCTTGTTGAGGCCCAAGCATGGGATAGTGGAGGGCCATGGCTACTGTTCTTCAGTGGTTATTTCCCTCTTATTACGATAAAATAATCTATACCTACTTGGAAAACTTGTGTTCTATTAAGGTGGAAAATTCAGAAGAAATGGGCGGATTTCTAGATACATATGAATTATAAAAACTTTTATATCAAGAATATGTAAACCTTAAACCAATATTGTAGTGAATTTCTAACTGGTCAACTCATTATGACCAGCTGAATTGACTAGCATCATGCTGGATGTGCAAAGCCCACCTGAGGATTGTTACCAGCAGCATAAAAGGCACAGCATAAGTTATTGAGACTGTTAGGGATACTGTTGGGAGAAGCTGTTGGAAACCATTGGCTTTTCTGGGCTATTCTGCTAGAGGACCTTGTCATACTGGCTTTCCTGATGAACTTGGCTGTTCTTGTCAGAGGGGAATCAGGACCTCATTGTCACTGAGAATGGCAGTGGTTCGTTTTTGGGGAGCTCTGGTCCTCATCTTCAGCATTGCTTCCTGGCTCCAGAGGAAAGATGATACACTGCTTAGCCTCTTGAAGAAGCTTGTCACATTGGCTTTTCTGATGGGAAGTCAGCTTTCCTCATTGCTAGAGGAGGTTGGGCACTGAGAATGGCTGTAGTACTTTTGGGAGACCTCTGATGCTTATCTTGAGCATTGCTTGCTGGCTGCAGTTCAGATCTCTCAGCTTGCTAGCACAGATCCCAGATTCACTGGCACAGGCTTTCTAGCTTCCACCACTGACCTTTGGGCCTTTCCAGGGAAGATCCATAAAGAAGGCCTGCATGAGCCTTTGCTATGGACTCTACGCCTCCAGTTGTACTGTGGAAGGCGTTGTTAAGAGCTCTAGGTTTTCAGCTGAACTCGTGCAGAATCTTAGAATCCAGGCCC
>NW_004524577.1:27235997-27240997 GCF_000260255.1 Octodon degus | reverse complement strand
TTCTCTTTGCAGACAGTGATAACTTCAAACATAGAATAGTCAGAAGGGCTAAGGAAGTTCACTACATACTTGTAGTGAACTTGTTAGGGGAAAACTTCAAGAGGAAGACATACCAGTCATAAATATATATGCACCAAATATAGGAGTACCCAGCTATATAGAACAAATTTTAACAGACATGAAAAATCAAATGAGCAATAATGTAGTGGGGGACTTTAACACACCATAAAGAGCTAAATCAACTAGGCAAAAAATCAGCAAAGAAATAAGAGAACTAATCGAAACATGAAGAAATAGACTTAACAGACCTTTACAGAGTTCTGCCCAACAACATCAAAATACACATTCTCAGCTCTATACAGTATATTCTCCAAAATAGAATATATACTAACAGAAGCAACATACTTAAGTAAATGCAAAGGAATTGAAATTATCCCATGCTTATTATCTGACACAGAGAAACAAAATTATTGGCAGAATAAATCACAAAAACTTCATATACACATGGAATTAAATAATACTCTTCTGAACAATTAGTGGACCACAGATAAAATTAAAGAAGAAATTAAACAATATTTGCAATCAAGTGAAAATGTAGATACAACTTAATGGGACACAATGAAAGCAGTACTTAGAGGAAAATTTATAGCAATAAATTCTTACATCAGGAAAACTGAACAAGCCCAAATAAGCAACCATATGCTGCAGCCCAACCTCCTATGAAAAAGAAAAGCAAGTGAAGCCCAAAGAACACAGGAATTATAAAGATTAGAGCAGAAATTAATGTAATGGCGAGAAACAAAATGATATAAAGAATGAATCAAAAAGTTGGTTCTTTGAAAGAATAAATAAAATTGGTAAATCCCTAGCCAACTATATCAAAAAAGAAAAAAAAAGGAAAGAAAAAAATTCAAATCCATGCAATAAGGGACAAAAAGAGCAAAATTACTACAGACCCTATAGATATTGAGAAGATCATGAATACCTACTTCAAGTATCTTTGCTCTGAGTGGATAGAAAACACAGAAAAAATGAACAGATTCCTAGATATCTGAATTTTCAAGGCTGAATCAAAATATAAAAATTCTGAATAACCCAGTCTATCAATGAAATTAAAAATGTAATCAAAACTTACCTCTGAAGAAAAGCCCAAGATCCAGATGGTTTCACAGCTGAATTCTACCAAAAATTTAGAGATTTAATACCAACTCTTCTTAAACTCTTCAATGAAACTGAAAGGAAAACATTTCTCCCAAACTCATTCCTGGAGGCAAATATTACTCTGATACCAAAACCAGAGAAAGATGCAACCAAAAAGGAAAACTACAGGACAATCTCCCTAATGAACATAGATGCAAAAATCCTCAATGAAATACAAGCAAACAGAAGGCAGCAAATCATCAAGAGGATTATACATCATGACCAAGTGAGATTTATCCCAGGAATAGTTAAATATATGCAAATAAGTACATGTAATGTACCATATCAACAGAACCAAAGACAAAAATTACATGATTATCTTAGTTTATGTAGAGAAAGCTTTTGACAAAATGCAGTACTCATGCATGATAAAAATCCTACAGAAAATCAGAATAGATGGACTTTACCTCAGCCTGTTAAAATCTATCTATTACAAACCAACAGCCAGCATCATGTTGGACAAAATCTAGAAGCCTTTACTTTAAGGAACAACAAAAGGATTTCCACTGTCACCATTCTATTTCTTTCAAAACTAGCCAGAGCAATTAGACAAGAGAGAAAAATAAAAAGAATGAGGATTGTAAATGAAGAAGTGAAATTATCATTATTCACATGACATTTCTACCACAAGACCCCAAAAACTCCACCTAGAAACTTGTAGATTTAATAACCAAATTCAGTAGCGTAACAGGATACGGAGTCAATACTCAAAAATCAATAGCATTTCTGTACACAAACAACCAAGATAGAAATTAGGGTAACTACACCTTTTATAATAACATCTAAAAGAAAAAAGAAAAAAAGAAATGCTTAGGAATCAACTAACCAAAGAAGGAAAAAAAATTGTATGGTGAAAATTATAGTGCTGTGGAAAAAAAAGACCAAAGAGCATTTCACAAAATGGAAAAATATGTCATATTTGTGAATAGGAAGAACCAATATAGTGAAAATAGCCATACTCCCAAAATTGTTATATAGATTCAATGCAAACCTGGTTAAAATACCATTAGTATACCTCACATATGTAGAGAGAACATTCCTAGAACCAGAAGATACCTAGAATTGCAAAAGCAATCCAGGGCAACAAAAAAAAAGGCAAGAGACATTACATCCCTGACTTGAAATTGTACTACAAAGCTACTGTGATAAAATCAGCATGATACTGGCATTGAAACAGACCTGAGGCTCAGTGGAACAGATTAAAACATGCAGACACAACTACAAATGCACTCAGACACCTTATCTTTGACAAAGGGGCCAAACATGTTCACTGGAAGAAAGATGGCCTCTTCAATAAATCGTGCTGAACAAACTGGCTTTCCACTTGTAGAAGGCTAAAATTAAACCCATGTCTCACCAAGCACTAAACTAAAATCAAAATATATCAAAGATTTAAATATTAAAACAGAAACACTAACTCTACTGAAGGAGAAAGTAGGTAGAAATCTTGACTACATAGGGGTAGGCAGCGAGTTCATGAACAAAAGCCAGACTGCATGGGAAATACTTTAAAGAATCAATAAGTGGGATCTTTTTGCAAAGTTTCTCCATGTCAAAAGACATCACTGATAGAGAAAAAAAACAAACCATGAATTGGGAAAATATTTTAGTTGACTATCCCTCAGCAAAAGGACTTCTACCTAGAATCTGTAAAGACTTTTTTTAAAAAGTAGACCCCCCCCCCAATTTTAAAAACCCAAGCCAAAAATGGACATCTGAAATGTACACTTTTCAGATGAAATACAAATGGCACTTAAATATATGAAAAAAATATTCAACATTATTCATCATTTGAGAAGTGCAAATTAAAACAACACTGAGATTCCTTTAGCTCCGGAAAGAATGATTATCATCAACAAGTCAAATCAAATGCTGGAGGAGCTGTGGGGAAAATGAACCCTTCTTTACTGTTGGTAGGAATGTAAACTGGTACAACCACTATGGAAATCAGTTCTAAGATTGCCTCAGGGGCCGGGGAGATGGTTCAGTGGAATAAGCACTTCCCTGGCAAACACGAGGGGTTCAATCCCCGGGGCTCCCAAATAAATAAATAAATAAATAAATAAATAAATAAATAAGATTGCCTCAGAAAATTAGTGTAAGAGGTTCCATTCAACCCAGCTGTTCCTCTCCTGGGTATTTTTCCAGAAGAACTGAAAACATCATACTACAGCAATATGTGTGTACCCATGTTTACAGGCAGTGCAGTTTGTCATAGCTAAATCTTGGAAACAACCCAAATGCCCATCAATTGGGGAATAGGCAAAAAAGATGTGATATTTGTATAGGTGAGTAATACTCAGCTATTAAAAATCAAAAGATAAAACTTTGAAAAAAAAATTAACAAAAAAAAATAAAAATAAAAAGATAAGCTCAAGACCTTTATAGGTAAATAGTTGCAAGTAGAGACCATACTCAAGTGAAACAAATCATACCCATGTATATAAACATTGTATTGTCTCCCTAGTGTAAGAACCTGGAGGAGTAAATAAAATCTGAAAGGTACAATAGATAGTGTGACAGGAAGAAATTATTCAAAGAGATGAAACAACTGGGATAAGGGAAAGAAAAAGAAAGAAGGGGAAAAGAAATATGGGTGTGTATACATAGGATAATGGATAATTGTACTGCTGACTTCTGTTGGTCTATTGAAAGGAACAGTTCGTGCTTATTTTTTCTCTTTTGTTTCTTTTTTGTTTTCTTTTTTACCAGTTTTACATGCTTATATCTGGTACTCTCAATTAATTTGAAGACAACTAAATAAAATAAAATAATTATCTTTAAAATATTTTTAATTGTTTTTTTGATAATGATCTTTTAAGGATACCTCAGGTTTTGTGGTATTTGTTGTTGCGCTTTCATAAATTTATCTTTTGGTTAATCATTAACATTTTTTGAGTACACGAACAGATTTTTCCTCCCCTCCTTACCCTAGTACCAGGAATCAACTTGGGACCTTGTGCCTGCCAGGCAGGTGCTTATGCCACTGAGCCATATTTCTGCCTGGGACGGATCACTTTAAATTCACTTTCTCTTATCTGTACATGTTCTGAGAATTCATTCTACCTCCTACAGTAGATATTAGAGCTTCTTTTGTCTCCTGCCTGTCCTCATAACTGCAGGAGTTAATGAAGCATCAGCTTTGTTTACAGTTTGGCAGAGAGAGTCTTAAGTCAGATTCCAGCTTTGTGACAAAGTACAGGAGGAAATGGTTTTCAGCATGATTGTTTATTTAATACTCTATTTCTAGTTATAGACTTTTGAATTTTGTGTTGCTAATTTAAGTTCCTGAGCAATTTTGATTCCTACTTAATAACACTAACCTAATTTTTTAAAAGAAACAACATAGTGTTAACTATATCAAATAAATACTGTATAGATTAAAGTAGAAACCTTCAGCTCCACTTTTTTCTTAACTATTAGACATAAAGTTATAAATTCATTCAAGTCCTGCCAAGTATGGTGCCACATACGTATAATATCACTCAGGAAGCTGAAGCCGGAGGGTCACTGCAAGTTCGAGGCCAGTGTACGCTACATATTGAGTTCAAGACCAGCCTAAGCTACATAGCAAATCCTTGTCTCAAAAAATAAAAATAAGGGCCAACCAGATAGCTCAGTGGATTAAAGCGTCTGCTTGGGCAGATGCAGTGACTGGAGTTCAATGCCTGGCATGCTGTGCCAGCCCTGTCCCCAGGGTGCACTGAGCCCGCAGCTGAGACTGGGCATGGTGGCACATCATTGCTTGGTAAGCTGAAAACAAAAGGATCACTACAAGTCCGATCTGTGTAGTGAACCCT
>NW_004524577.1:27233656-27235492 GCF_000260255.1 Octodon degus | reverse complement strand
TTTTGCCTCTTTGTAATACCTCAAAATACTGAAAATAACAAAAGTATTGTCAGCATAGCCATAACCATTGCTATAAACAATATTTTTTGTCCTATAGTAGTAGTTATTTCACTGATAGCAGAATTTTACCCATGTAAAGTCAAAATGCTGTATATGAAAAACCCAAGAACCATTTTTTAAGAGTTTAAGATTCTGAGCAAACTAAATTATTTACCATCATTGTTACACTAAATTAATCTGCTTATTTCTTGAAAATCCTTGTCTTTGCTAGGCCCCATGTGTGCAGGCTTTATTTTCCAACTCCATTCTGAGCCCTTCCTCCTGAGAGCTAACCTTTTTCCATAGCATATTACGTGGTGCTTAAGCACTTGGGAGCTCTTGCCTGTGAGTTACCGTGTTGAATGGGCAGCTGCTCCCGCCTTCCCAGATCAGAAGAACTGTATGTTCTTAATAGAAGAATTATATCTTCATCTATATAAATCCCAGTTAATAAATTATCCCCGAAATGTACTTAAATAAGTGCCTATAGCACATCTTCTTGTTTATAAAGATTTCATGTAGAACAGCCAAGATTTGCATTAGTTGGTATTTTCTTGACACTGCAAAGTTAAGAACTTTTGCAGAAAATATAATCAGCATAATCATTCATGTCTTCTTCGTAGGAAGAAGGTATTTGGCTTAATACTGATTTGGCAAGTCCTATTGTGCTCATGGTTTGTTTGTCTGTCAACAGTGGAAAGAACCATGCTAGACTTCCCTCAGCATGTATCTTGTGACAAAGAAGTACGGGCAGCAAGTACAGAAGCAGACAAGAGACTTTCTCGTTTTGATATTGAGATGAGCATGAGAGAAGATATATTTCAGAAAATTGTTCATTTACAGGTAAATGGTATTATGAATTCCTTTAAGCAGGGAATGGGGAGCTACAGCCCAAAAGTAAACCTGCAGGCTGGAGCAGGTATACCTCAGGGGTAGAATACACGATGTGCATACGTGAGCCCTGGGTTCTAACACCAGCTAAGGGTACCCATTGGCCCAGGATAAAAAGTATTTGAATTTTCCTACATTTGGTTTCTAATGATTATAATAATGAACATCAAATAATGCTATATAGTGTTGTATGATATTGATTAGTTTTCATTCCCTAAAAATAAAGACCAAGCCGGGTGTGGTAGTATGCACCAATAATCCCAGCACTTGGGAGGCTGATGGAGGACGATTGCCATGAATTTGAGGCTAATCAGGTCTGCATAGTGAGTTCAAGCCCACACTGAACTGCATCATGAGACCCTGTCTCAAAAAAAAAAAAAAAATTAAGATGAAATGAGTAAGATGGCACATCTATAACTCTGACGTTATTTGAGCATCATAAACTGTCATGTTCAAAGTTAAAGTCAGTAAGTTCACGTGGTCTGTATTAGATCAGATCAAATAGAAGCAAATGGAATTCAGTTACTTAAAAATACCTTGTGGTTTTGGCTGTAATAATAACAGACTTCATAATATATGGCAGTCTTGCTCACTGCTGTCATCCTTACATTTTTTTAGTATTCAGCAGAAAGGATAGAGGCTGGGCAGATAGCTCAGCAATCTAAGGCCCTGCCTGGCAAGTGCAGAGATATGGGTTCAATCCCGGTATCGCATGTGTGCCAGCCCCAGAACCCCGGGCATGCTATGCAGGCCACCAAAACTGGGCTTGGTGGCACATAGTTGTAATCCCAGGCCTGGGGAGGCTGAGATAGGAGGATCACTACAAGTTCAAGCTGTGTAACAAGACCCTGTACCAAATCAATCAATAAACACATTTTAAGGAAAAAGCATTTATTTAAAAAAAAA
>NW_004524577.1:27221898-27233447 GCF_000260255.1 Octodon degus | reverse complement strand
CAACAATGTTGATTTGCCTGCCAGAATTTTCATTATGTCTTTGTTTTACATTTTTACATTCCTGACACCTTAGCAATTTTTTGAAAAACTATTTTACTGTACTAGGCTCTTTTTTAAAAGTATTTTTAGTATGGGGTCTACAAGGTCTCACTACACAGATCAGACTTAAAGTGATCCTGTTTTTCAGCCTCCCAAGCACTGGGATTACAGATGCGCATCACCACGCCCAGTCTCAATCTCCTTCTCAGCCGGGCTGGCACGGCAGGCCAGGGATCGAACCCCAGCCCCTGTATCTGCCTAAGCAGGTGCTTTAATTCACTGAGCTATCTGGCTGGTCCTGTGCTCAGCACTTTTTATTACACATATTTCTTTCTGCAAAACTGCAAAAGAAATATTGTTTGCTTTTTATGACAAGTTGAAGTAAACTGCTTTTTAATTTGCAACTTGTTATAGACTATGCGATCAAGTCGATTTAGACATGTAAGATGCACATGCTTTTTATTTTCTCATGTTGAATAATCATTTTTATTCTATATTTAATAATTAGCAGTATGGCTCAATACTGAGGCCTGGCATTATAAGATATGATAATCCTTCTTAGTTAAATTTATTTTGTTTTGAGACAGGGTCTCACTGTGTAGTTCAGGCTGACCTTGTGAATTCACTAGGTAGTCTGGGCTTGCCTTGAACTCACAGCAGTCCTCTTGTATCAGGCTCCCAACTGCTGGGGCTACAAGTGTGTACAATCACACCCAGTGCCGTGTTCTTTTTGACTAGAGATATTATTCTGTGTGATTTGAATCATGGCCTTTATATACTCTAGCTTTTATTTCATCTCCAAATAATTTTCTTCCCTGTACAATAGACAATAGCATTCGGTTTTAGTAATCATGTTTTCTTTTCTAAGTAGATTTGTTTATGTTCATTTTGTAGCAGTTTGATAATTATAGTCTAAAAACGCTCATACTTTTTTTTTTAACATCTGAAATACAATAAGACTCCCAGACTAAAAATAATAATAATTATTTTTTTCTGGTCTATGTTGTATATATTTTTTTAGAATTTTTTCCTAAAATTCATAATTTTCTTTGATTGACACTTTTTCATAATGACTTTTTCTTTCTTAGAAGCACTATGCACCGTAGACAAATGCTATATCACTGAGCTCACTTTCAGCCTCTATTTGTAACTTACTCATTTAGAATGATTTTTTTTTTTTCTTTAATCTAAAGAGAATACAAAATAGGTTTTGGGGTTTTTTTTGTATTTAGTACAAGGTCGCACTAAACAGATCAGACACATAGTGATCCTCCTGTTTTCAGCCTCCCAAGCACTGCGGTTACAGGTGTGCACCACCACGCCCAGTTTCAATCACCTTTTCAGTGCACCCTGGGGCCGAGGCCGCCATGGCATGCTGGGGATCAAACCCCAGGCACTGTGCTCTGCCTAAGCATGTTCTTTAATCTGCTGAGCTGTCTGGCCGGCCCTATCTACTGTCTCATGAATGTTATTAAGCTACAGAAGGCTTCTTGTTTTAGACTTCCTTTTCATACTTTATAGTAAAAATAAATTTTTTAGGGCCAGCCTGATAGCCCAGTGGACTAAAGTACCTCGTGTGCCATGCTGGCCCCACCCCCAGGGTACTCTGAGAAGGTGATTGAGACTGGGCATGGGAGCACGCACCTGTAATCCTGGCACTTGGGAAGCTGAAAACAGGAAAATCAACTATGAGTCCGATCTACGTAGTGAAACCCTGTAGACCCTGTCCTAAATACAGAAAAATGAAAAAAAATAAAATTTTCTGCATATTTGGTTCCGATCCCACTAAATATAGAGGCAAAGTGCTTCCTGTAGAGTAAACTGTACCACACACTGGTACCTGATGGACAGGAATGTATTTATCAGGTCTATGTTTATTTGATCTGGTCTTTTTCAGGATTTTATTGTTACAATTTAAGGTATGTTCAGAATCACTTCCATAACTTTCTCTATCCAGTGCAGTAACTAGTTTCATACACGTGAATTGTTTTGTGAACTTTTTTTAGGGTCTTCTACAATGTCTGTTAAGGCTATCTCGACTGATGTAAGTTAACTGTTGTATATCTCCTTCCCCTGCTCCCCCTCCATCCATATTTTGGTGCCTTAATAAATGGTAAATCTGGGGTCCTGCCGGTTAGCTCAGTTGTTTAAGCGCCTGCTTATGCAAACACAGTCAGGCACAGAATACCTGTGCTCCACATGCCTTACCAGGTTCAATCCCCAGCTCCACATGCCTTACCAGACCCACCCTTAAGGCAGCCTGAGCCAGCCATAAATAAATAAATACATACATGCATACATACATACATACATAAATGATAAACCTTATCCCATTCATATCTACAGGAAAAATTAGATACAATTTAAATATTCTATTTATTATTTCTTTCTAATACTGTAAGTACATAGGACAGTGCAACACTTAAGACATTTATCAAGCTGGATAAATGGGATCTTAAATTAATATGAACTCAGCAGTTTAAGGTATATTCTACTAAAATGAGGGTGCTCTAAATAATACTGAGAGGGCCTGTGAGATAGCTCAGCAAACTAAGCGCCTGTTTAGGCAAGCACAAGGACTGGGGTTCGATCCTGGCACCACATACCATACTGGCCCCACCCCCCAGGTTTGCTGAGCTAGCCACTGAAACCAGGCATGGTGGCACAGGCCTGTAATCCTAGTGCTGGGGAAGCTGAAAATAGGAGGATCACTATGAGTCCAAGCTGCGTAATAAGACCCTGTAGCCCCAAAAAACAAGCAAAAAAAAAAAGCCCCTAAATAATAATTGAGTTCCCAAGTTACCAATAATATATAGCTACTAATCAAATATAATATATCCAAATTGGATATGTTTGGGAGCTTCTCATGTCATTTGTCATTTAAGATTAATAAAGAGAAATGTGAAATTGCATTTCATGGTTCTTTGCACAAGTTAGTACCCAGTAAAGATAGCTGTTAACCATAGATGCATTAGCTGTTGTTCTAAAACTTAATGGCCAGAAATGACAACAATCACCTTATTTTTATCTCAGTGTCTGTGGATCAGAAATTCAGGAAGGGATCAGCTGGGCAGTTATGACTTGGAGTCTCATGTCCAGTTGCCAGCATTGATGGCTGGAGTTGAAGCAAGCAAAGCATTCCAGGAGCTAGCCAGGCATTCCTCTTTCCCTTCCTAGTCTGAAGGTATCTTTGTCAGTGTGGGCCATCATGGCAAAATACCACAGACTGAGTGGCTTAAACAGTAGAAATTTACTTTTATACAATTTTTGAGAAAGTCCCAGCATGATCACCTGGTGAGAGTTCGCCTTCTGGCTTCAGTACTGCCCCTTTCCAGTTGAGTATTCATATAATCGTTCCTCAATTCAAGTGATCCCTTGTAATAAAGTTAAGAATCCCCTCAAAATTAGTATCCACTCTACCCCATTTATCCTAAATTGCCTCTTTAAAAAACGTCTGTCTCCACATGTAGTCACATAGGGTGGGGGTTTAGGGATTCAACAAATGAATTTTGAGAGGATGCAATACAGTCCATTCATTTCATAGGGCTTCTTCACATAATCTGTTTATGTAGCTTAATGGGTGCTTACAACACAGTACCATCAGGAAAGAGGGGTTCTTTGCTGTAGACTGAGAGCTAATACAAGTGTTCTGGAAGAAAGTGTACCTTGCCTTTTATGATCTCAGAAACCATATAGCATCATTCCTGCCATGTTGTATTACGTGATGCTGTGGCTTGAATTGCAAATCCTCTCCAATCTCCATGTGCTGAAGGTTTGTTTTCCCGCCTGTGGCAATATTGAGAGATCGTGGAACCTTTATGAGGCCTGCAGATAGCGCATTAAGTTGTTGGCAGCATGCTCTTGAAGGGGATATTGGGCCCTACCCCCGCCTTTTCTCTGCTTCCTGGCCACCAAAAGGTCAGCAGCTTTGCTCTGCTATATGCTCCCTGCACTTCTTTGCCACAGATCTGAAAAAAAGCAACAGAACCAGTGGATCTTAGGTGGAAACCTTTGAAATCATGAGCCAAAATAAAATCCTTCTTTCAAATAGGTTGATTATTTCAGATATTTTGTCACAGTGACAGAAAACTGACTAACATAGATAACTGATCACTGAAAAGTACCCAGGTTTAAGGAACACTGCTTCACAGTCTGGAGAGTATCATTAGATTTGTAGTCATGTTTCAAAACCTCCAAAATAAATAGTCAACTACACATATAAAAGAAAGTATACTAGACCCTAAAACTAACTTGTATGTGGTAGTCTCCTTTCCATGCCTCCAGTGTGTGGCTAATAACAGTATTTTACATCTATGTGTGAAGGGAGGATATCTGATTTAACCTTTATACGCATCTTATGAGGTATCCCTTCTTATAAGTGAAAAAACTAAAACTGATAAATGATAACCTTTAAAGAGCCCCCTAGTGACACCAGTGTGGCGGCACATACCTGTTGTCCACTCAGAACACTGAGGCAGAAGGATCACTATGAGCTTGAGGCTAGCCTGAGTTCAAGGCCAGGCTGGAATACATAGAAACCTTGTCTCAAAACATCCAAAACAAAAACATAAAGGAAAAGCCACGTAGTGGTTAGTGAGTGCTTGGCAGATACCATGTACACTTTATGTTAAGCCCCTCAAGGTTGGGCTCTATTATGTTTCACTTTGTTTTGAACCTCTAGCAAAAGAACTGGCACATAAGCATTTAATAATTGTTGTCTTCTTCACTTTTCTCGTCCCTTAGACAGTATACTCTCCACTCACAAGGAGGAGAGGCTTATTTTGGCTCATGGTTTTTAAAAGTTTGTCTGTGGTGGAAGGGCCTGTGCAGAGGAAAAGTTGCTCATGGAGTCCAGAAAGCAGAGAGAGATGGCAGGAGCCTGGAAGAGAGACGTATCCTCCTCCACAGACCTGCCTCTTCTGGCCAGTGGCACCTTCCAGTAGCACACACACAGCTGTTAGATTTACTGGCCGATGATTCCACCGGTGCACACAGCGACCTCGTAGATCCAGTCACCTTACTCAAGTCTTGCTGTGAGCACTTGAGGCTTGTGTGGGTCTCCATGTGAAGCATAACAATATCCATTGAACTTGAGAAACCAGCTAGTGGCAGGTTCATAAACTAGGCCTTTAGTAATTGGTGCTAGACATACATTATCCATGTGGAAAAAAATAAAATGTGATCCCTTCCTCATAACAAACTGAAAAACTATTCCTAATATGTTAAAATCTTAAATTAAGGGAATAAAACTTAAAATTTCTAGAAGTTTATGTAGGACAATATGCCATCTGGGTGCAGATATATTTCTTAAACACTATATAAAAATGGTAATTATGAAATATAAAGCCAGGGGCTAGGGAGATAGATAGCTCAGCAGCACAGCACCTGTCTGGCAAGCACAAGGTCCTGAGTTCAATTCCTGGTACCAAAAAAATTACATAAGGACATTAAATTGACTACATTAAAATACCTTCAATTCATAATTGAATTGAATACTGAGATGAATACTGAGGAAAGAAAAATTACAGAACATTACACTAGCAAAATACTCTAGAATATATAAAAAACGAGTATATCAGTGACAAAGGAACATCCCAGTAAAAAAACAGGCAGATGACATGAAACAGTTATTCAAAAGAAACAAAATGGCAATAATCATAGGACAAGATAACCCATTAGTATTCAGCAAAATGCAAATGAAATCCACAATAAGTTAACTATTTTTCACACACAAGATTGGCAAAAATTAGTAAGTCAGATTTCTTTGTGAATATGAACCAGTGAAAGTGTTCGTGCACCACTAATAAGTATGTGATTAAAAATAATAATGGCTTATGTGGATAAAACCAGATTTATAAAAATTAATCCTAAATTCTCTACAACCCAGCATACCTTTCTCTACCTCTACCTCCAGTATTTACGTAGACCTTGGTGGCAAACCTTTTGGAGTTTTCAATGATTCCAAACAACTGGCCTCAGAATGCATGTCATAGGTTTGCCATTACTGTCCTGGAGATATTTTTTGTAGTTGTGCCCAAATTAAATTAGACAAATGTTCGTTGTAATACTATAATTAAAAATTGAATATTTCATCTCAGTTTTCTGTCAGGAAAAAGAATCAAATGTGATATATTTGTACAATTGAATATTTTATAGCATTGAAATGAGTATAGCAACTGTGAAACTATATGGCTTAATCTTAGTAACAGTTATGAGAAAAATAAAGACTTGTAGGATGCTACATACAACATAGGATGAAGAAATTTGATGCTTCATAAAGCTCAAAAAGAAATAAACATGTATAAGTGATAAAACTAGAAATATTGTTAGAAAACTCAAGAACTTTATATTTTTTTATGTATTTGGTACAGGGTCTGGCTGTACAGCTCAGACTCGTAGTGATCCTCCTGTTTGCAGCCTTCCCAGTGCTGGGGTTACAGACCTATTTCAGCCAGTGTAGGATGTGTTGCAGGGGATTGAACCCCGATCCCTGCACTTGTCTAAGCAAGCTCTTAATCCACTGAGCTATCTTGCTGGCCCAAGACAGTTTTCTTTTGTGTTGCTTACCTGTTAAGTGGTAAATGTAACAGTACTGTTATTATTCTATTTTATAAATAGAATGGATTTAATTTGTCCTTATAACTCAGTGTATGTAATTATATTTTTGTGGATATAAAGTATTACATAAAAATCTGTTAAATGTATTCTTCTACCAAAAGAAAATAATAATAATTTCTTCATCCTATTAGCTAAAAAAAATGACCAAATGTCAAAAGCCGATATTTATGGCATCTAGTCTTGGTATTTCCAATTCTGCTAGTCTTCTCAGTCATTAACCAAAAAACAACAAAAATCAGATTCATAGATGTTCTTTCCAGCTATATTGTAAGGAAAATGTACAGTGTCTTCATGATAAAAGTTTAGCTATATTTCCTTCCAGTCACTTGCTAAGTAATAAATGCACAATACAATTTTTTTTTGTAAAATAGAGGCTGAACTACATTTGTGAAATAGAGTGACCAGTTGTAATATTGTGTGTATGTTTTCAGAGCTGTAGGCTTTGGCTTTGCCAGTTTATTTCAGGCAATTTGGGACTTACAGGGGAAAGTTTTAATGTTACAATGCTGATGAATAAGTCATGGAATGAAGTATAGTTTTTCTTTTTTTCAGGGCTGAGAATTGAACCCAAGGCCTCATTCATGGTAAGCACAGGCTTTACCACTGAGCTGCAGCCCTAGCCCAAGTACAGATGCTTTTAAACATAAGTACAGTTTCTCCTACTCTACTGCCCATGGAAATCCAGTGCCATAAAACCATGACCAAGGAGGGCATGGTGGTGTGTGCAAACCATCCCAACACTCTGAGAGGTTGAGGTGGGAGAATTCTAAGTTTGAGATTAATCTAGGCAATTTAGGCAGTTATAAAGGGGGAGGGGGCTAGAAAGTAGCTCAGTGCTAATGCCCTGGGTTCAGTCCTAGTCCCACTGAAAGGATGAACAAATGAATGAACACACGCACATAGCCATACATTCACAGTTTAATTACACTTATTTATAGAACCCAATATAATGTTATCAAAACTTACAGATTTCTCAGACCTTTACAAATGTCAAGATCCAGCTATAGAATATCAACTACAATGACTAGTATTCCCACTGCCCAGGAATCCTTTTTTGTGCCATAGTTTGTCCAGGTTCTTAATCGCATTTTTTTTCTTCGCATTACATGATATTGAAATTATCTATTAACAAATTTTTTCCCCTTTATATGACTTACCGTACTTCCAGGATGTTCATCTTTATTTCCCTGGTATTTGGCATAAATAGAAGCTCAGTAAACATGTACTGAATGGAATTGAGCTAGCCCTGAGTAAAACATGTCTTCATGCAGCGTGCTGCCCCAGTTGTGTGTCCTTGTCCTGTGGCTTACCAGAAAGTCCTGTGTCCTGTGACAACACATTGAATTGGGAGCTAGCAGGCAGGCCTTCCCATAGCTCTCCACCCTGGGCTCCAGCCCAGGGTACAGGCAGCTGCCTAAACAAGTTCTGTGTAGGATAAAACCCAATAGTAAGTACCATGGCCTGGGGAAAAATAAATTAAACAGAGAAAAAAGGAAATTAAACTGTGAATCAAACCTTAGGTATCTATTTTAGCTTTTGAAATTGACTCCAATAACACATTCCTTTTTGTATTTTTGATGGTCCTGGGGACTAAACTCAAAATACGTGCTAGACAAGTGCTCTGCCACTGAGCTACGTACAACACTGACGTCCAGTAGCATATTCTGCTACCTTTTTTTATTTCCTTAGCAGATTCAAAGTTTGTGAATCCATTTTTTAAATGATATTCAAAAAAGATGTAATCGCTACAGAGTTTTCAAGAACATTATAGTTTCTACTGTAATATGCATAACAGAAAATCCTATTGGGATAATTTTTTATTAATGTACATTAGAAACTTGAAATATGAAGGCCTCTTGAAGAAAAGGATGAAATCATGGGTGAGGATTTGGGGCAAATCAACAAAATTTCCCATTTTTTTATTATAAAAGTTTCAAGATTGATAATGAATTATTGTAATATGGTACTAGTATGGCAATTTGGAAAGAGTAGTAAATGTAAAAGTTTGAGTAAGTTATTTTTCTGGGACAGGGAGATGGCTCAGTGGAATAAGCGTTTCCCTGGCAAGCACAAGGGCCTGAGTTCAATCCCTGGTTCTGCTAAAAAAAAAAAAAAAAGTTGAATAATTTATTTTTCTGACATTTTTACCATTAGATAGTTGTTTGATTTAATAGAGAATGTTTAAGTTCAGTTTTGTCATCTATAAATTAAGTATGTAAGCCTTACTGTAATGGGGGAGAATGTATGCATATACTCAAATAAAAACTCTTTGTTAATAAGAAGAGGTTAAAGAGAAAATAAATCTTGTCACCAAAGAGATTAAAATAAGTGTGCTTACTGACAGAGCATATAAACTTAACAATTACTTGAGAGAACTTTGGCCCTGTCCCCTTTAAACACACGAAATTTCACCCAAGACTATGATCTGGTTCAGATTCAAGGAGAGAAAGTTTTGTTTGAGAAGGAAGGTACAATTATAGCAAATCAGTCTAGAAGTATTGCTGACTCCCTCCTAGAAAGTCCTTGAGCAGTAATTCTGACCTTGCATGGGATTATAAAGGGCCATATTATGATGATGGGCTCTGGAACAGGAATGTGCTTAGAAGCATATTTTAGAAGCACCTCACTCCTACCAGATCATCTGAGACCTGAGTCTGACTGGAAGGGTATATCTGCTTAAAAATGAGTAAAGAGTTCCTTTAAGTACCTTTTTGCGTTAAGTTAAATATTTCAGTATTTTAATTAAGCTTTATATTTGGACACAATCTGGTGATTTTTCTTAGATTATTGTTTTCCCTTTTCATAACTGTATCACCTATTTTGAGAGTAAGTAGATTTAATTTTAACCTAGAATATGAAATTTGAGTTTGCGGTCCTGAGTATACTTTCAGACTTTCAGAAATAGCAGCCCTACTAGCTGCAGATACAGCAAGTTAGTTTAAGCCTACCCAGTGCGAGAGCCCATTGTGATCAAGATAGCTGTGAAGTAGGAAATTTGCTTACGTCAGCTGCTGAGGCTTTGTTGTGAGCCTCTCTTCTAAGCTCAGGGGTAAACAGGACCAACAACAACTGCCTGTGCAGCTGTTCAGTTACATTTGTCAGATGCTCGCTGAATGACTGTGCTCTAGACCTTGGCCTGCTCACCTAGGTCCTTAACAAATCACCCAGCCCTTGCCAGGCCTTTCCAGCAGGCATCCTGCCACCTGCCTCAACACACACTGCTTAGTTTTCCCCAGCTTTACAATCTGCAGTACTGCAGTGTCTAGAGACTGGTGCTGCCATGGCGCCCATTTCATGGACTTTCTGGCGTTATTAACATCAACCAAGATGAACACAAGTTAATCACATCTGTGTGAACTCTAACTTGAACTGCTGGCCATCCCTGAGGAGTCAGTCCTTAATACAGTCATCCCCTAGGAATTCTGCAGTTCTTCCCATTGCACACTCCTGCTTCTAAGGTCCCAGTGGGTGCCAAGAGCAGGTGGGGATGTTGTAGCTCCAGTCAGGCCAGCACGCTCACAAATCCTATAGGGAAGCAAAAGGAAGTTATTGTGGAAAAAGGAGTCTAACTATATTTTGCCTCCACTGAGGATAAACTTAGAGGAAACTTTGAGTAATATATACATGGGTACCTTCTTACTATAACATAAGGTATTTATTTGTAGGTGTTTATATGACATAGGTATTTATCTGAAGGAAGGTTTCTATCCTAAGTGTTATATACTCCCCAGTTAAATGCAACTCTATTAACCTGCTATACAAAAGGTAAAAAAAATAGTTACCAAATTGTTGTAATATGAGCTTAGCACCAGCAGTCTAGAATGGTTTGTAGGCCAGGGATATAGCTCAGTGGCACAGCACCTGAGTTTAATTCCTGGTACCAAAAAAAAAATAGTGGTCTGTACAGCTAAACACAACTTGTAAAAATGTAATGAGTTGGGAAATGAGTGCTCATACCTGGGCATCTGGGCCCTGGAGTCTGTAAGGCTCCATTTACAGGAGCACTCACTGGCTCGCAGCCACTCTGACCCCATTGAACCTGCCGAATCAATTTGGAGTCCCTTTCCTAATAGGAATCACAAACTGACCACTCATCCACATGTGACATAAATATTCTGCCACCTCTTCTGGAGAAATGTGTGATGTTTCCACTACCTTTTCTGACTGGGGGACTCTCCCATCTCCTCCAGGGCTCTCTGTTCTTTGTAGTACTAACTATTGTTGTGTTGCTACTCACAATTCAGATCCACCAACAGCTTTAGTGTTCCTCATGTAGTGCTGACTCATTTTCCCCAGGTACTTAATCGTATGCAGCTTGCTGCAGTCCCTTGGTCTCTCTTGCCAAGTAACAGGAAGGCAGTTTTGAAGTGTTGAAGTCTTTTGCAGAGGTGTGTTTTGTTTTGTGGTGCCGGGGATTGAACTCAGGAGCCTGCGTTTGTCAGGCAAGCAGAGGTGGGTTTTTATCCAACTGTCCTTTTTTGGTTTCCTAGCAGAAAGAGTCCTTCTCTGCATTTATGTAGAATTTACACCATTTTTTCTTTAATTAACACATTGCATACATTAAACACCATTAGAACAAATCCCTCTATTCATTAAAAGAATGTAACTGTATATCTATCCTAACCACCGTGAATACACAGATACAAAATGGACATTCATCTGTATCCACATTTTGTTAAGTTCCATTATTTGAATATTATAGGTGTGTAAACTCAGCAAAATATTCTAAAAGAGTCCAGTAGTCCATAATAGTATTGGGTCTTCCACTTCACTGGCAATGTCAGGAACTGTTGACCTGAGTCCCCTACAGCTCAAAATAATAGCATGGCTTTATTTCTTATATTTCATTTTTATACTTTTCTGCTGGATGGTTAAGACCAAGGTAAAGCAGG
>NW_004524577.1:27207968-27220458 GCF_000260255.1 Octodon degus | reverse complement strand
GAAGGGTTCCTTTTTCCCCACAGCCTCTCCAACATTTGTTGGGTGATTTCTTTATGATAGCCATTCTTTCTGGGGTGAGATGATATCTCAATGTTGTTTTAATTCTCATTTCACGGATGGCTAGTGATGTGGAGCATTTTTTCGTATATTTATTCACTTCTTTAATTTCATCCTCTGAGAAGCGTGTGTTCATCTCAGATGCCCATTGCTGGATTGGGTCTTTAAATTTTGGGGCTACACCATTATTTTTATCCCTCTCTCTCAGGTAGAACCAGATTAGCAAATGACAGAATATTAAATACAGATGATTTGTGATAAGAGGTATGTTTTATGAAAAAGACCAATCATAAAGAATGCTCAGAATGCGATTCTGTAAATGTGTCCGTTATCATTCCTTCTAGTGGTATAGGCCATCTTGACTCTGAAGCAAAGCAGGGAAATTCTGGTTAGCTTTTTATTTATTTGACATTTCTGTTTTAAATGAGCAGAAGTTCAGTAAAGCATAAAAGAAGTTAAGTCTTCAAAAGGCCTGCCTCATAATCACCTATGCACTTCATAACCCAAAAGAAAAGATAAATAACTTTCTTTAGCCTCATACTTTATAATTTATCCTTGTACTGTTGCAACAAAAATTGTTGTCATGCTTATTAATTTCAGGAAACATGTGATTTGGAGAAGATAAAGCCAGAAGCCAGACGATACTTGGAAAAGTCAATTAAAATGGGGAAAAGGAATGGACTCCATCTTCCAGAACAAGTACAGAATGTGAGTTAACGTTCCTTTCTTAATAGCAAAAAAAATGAATAAATAACGCAAACTACAAAAAGATCATATACTAGGGAAACAGATAAGTTATTTTTAAAAACCCGTAATATTTATCTATTTAGTGTTTGGTATTCAGTCCTTTGTCCTATAAATCCTGTTAGCCTTGTGATGACTGACGAACAACTGGTAATTGTTCTTTAATCCTGTTCAAATTTTATTTATTTCAGCATTGAACTTATTTCCCCTACTCTACTTAATGTTCTTTAAGAGTTAGTTCCAGATCTTAATAGTTGATTTGTGTTCTTCCTCCTTTGATCATACAGAGACAGGGCACTGGTAATAAAATCCTTATTGGTGGAGAGTTTTAAAGCCAGTACTTTGGAGTGGAATACTCTGTGATTAAGGTATGCTCTTTAAAAAGAGAGATTAGCTGCTGAAAAGTACCTCTCAAACTTTTCCTTTTGTCTGAAGCCAATCATGTCTTCTGGCTTTAGCAGTAAACTTGGCTGCAGAATTAACCTCATTCTTCTTGAACAGGAAATATAATCTGTAATTTATTACCAGGTTATTTTTCTAAATAACAGAACTGGGAATAAGTCTGAAAGAAATCCAAACCTAGTAATATCCTCATGGTAGCAATAGCTGCAGGCACCACTGAGATATAGGTGCCAGTTTCCCACTTGAATGCCCTCTGATCACTTGGTATCCTCTTTATCCTAACTAGAGCAGAAAGGCAACCAGATTTGCATGACTCTGTGCCTTACTGGTCAATCTTCAGTTCTCTTTCAGGCGTGAAACCTGTAAAGTTAAGCTGTATTTGGTTGTAGCTAACAAAATCTCTTTTAAACAAAGAAGAGATTTCGTTGCTTGTATAAGAAGGTCCAGAAGTAAATGGGCTTCTGGGTGAGGTAGATCTAGATGCACAGCCATCACCTGATTTTTTTTGTTTTCTGCTCTATTTTCTTCAGTGGTGGTATGTATTAGTGCTTACCAGTGAAACAGATTTAATACATGATATGTAAACATGTAAGAATTTACAAGGTTGGTTTACAGTGGCTACCCACAGAATCAGGTTTGGAAGCGTGTGAAAGATCTGCCTGCTCACTAGAGATCTAAAATATCCAGTCAGGCCTGAAGCTCACTGTATTGTCCTGTGCAAGCCTAAAAGGAGGCTGAAGGATTTGCAATGAAAGGCAGAAGGATCTGTGTTGGCAGGCTGAAGAGTGCACTGAAGCGAGAAGGTGATGGCCAACATGCTGGTGAAGATGAGCTCTTCCGAAGAAACAGAAACAGCAAGGTTTCCTTCTGCGTTTCTCTTCTGTACCATTCTGGTGACAGTCCACCCTAGGCTGGATCCTCCATACCCAGAGCTATGCTGAGCCAATTTAGTTGGGCATTTCTTACTCAAGGTGACACAATCAGTTTACTACCACATGGTGTTGCCAAAAGGCATCTTTCTTACAGTAGAAATGACTGTGAATCTTAAAAAATTTAGTTAAGAAAGACATAGCAAAGCCACTGCCCACACTCCCCTCATGTCGTGATTCAGAATGGGTCCGTGGCTGGAGAGAGAGTTCAGTGGTCTACGCGCCTGCCTGGCAAGTGCAAGGACATGGATTCAATCTCCAGGACCACATGCAGCACCAGCCCCGGAACCCCAGGAACTTCATCCAGGCCACCAAAACTGGGAGTAGTGGTACACACCTGTAATCCCAAGGCTGAGGATGCTGAAACAGGAGGATCACTACGAGGCTAAGCTGCTTAGCAAGACCCTGAACCAAATAAATAAATAAGTAACAGAATGGATCCTGTGCCTAATCCTGAGTCCCCCATCAGGAGCTGATTTTTATTGGCAGGACCCCACTTTAAGAAGCAGTGTGGTTTAAGTAGGTTTTAGTATTTGGCATTACAGAAGATTGAAATAGGTTACAAAATTATTACAAAATTTTCCTTATGGTGTTCTTATTACTTCCTTGCATCTCCCACCTAATACTTTTCAGCAAATATTAGTAAGGAGAATGATAGACCTGGATTATCTGGCCCAGTCACTGTGGAATTATTTCTGGTGCTTTCTATCCAAACTATACTACTAGACCACGCATGGTAGCACACATCTGTATTCCCAGCACTTGGGAGGCAGAAGCAGGAGGAACCCTGCAAGTTTTAGGCCAGCCCAGGCTACAGTGATTTCAAGGCCACTCTGAATTACATAATGAGAACCTTTCTCAAAAGCAAAAACCAACAACAACAACAAAAATATTACACCACCACAGAGTAGGTAAGAAATGGGAGAGGAAACCAGGAGTGATGGCACACACCTGAAGTCCTACCACTCGGGTGGCTGAAGCTAGAGGATCAACACACTTTGTTTGTTTTGTTTTGTTTTGTTCTCCGAATGCCTTCAGGGCAGGTTTGGCTGGCTTGAGTTGTGGGGATCGAACCCCAGCAACCTGAGCCTGACTGCTTTGTTGAAGCAGCCACTTAAAGAGCTGAGCTAAGGGGCAGGCCCCAGTCACAATTTTGAGGCAAGCCTACAGTACATAGCAAGTCCAAGACCAGCCTGGACTTCATAGTGAGACCCTTATCTCCAAAAAAACCCAAAAATTTTTTAAAAAGGAAAACAAACAAACAGACAAAAAAAATCTGAGTTAATCCAGGTGTCCTAAAACAATATTGAACAATATGAACTAAGGGAGAAATCTCAAATAAGTGTACATCAGGATTACCTGGAGGACACTGAAACTGATTATAATCCGCTATTCCCAAGAGTTTTTATTTTCCTGGACTATTGTGGTCTCCTGAGGAATTGCATGTCTAACTAAAGTTCCACCATGACACCAGTGCTCCTATGCAGGATTCCTGTTTGAGAACCAGTTTATATAAATATCATTTCCTGACATTTTGGGAAGACTAGGGCATATTAATATAAATTTTTGTGTGATTTTTGTGTACTGCTTACTTTTGGCTCATTTAACACTTTTTATGTTATGCAGATGATCCCTAAGTCACTTTTGTTTATGAAAACTATAAAACTAACACACTACCTTTTTCCAAATCACCCTTAGAATTAATTACTCAGTTCTTGTCTCTTGGTTTACTTCAGTACCAGATACTTAGTACTGAATTACAATTCTTAATATACTCATTAGTAATGGGTACTAGAGTCTTCATTTGTCCAGCAACTGATTGTGTACATTGTACCACTTACTGCTTTTCTACTTAATTTGTTTAGTTTTTCAAATTTACAGCTAATTCCAGTATATCCCCGGGTTTGTCTTTGCTGTTTTTTTCCCAACACATCTTTGGAAAGTACTTCCTGAGGGTTGGGTACAGAGTCTAGTCATCATGTAACAGTGACATGTGCTTGACTGATGGCAATAAAATGAAATTTTTTTATTATTAATGTTCTATTTATTTTTCTTCATTTTAGGAAATCAAATCAATGAAGAAAAGAATGAGTGAACTATGTATTGACTTTAACAAAAACCTCAATGAGGATGATACCATCCTTGTGTTTTCCAAGGCCGAACTTGGTAAAATTCTGTTACCATTCTAAATTATATTAAGTAATTTATACAAGTAAAGTCACCTCACATTTTGTTATACTTTCCAGATAGAATAACTAAATCAGAGTTCAAAAAAATTGTTTTTAAACTGACCCCAATAACTAACCCTATCACCCTTGCTATAGAAAAGACAATCAGAGCAGCCACAATCAGACCTTAGGTTAATAAGAGTATATACTATTTGTATAAAGAATCCAGGGGAGATTTCATGACACTTTCCTCCATGATTTTCTTATTAGTTTACTCTAGTCACTTCAGAACCCTTAAAGTTTTTCTGCCTAGTTTCCCCTACCGTGTAACTTACATTCATCTCTTCTTCTGTCTGGGGCCCCTCTTGGCTCAGTTTTGTCTGCTCTCCTTCAAAGCACCATCTGCACAGGTGCACTGCAGCTGTTAATGTAATAGATACCATCTCCTGAGCCACCTGATCACTCGGCATCACCCCTATTCCAGTAAAATCAAAATGATATTAAAAGGTTGTCATTATTTTACTTGAATTTCAGTTACTTCACCACATTTCCTAGAGCTACTGAAAGGCACCATGCCATGATAAATAAAAGAGTAATGAGTGGAAAAATTGATATATGAGAAAATGGCTTTTTGCAGGTGCTCTTCCTGATGATTTCATTGACAGTTTAGAAAAGACAGATGATGGCAAGTATAAAATTACCTTAAAATATCCACATTATTTTCCTGTCATGAAGAAATGTTGTGTCCCTGAAACCAGAAGGAGGATGGAAATGGCTTTTAATACAAGGTGCAAAGAGGTACTATAAATGTTTGTCCTTTTATTTTTATGGAAGATTTTCAGGAACAGATCTGTTTTGCTTAACAATATTAAAGTCAGCTCAAAGATTGTGTGTGTGTGTGTGTGTGTGTGTGTGTGTGTGTGTGTGTGATAAATCTTGAGACATAAAAACTTTTAGCTCTTGCTTTGTTCATTAGCAACCTGCTCTTGGGGACACAGGCTAACTTTTTCTAATAAAAATAGAATGGATTAAGTTAACTTAAAGTTGTATTCTTCATCCAGGGCATAAGCATAGAGCTGGTAAGGTAGTTGTCTCTCCTCAATAAGTGACTTCCAAAGTCTTTCCAAAAGTGACTATTCCCTAGTTTCTTAGGAAGGAGAGGCACTACAAACTATCTTCCTAGACAAGGCCTAGAAATGACATATACACATATATTAACTCCTTTGGCAACTGAACCAGATTTAAACATGTAACCTAACTAGATACAAGAGAAGCTGCAAAATGTAGTCCTTAGTTGACAATCATTACTCAGCTCTAGGAGGTTTTATTAAAGGAAAAAAGTAGAACTGGATCCTGACAGCCAACCTACTCCACTGTATTCTTTCTCACTGGCTGTCTAGGTTACCACAAGTTCCTCCGTCTCATTGTGTTTGTTTCTTTGTTTCCTTCTGTCATAGAACCATTTGTCAGTTCCTAGTCTGTTATTGCCTTGAGCTAACTCAAAGATCAGTATCTCTGGTAGATGCACAGTTCTTCTGAGTTACTTCTCATCATCTAGCACTCTGTGAAAGGAAGGGCACTTTCCCTGACTTCTAATCCCAGCCACATCTAATAGTGAAGTAAAAATAAAATAGCCATGGTAAGGGAAAAAAAAAATCTCATTAGCAAAAGAGAAGAGTAAAAAGCAAAGCAGACACATAGCTGTTTGGGGGCGGGGGGCGGCAGGGAGATAGCTCAGTAGAAAGGGCCTGAGTTCAATCCCCAGTTCTGCAAAAAAAAAAAAAAAAAAGACAGAAAATGTTTGACGGGGAGATGGCTCAGTAGAATAAGTACAAGGTCCTGAGTTCAATCCCCAGTTCCGCAAAAAAAAAAAAAAAGTAACGCATAGCTGTTTTTGAACCTGTTTTGCAGAACTTCTGAGGATCACATAGTTTCATGAAGTTCCTTGGTTAGCCCTTGGACTTATCGAGGTCTGTCTGTCCTGATGCAGTTCATCAGTTGTCTAGTTTGAAATGTAAGGGATGCTTTATGAATCAAATAAGCACTAGATTTTATAGTAGACCTGTGTTACTTTTTGTTAATAAAGTTCCTTCAAAAATTTAGTTTCAGTAGTTTCAGAGTCAGGAATCATGGCACATGTCTACTGTAATTCTAGAAGCAGGGGCAGGAGAATTGCCACAAATTCACGGCCAACCTGGTCTATATAGTTTTTTTGTTCTTTGTTTTTTTCTCTCTGCTTCTAGCTAAATTCATGTTAAAACAATCACATCCAAATATTCCTTTCAGTCATAGTTCTTAAAACTGCCATGTCTTACTGTAAGTCTGCTTTTGTCTCCCTTGAAAAAGAAGACTTGAGGAAGAAGTGTTTCAGAGTAACCTCAATGATTTACTAACACTGAGTGACATCTTCTCTCCTAATGTTAGGAATACAGAACTATTGAATTTTCAACCACCTAAAGCCCCAGCTTGTAGACCACAGATACAATCTCCCTCAGCAGAATTCTTTTCCTCCTGTCTTTGCAAACTGGCCAACTCTTACATGAACTCATATCTCATGTTATCTTTTTAAAAATCAACACACAAACACACATGCCAACAAAAATGGTTTTCCCAAACAGCTCCCCTAAAGCTAGACCTCAGTAGCTTGTTCCCTGTCTTCAACGTAAAACAGCAGCTGTGATACATGTTCTCCATAGTGTTAAGTATGAGCAGCTCCCCAGCCTGCAGTCTTTATAGCCTCACTTTGTATTCTGCCTTTTTCGCTTTTATAATAGCAGCACCCTGTTTCTGCTATCAGTCTCCATATGTTAGGCTAAGCAGCTTTATAAAAGTCATTTAGAAGCACAGTGACTCCGATACAAAGTTACTTCTCTTCAGAAAGTAGGTTAGAAGTTACCAGGGAGTGGAGCTAGGGAGCCTAATGAGTTACTGTCAATGATTAGAGAGTTTCTGCTTGGTATAATGAAGGCATTTTTGCTGGAAATACGATTGTAATGGTTGTGCAACAGTGTGAATATAATTAATGACACTGAATTTTATATGTAATTTTGTATTATTTTAACCATTAAGTTATATATTTTACCACAACTTTTGACAAGGTTTCTCTTGGAACTAGCACTTGAGAAGTGAGTAGTCCTGAGCTAGAGCACAGCTTGGTCATCCTCAGTATGTGGCTTCTACTGTCACCTTCAGTTCACAGCTAGCAAGGCAAGCGCCTGGAAAGAGACAACCTAGAAATTTCGCTTATCACTTTACTCATACTTTATTGTTCCACTAAGTGTCGCATGACTGTAAATAGGTACAAGAAAGGCTGGGAAAGGTAACTGGGTAATGTGTCCAGGAAAAACTCAGAGTCCAAACTAGTTGACTTTAGAAATTGGAGAATGATATTTTGTGTTCTTTCCTACTCATGTTTCCATTCCTTTTGTTTTTGTTTTGGCTTTTTTGAGCCAGTGTCTCACTATGTACGCAGGGTCTCACTATGTATGCAGGCTCACCTTGAACTCGAGTGATCCAGTGCTCCTGCCTCACCCTCTCAAGTGCTGGAATGACAGCATGAGTCACCACTCTGACCTTTCCATCCTGATTTTAAAATAATATAATCAGGTGTGGTGAGACATTCCTTTTAATCCCAGGACTCCGGAGGCTGGGACAGGAGAGTTGCCAAGTTCCGGGCCAGGCTGAATTACATAGTGAGACCATTAAAAAAAAACAAAACAGCTTTCATCTGGGGATATAGCTCAGCAGTATAAATGCCTGTCTGAAAAACACAAGGTCCAGAGTTCTATTCCTGGAATTAAAAAAAAAAAAAAAAATTCTACACATCTGCAATTCCAGTGCTCAGGGTGGGGTCTGCCACAAGTTTGAGGCCAGCCCAAGCTATGTTGTGAGTTCAAGGCTTAGTGAAGCCCTGTTTCATTAATAATGTTACATAGTATTGGCTGTTGTGCCAGGCATTTTTTGGTAAGCACTTTCAATATATTCTCATTTTAATATTGATGACTGCTTTATATAGGTAATTAATGAGATGAGAAAAGAAAAGTGAGAGGTTAGAAAGTTGAAATTCAGAGAGCATAAATGAAAAGCCGGGCCCAGAGAATCACTGGGCGTTCAAGGCTAGCCTGGGCTCCATAGCGAGATTCAACATCAACCTAAACTATATACACAGCAAAAAACCCTCTCTCAAGCAGAAAACAGAAAGTAAACAGTAGAAATGTATTTCTCATAATTCCAGAGGCTGAGAAATCCAAGCGCAAAGCTCTGATACAGTGTCTAGATGGGGTCTTCTTGGCGTAATGGGGTAAAGGAGAGTGGTGGTTATTCACATGGTGGAAGGGCCAAAGTACCGCAGTGACCTCATCCCAGCCTTTCATAGGAACTAAAACCATTTGTGAGGCTGGAGCCCTCATGACTTACTTCCCCAAAAGCTTTCAGTACTGCAATTCAGATTTTGTGCCCTTGGGTTTTAGGAGAACATACAGACCATAGCGTGTGGCGTCACGTATGTTTACACTGCTCTGCAGCCACAGAACTTTTCATTCTCCCTAACTGAAACTCGGTGCTCATTAAACACTCCTTGCCCTTTCCCGGTGCCCGCAGCCCCTGTAAAGCCATCATTCCATTTTCTGTGTCAAAGAGTTTGAGCACTCAGCAGCCTCATACAAGTTATAGTATATCTTTGAAGACCAGAGGCAATATAAAAACCACTCTTGAACCCTCCCCCAAAAAATACAGTGTACCTTTTTGTGACTGGCATATTTTATTTATAATGTCTTATATTTATTTATAATGTCTTAAAGACTAATTGATATTGTGACATTTGTCAGAATGTCCTTCCTTTTTAGCCTGAAATATATATAGATACAAGTAGATAGACATGCTTCAGGTCACAAACTTAATTTCACAATTCTGGTCACAAACCAAATTGGACAAGAACAAACCAGATTTCTTCATAAGGTCAACATTGAACTTAATCATTGAATTTGATTTAAGTTTTCATCAAATTCAGTTAGCCATTAGAGTCATCAAAATAATTAAAAGTTTATGAAGGTTGGAGAGTTATCTTGGCCATCTAAGTGTTTTCCTGGCAAGCACAAGGACCTGGGTTCCATCCCCAGTATTGCATATAGTGGTGGTCCCAGAACTCCAGGCGCGTCGTGCCAGCCATTGAAACCAGGCATGGTGGCACACGCCTGTAATCCCAGTGCTGGGGAAGCTGAAGCAAGAGGATAACTATGAGTCCAAGCTGAGTAGCAAGACCCTGTACCAGATAGATTGATAGATAGATAGATAGATAGATAGATAGATAGATAGATAGATAGATAGACAGACACACAGATAGATACGTAGATAGATACATAGATACATAGATAGACAGACAGACCGACTGATTGATTTTTTAATTTAAAAAAATTTAAGTTCATGAACCTAGGTACCACTGTATGATTTTCTTGATCCATTCATTTGTCGAAGGACATTTGATGTGCTTCTATTTTTTCACTGTTTAGAATAATGATGCTGCAAACACAAGTGTGCAGATTATTTTTGATTCTGTTTTCACTTCTCTTGAATATTTATCCAGAAATTAAATTATGGATGTTATAATAATTCTATGTTCAATTTTTTCCAAGAATCACTATATCATTTTCTATAGCAGCTGCAGCACTTTACATACTCATCAGCAGTGCATAGGGGTTCCAATTTCTTTATATTCCTGCCAACATACTATTTTCCTTATATGTCCACACAACACGTGTGATTTCATGTAGGCATGCACATATATACAGTAGTACCTCAGTTCACAAACTTAATTCTTTCCACAATTACAGTCACAAACTGAATTGAACAAGAAGCAAATCAAATTCGTTGGTCAAGTCCAATACTGACCTTATGGAGAAAAAACACACATATATATATTATATATGTATATATAGTTATGTAATATCTTACAAAAAGACCAAAAAATTTAAATAACAATATTAGATGTAATGAGAATGAATGAGAATCACTGTTTGTATTTTTACTTTATTTACGATACCTCAGTTTATTTAGAGACTCATGGCTATCTCATAAAGATTTAAAGTGCTTAAATTCTTTAAGAAAGAAAATTCTAAAGAGCCAGCCAAATAGCTCAGCAGATTAAAGTGCCTACAAGCAGGGACAGGGGCCTAGAGTTCCATCCCCAGGCCTGCTGTGCCGGCCCCACCCCTGGAGCCCCTGAGATGGCGATTGAGACTGGGCATGGTAGTGCCCGCCTATAATCCCAGCTGGGAGGCTGTAAACAGGTGAATCACTACGAGTCCAATCTAGTAGTGAGACCCTGTAGACCCTTCCCTAAAGTACAAAAAAAGAAAGAAAATTCTATTATTAAGAAAACCTCAAAATTGAATTAAAAAATATTGGCCTAAAAAATATTTGACAGTTTCATCAGGCATGGTGATGCACTCCCATAATCCCAGCACTCAGGAAGCTGAGGCAGGAGGATCATCATGAGCTTCAGGCCAGCCTGGGCTATGTAGTGAGTTCAAGGACAGCATGAACTACATACCGAGACTCTGTGACAAAGTATAGAGCAACAACAAAGGATTGACAGCTTTATAAGCCTACAAATATAATAACTGTTTTAATATTTTGGGTCCAATTAATTGTTAATCTTTGTTTTGTTGCTTATTACTAGGAAAATACCCTAATTCTGCAGCAGCTACTCCCACTGCGGGCCCAAGTGGCCAAACTACTGGGCTACAACACGCATGCTGACTTTGTCCTTGAAATGAACACTGCAAAAAGCACGAGCCATGTGACAGCCTTTCTAGGTTAGTTGTTCTTTCCTAAAATTAACTGCATGATTTCTATTCCCCCTCCCCATGGCTACCTTGCTATATCGTATCAGTTTAATTGTTTATGTCACCATTATAGCCCTTGCTTCATTCTGTCTTCTAATGTCTTATTTGGAGTATTTATGGTGATTCCTTCCATGCCATCTCCCTATATTTGTTGCCAAAGGGTATTCAGTAGTGATAGCATGGCTACCTACAAACTTGTATGAAATAAGATGATATATATGATGTAAATGAAAACAACATACATAAACAAAAAATACACATACTCCAGATACCACTTACTAATATATGAAAGTATGAAGAGCAGAACTAATAGATTATTTAATACTTTTAAAACCATGTTTCTGACTTGTAGTCACTGATACTCTATTCCTCATCCTTATCCTGCTCTTAATGTGGTTGTCACTGTTCCAGTAACTCACTGTTTTTGTTTTAATCTGAGTGAAAAATGGTTGAATAACTTGGCTATAGTAAAGATACTCATTTCTGTTGTAATCATCTTTAATCAAGTTGGCAAAAGTATAGGGTTTTTTTTAACATTCCTTATCAATCCTTTCAAGTTTTACTCACCTCTAACAACTTCTCAAATTATTTATTGTTTTGATACCTTTTTATTACCATAATTAAGATTAAAATAATAATGTATTAAAATCAGCCTTTAACCCAAATTTATTCAATTCTCCATAGTGACCATACCGTACTTTACCAGTAGCAGGGGCTTCATAAATGGTAATACATCTATTATTGTAGAATTACTCACTTGTCAGACACTTATGAACAGCTACATAATTTTAAGCAATGTTAAAGGGAGTAAGACAAAGGCCTTCCTCAGTAGTCTCTTGCTTAGAAGAAGCAACAGGGAAGAGCTCAAAAAATTGGCGTATACTCAGATGCGTGTTATACGAGAGGATGGACTAAGGTCTTAACAGGTTTGTTGAGAATTTCATTTGCTGGTGATCACATTGCTCCAGTGTCTCTGTAGAGCTCCCTGATTAACTTAATTCCTTTATAGTAATTTTTTTCTCTAATTTGAAAGGGTTGTATGCTCATAATTGTGCTCTTGCTGCCTCTTTTGGCATATACTCACAACTATCTCTCTGTGTGCCTTGTGAGGATACAGCAATCCTTCCCTCTCACTGTGAGGCTGCATTTAAAGGACCATTTCCCTTACATACCCAGGGACATCTTACCATGCATAATAAATTGTGAAATGTTAAGAGCATATTGATTTAACTAAATAAAAACACTCAGGAGGGGGCCGGGGAGATGGCTCAGTGGTCTAAAGCACCTAATTGGAACAGGCTTGGCAAAGCACAGGGACCACGGTTCAATCCCCCAGCACCACATGCCA
>NW_004524577.1:27187746-27207868 GCF_000260255.1 Octodon degus | reverse complement strand
ACACACACACACACACACACACACACACACACACGCACACAAATAAATAAATAAATAATAAAAACATTTTTAAAAAACAAACACTCAGGAATGGCCCACAGTATATAAATTGTTATGGCAAGAAATGTCTCTAGCTAAAATCCAGGATGGCTGTGTTCAAATCATCCTTCTTCATAGAAATGGGATAGTAAGGAACTAAACCCATGTCTGTCAAATGGGTTGAGCACTTTGTAGATAGTGTTGACCAAAGGTCTCATGTGATTTGTTTCCTGTGGCTTTTTAAGAGCTTAACCTCATTGAAGAACATGCACATGCTCAGTGTCCTTACCTGAACATAAGAGTAGTTTGCTTTGCTTCCTTAATTACAACATTGAGTTGGAATTCTCTGACTTCACTTTGTCTTTGGTGATGCTGCTAAGGTGGCTATAGAGCAGTGGACAAGACATTATAAAGTAAATCACTCTGGAAAGGAAAATCTGTCATGTTCAAGCTTGTTCTCATCTCCATTTCTCCTGGTGTCATGTTCAGCAGCACACTAATGCACTGGTGAGTTTGCTCCCAAGAGCAGGAGACTACTAACTTTTCCCCTTGTCCTTCACAGATGATTTAAGTCAGAAATTAAAACCCTTGGGTGAGGCTGAACGAGAGTTTATTTTAAATTTGAAGAAAAAAGAATGTGAAGAGAGAGGTTTGGAATATGATGGGAAAATCAATGCCTGGGACCTACACTACTATATGACTCAAACAGAAGAACTCAAGTACTGCATAGATCAAGAGTTCCTCAAAGAATACTTCCCCATTGAGGTGGTCACCGAAGGCTTGCTGAGTATCTACCAGGAATTGTTAGGACTTTCATTTGAGCAAGTGACAGATGCTCATGTTTGGAATCAAAGTGTTACACTTTACACTGTGAAGGATAAAGCTACTGGAGAGATATTGGGACAGTTCTACTTGGACCTCTACCCAAGGTACTGTTGAGCACATGTTTGGAAGGGGCCTTTGAGATTAAGACTCAGTTCTCTATTTCCTGTGTGTAGTTTTTAGTAAAGAGGTTTAAAATATGGGCTCTGAAGTCAGAATGTCTGATTGAATCACTTACTGAGCACGTTACTTAATTTTTTGTGGTTCACTGTCCTTATCTATATTATGTAGGGCTGCTGAAATGGAAATAGTAGTATCACCTGCTTTATAGGTTTATTATCAAAATTAAATTGATTAATTACATGCAAAGCATTTAGTTTGGTTTGGTTTTAGTTTGGGTTTTGGTTTTGTTTTTGTTTTTGTTTTTGACAGAACCAGGGATTGAACTCAGGTCTTTTGCACTTGCCAGGAAAACACTTATTCCACTGTGCCATCTCCCCAGCCCCTATGCAAAGCATTTAGAAGATTCCCAGGCACATAGCAAGTGCTTAGTAAATGTTAGTTGTACCACCATCATCACTATCATCATTGACTGTATTTACTTAATTGAAGCTTGTCCTCTCAAGTGTTTATTATTCAGGGGCTGGGGAGATAGCTCAGTAGAATGAGTGCCTGCCTGGCAAGTGCAGGGTCCTGAGTTCAACCCCTGGTAACGCAAAAAAAAAAAAAAAAGTTTATTATTCAGAAAACATGTCTGCCAGTCCCCTTCCGTCTGTGACTACTCTTCTAAGTCTGGTTGCGAAGCGGCACGATACGCTATATAGTGAGACTAAGAGTCTGCAGCCAGTCAGACTTGAGTGTGAAATCTTCAGTAGAAAAGCTCATCTATTCCAGACTGTTTATTCCTCTGAAATAACCTTTACAGGCTTATTTGCATGAAGGACCAAATCTCCAACTCACCTGTCCTTGCCATAAATCAATGACAAACATTCAAAATATTATTGCTGTTTCTATAATGTGTGGTAACAATGGACTCCACAGTGTTTTATCAGACACCAACGGAGTTGAATGTCTTTCTTTCTAGGCTGCTTTCTAAAACACAGCCAATTTGATGTAATTACTAATTTTCTTAAAAAGAGCAAATGAATAGTATTGTCCTTAATTGGTAATGTACAGTATAGGTATACAGCCCACTGAGTGTGTGGTGGGAAAAGGCTATGTACCTGCGGGGAATGTAGACTGGTGCAACCATTATGGAAATCAGTGCGGAAACTCCTCAAAAACCTAGGACTACTAGAAATCCCACTCAACCCACATATTCCCCTTATGGGAATTTTCCCAAAAGATCTGAAAATATCATATCATAGTGATATATGTGCACTTGTGTTTATAGCAGCACAATTTGTGATAGCCAAATCTTGGAAACAACCAAAATGCCCATCCCCAGAGGAATGGATGAAAAAGAGGTGGTGTTTTATACAATGCACTATTCCTCAGCTATAAAGAAAAATAAATGCAAAGCCTTCATATATAAGTGGATGCAACTTGAAGATATACTCATAAGTGAAGTACGCCAGGCCTACATATGTAAATATCATATTGTCTTCCTAGTGTAAGAACTCAAAAGAAGAAATAAAAATTGAAAGGTATAACACAGTTAAATGGAAAGTGAAAACTTAAGGATTAAACAAAGAGAGAGCAAGGAGAAACATTAGGCAATATGACAAGGGCAAAACCATACATTTATATAAACAAGATGATTAAGGCAATGGTCCTAAGAATCTCCATGAGGTTTTTAAAAATAGCAGCTAATGGGTAGAACTCTCACCCTGACTAACTGTATGCTTATGTCTGTGAACTAAGCAACTACACTGAGGATAGCAATGTGTAATACTAAAACCATGCTTACAATACCTGGCATTTTGCTCTTCTAAATGTGTACTGCTTCTAGTGTCATCAATTATTGCTATGCTCTCTTTAAAGTAAATGTTTGTTTAAAAAAAAGTAATAAAAGAAAACAAGAGAAGAAAAAATATTTTTAAAATAGGTTTTTTAAAAAGTTTATTTTTAATCATATTTGTTTTTATTCATAAAACAGATTCTCAATCAAAACAAAAACAAAGGCTTTGATGATTTCAACATAAGATTCTCATGCAGAGACTTGTTTTAGTGACTATCATTTTATAAACAAAATATAAAAAGACAGAATCTCAGAATAAAGCAAACATTTGAAATTAAATAAGTCAAATTTATTCTTAAAAAGGAAAGTAGTTGCTCAAAATGGACAAAAAAAGAAATATAGTAAAAAATATCATTATAGTTTTTTGGGCAGTTGTTTTGATTTGTTTTGTTTTAGAGACAAAGTCTCACTGGCTTTGTAGCCCATTCTGGCCTTGAAGCCATGGTGATCCTCTTGCCTTAACTTCCTAAGTGGTAGGATTACAAGTGTGCACCACTTTGGTATCACTGGTTTTTTGTTTGTTTGTTTGTTTGTTTGCGATACCAGGGATCAAACCCAGGACCTTGCTCTTGCCAAGCAGGTGCTTATGCCACTGAGCTGTATCCCTGGTCCATCACTGGTTTTTAAATTAGTAGAAAAATCTTTGATTTTTCAGCTATAATTTTAAAAATTATACAAAGATATTTAAGAAGAAAGTCTGTCTGGTGCGGTACCATCACCTTACTCTCAAACCAGGTATACATAGTGTTTCATAATATATAAAGAGGCATAAAAAATAACAGACTAATTATCAGATTGGTGTAGCTTTCCTATTTTTTTTTTAATTGTATTTGGCACAGGGTGTCACTGCACAGCTTGGATTCATAGTGATCCTCCTATTTTCAGCCTCCCCAGCTCTGGGATTATACGCATGAGCCACCATGCCCCATCTCCATGGCCAGCTCACTGCACCTGGCATGGGCCAGTGCAGCATGTGGTACCTAAGATTGAACCCCAGTCCCTGCACTTGCCTAAGCAAGTGCTTAGTCCTCTAAACTATGTTGCCAGTCTTTTGATAAAAGATTTTTAAATCTATTTACCTATTTTATCTGTTTATACATTTCCAACTTACTATATAAAATCTTTCCATGACAATTCATGTGCCCTCTGAATACCTTGAGGTTGAGTTGGTTGAAATTTTTAGTAAATACAGGATTGAGCTATCTGGCCGGGCCTAAAAATGCATCTTTCGTTGATGGGCATTTGGGTTGTTTTCAAGATTTAGCTATAGGTGTGAATAGGCCTGCCCTAGGCCCACCGGACCCTCACTCCAGCCAGCGTGCAGGTCCAGCGTGTGAGTGTGGCAACCCAGAGCCCTCCAGATCCTCACTACAGCCAACACCCAGGCCCGGCCTGTGAGTGGGACCACATGTCCATCCACCGAATCCTCATTCCAGCCAGCACCTGGGCCAGCCGTGTGTGTGTGTGTGTGTAGCTTCTTCCATCAGACAGGCCCAGTGTGGAACCCTGTGGCAGAACTCCCTACAGAGAGATTAGAGGCAAGACCCACCCAGCTGATCCGGGAACAGAACATCTTGCCAGAGTGGCACAGAGGGTTCATTTCCAAGGCCTGAGCATAAAGAAGTTGAGCACAGCAGCCAGACCCAAGCCACACCCACCTGGACGAGTTTGAACTTGGTAGATCCAGACCTGGTGATAAGGTAATAATAACTCTATCAAAGCTCTACACCAAAGGTCAGAAGACAGTGCTATACAAAATGACAAAAAGAAGGAGCAAAATGCATTCTCAGGCCCTAAGCCCACCCAGAACAAATGCAGGAGACAATATCATAGAAGAAATTGGAAATCACACACCTGAAATCTCTGAAATAATAGCGTCTGAAGTAAACAACTGCAGAAAGGTAAAGAGGAAATCAGATCAGAAATAATTTCTTAAGTTAAAAAAAGAAATAACTAAAATGAAAGCAGTACTAAGTGCTTCTAAACAAGACACTGATTAAAAAATAGAAGAATAGAAAAATGATGGAATCTTTGAATAAGCAATATAGGAAAAAAATAGAATGCATAAAGCAGATTCAAAGTGCTATACAGGAAATTAAAACCTCAATCAAAGATTGCAAAACCGTTTGAATGAAAGTGAAAATAGACTTTCAGACCTTGAAGACACCGTTGCAGCTAGTGAAAAGGTAAGAAAAGATCTCTTAAAAACAACTAGGAGTCAGGAAAAAATGCAACATCTGCAAGACAATGCAAAGATGAACAATGTTAGGCTACTAGGTATTCATGAGAAAAAATTAGTCAGTACAAATGATATAAAAAGAACATGGGCAGAAGTAATAGCAGAAAACTTCCCAAATATGGGGAAACAATCTGACATTCAAGTAACTGAAGCATATAGAACTCCAAATAACATCAACCCAATGAAAACCACACCCAGACATATAATCAAGATCCCAGAAATTCAGCACAGGAAAAGTGTACTAAAAGCTGCTAGAGAAAAGAAGCAGGAAAACCCATCAGAATAATGGCAGATTTTTCTTCACAGACCATCAAGTCAAGAAGAGCATGGAGCAAAGTACCTCATGTCTTGCAAGAAAACAAATTCCAACCTAGACTGATACACCCTGAAAACTCTCTTTCAAGTTTAATAGAGAAGTGAATTACTTCCATGACAAAGAACAATTAAGAAATTTCATGACAACAAAGCGAACCCTACGCAGACTACTAAAAGATATTCTAGAGAGGGACCAAAATGACCACAAGTCCATGAATGAGAATGGAAAGAAACCACCAAATAGGGCAAACAAACACAGGAGAAGAAGGTATACAACAGCAGTCTTTCAATTATTCTTTTGTATATAGCAGCAAAACATTTCTATCAGCAGTCTCTAAAAATGGACTTCTGCACCCTATAGGTCATGATTCTGTCCAAGTCTGCAGGATGCATATCAAGGAAATAGCAATAGCTCAGGCCCACGAGTGCCACCTGGCCACCAGTGAGCATCATGGACACTGTCCACATCCACTGCATACTAGAACTTTGTGCGATAGCCTATCTCCAAACTGTTAGAAGTGCTGGTCATATATTTGCCATTCTAGTATTTGTTATGTTTTATTCTTAGTAATTCTTTACTCTAATGAAAACTTTCATAATTGGTATTTTTGTATATATTAACCTAATCAAATACTATGTAACTACTCTGAATTGATCAGAGATTCATACATATGATACACTACATTCTGGCCTCTTAGTTGGACTCAATTTAGTTTTAATTTTTGAATATTATTTTAAAATATTTAATTTTGCTCTTAATGAATAGAATGATTTGTTCTAATGGTGTTTGTAAATGGGATCACAAGTCCGCATCTTGTACAGCAATTAACCACTAAGAAGAATATATGCAGTGTATTATTTGTTGAAAAAAAAAATAAATAAAAGTAATAAACAATTTGAAAACTCAAAAAAAAAAAAATAAAATATTTAATTTTGAATTAATATTTAATTTTCTGAATATTGTTTAATTTTAATTTTTGTTTTATGATTTATGCTGTTTCTTTGCCTTACAATCTTCTTATGACATGGTATATATTCTCCCAGTATCAGAAACTTTAATAAGTGTGTTTCCATTTTCCATTGACTTTATATTAGTTCTTCCTTGTCTTTTACACACATACATACACACACACACACACACTCACACACCTATATGAAAAAATATGAATATAACCTAACATAAGATTGATATTGTTTTGTAGAAATCTTTAATGACCTTTTAAATGCGTTTGTCTAATATAATTACATTTTACATTGTCTTGCATAACTGCCATTTTAAGAGCTCTTTATTCTTTATCCAGGACCATACAGCAACTTCTCTTGCTTTCTGCATTATGGTCTTTGTTATTTCCTATATGCTACGTCTGGAGGTATTAGAATATTTTGAGTTTGTATAACTGGAAAATATTTTACTTTTAGTTCTCAAAGGTATGTTTGCTAAGTACAAAATTCAATGAGACAGTTCTTTTTTTTTTCAATCCTTTAAATAAATAAGTCTAGTTTCTTACTCATTTACTCTTTTTTTCTAATATGGAATAAGATACTGTTTAATTTTGTTCCTCCATAGCTAATTTTTTTCTATGTATATGCTTTAGTGATTTTTTTCTTTACAGTTAGTTTTAGACAATTTCATCTTTGTGTGTCTTGGTATGATTTTATTTATATTTCTTGTGTCAAAGGTTCATTTTTCTTGGAAATGTGGTGCTGTAATTTTTTTTTTAAAGAACTGGGGTTTGAACTCAGGCCCATGCACTTGCCAGGGAAGTGCTTATTCCACTGAGCCATCTCCCCGACCCTTTTTTTTGCAGAACCGGGGATTGAACTCAGACCCTTGAACTTGCCAGGCAAGAACTTATTCTACTAGACTATCTCCCCAGCCTCGTGGTGCTATAATTTTAACTAAATTCAGAAATTTCAAATCTTTAAATATTTATTACCTACCCCATTCTACCTTGAGAATTCTAATTAAATGAATATAATTTTTTTATTTTGGCACAGAAGTGAACTATTATATGACTGATCTGTGAACTCTTTTTCATGTTTATTTTAGACAATTTTTATTGTTATATTCATTTAAGTTTTTAAGTAATTATTTACAAATATGTAGTCTATTATGAATCTCATTTTATGCATTCATTTCAGAAATATTTTTCTAAAATTTACTGTCTACATCTTATGTCTTTCACATTTCAGTCTTTTAATTTGCTATATAATTATTATTGATTTTCAATAAAGTTAATAATGAGTGAAAAAAAAATTAGCTATAAAAAAAAAATCAGGTCCTTGTTTCAGGTGTACCTACTCACAGATTCTCTCCTTTTCTTCTGTCTGTCTTTCCTTATGTCCTTAGTTGTGATTCTTTTTTTTTTTTTTTTAACCTAAACTGTTAATATAAGCACTATAGTTTGCTCTACTTACACTCCATACAACAGATTTTGATGTGTGGCAATTTCATTTAAAATAAATATGTTCTACTTTCCCTTGTGATGTTCTTTTCAACACATGGATTAGCAGACAGAAATATGGTTTAATTTCCAAGTATTTAGAGATTTTTTTAGATTATTTTTTCCATTATTTCTAGTTTGATTCTATTCTGATTAGAATATACAATTACTACCTCTTCAATTCTTTTAAAGACGTTTTATTTATTTTATGACCAGCATATAGTTAGTCCTGATGAACATTTCAAGTGCATTTGAAAAGAATATATATTTTAATATTGTTGGATGGAAGGCTCTGTATATATTTCTTTATTTATTTATTTTTGTGGAACCAGGGATTGAACTCAGACCCTTGTGCTTGCCATGCAAGTGCTTATTCTCTGAGCCATCTCCCTGGCTCTGATTATATTTCTTAGTAACATTAATCAGTAGTGTTATCATCTGATTTTTCTGCTTGTTCCATTTCTGTTTCTCCTTCAATTTTATATGCTTTTGGTGCATGTATTTGTAGGTACTTTTAATATTACTACATTTTAAAATGTGACCTCTTTACCAAGATGTATCGTATTCATATCTCAGGTAGTAGTCCCTGTAATGTCTGCTGGTACTGTAGGATTTTTTTGTGTGGGGGGGAGGCTGGCTCAGGATGCCTTCAGGGCAGATCTGGCAAGGCGTGAGCATCCTGAGCCTGACTGCTTTGTCTATGCAGTCACTTAAAGAGCTGAGCTAATGGGCAGGCCCCAAAAAGTCCACAAGTGGGGTGTGTGTGTGTGTGTGTGTGTGTTTTGTTTGTTTTTTTTGCTGGCTCAGGATGCCTTCAGGGCTGGTCTGGAAAGGCTTGAGGATCTGGGGATGAACCATAGCATCCTTAAACAAAGCAATCACTTAAACAACTGAGCTAAAGGGCAGGCCCCCTGTCTGCTATTACTGTAGCCAGGCCGCTTTCTTCAGATTTCTACCAGCATGATGTATCTTTCCTTTTTCATCCTCTCTCTCTCTCTCTCTCTCTCTCTCTCTCTCTCTCGCTCTCGCTCTCGCTCTCGCTCTCGCTCTCGCTCTCGCTCTCGCTCTCTCTCTCTTCCCCCTCCTCCCCCTCCCTCTCTTCCTCCCTCCCTCCCTGCTTCTCCTTTTCTCTTTTCCACTACTGAGAATTGAACCCACGACCTTGTGCATGCTAACCAAGCATTCTATCACTGTGCAACATCTCCCTAGTCCTTTTCTTAAACTTTATTTTGAAGTGGGGACTCTTTAAGTTCCCCAGGATGGCTTTGAACTTGTGATCTTCCTGCCTCTGCCTCTCAAGTAGCTGGGGTTACAGGTGTACAGGTGTAATTAGAGCTGGCTTTTTAAAAAATCCAATCTGATAGTCTCTTTTACTTGGTGTGCTATACCAGTTACATTCACATTACCATGTATACAAGTATATTTCATATAATTACTGATATGAAGACATTACAATCTGTCATTTACAGATTGTTTTCTGTTTGTTCCATCTCATTTTTACCTTTTTGTTAGCTGAAGGGTTTTTTTGATTTGGTTTTATCTCTTTAAAGTTTTATTAGCAGCTGCTCAGGGGATTACAATATACATATTTAATTAATCAGCTGTTCACAATATACATCTTTGTCTAAGTACTGTCAGGTACTAATATGCCACTTCACAGCGGCATAAAGAGTTTAAGAGTGTATTCCATTTCTCCCTCTTCATTTGTGCTCTTGTTGGCTAAACTTAGACATCCAGTCCATTGTTAACGCTATTGCTTTAAGTAGTCAGTTACTCAGAGCAACTGAAAGTGAGCACATTTTACGCTTACCTTTATTCCATTTTTAACACTACTCATTTCTTTGAAGATCCAAGCTTTAAGCTGATACCAAAGCCATTTCTGCCTGAACAACTTCCTTTTTTTTCCCTGAACACTTTTTTCATTTTTAAAAAAACAACTTTTCTTTAAATTGTCTTATAGTTCAAGTCTTTTTGTAATGTAGGCTCTTAAGAGTATGTACAAGAAAGTCTGTATTTTTCTTTTTTTGGAAGATATTTTTGTGTTTTATGTAAAGTTCTGCATTTGCAGGTGTTTTATCATGTAAAGACATAAGACATCTGTTGTAATTCTTATTTGTACCTGTCTTATGTGCAGTGTGTGCTTTTCACCTGGCTGCTTTAACATCCTCGTATCTCTCCTTTTGAGTGGTTTCAGAATACTTAGGCAGGTATGATTCTTTCTCCCTTCTTTTTGCTTGTTTTGTATTTATTTTCCTTCCTATTTGAGTTTATTACACTTGTGGTTCAATGTCATAAATTTTGGAGAACTAGGCTATTTTTTCTTTTTTTGTGTGTGTGTGTGTTTTCTGTCTATTCTGAGATTCTGATTATATATACAGTAAGTCATTAGACATTGCCCTGTGGCTCTTGGTGCTCTTCTCTGTCCTGGGGTTGGGGGTGGCAGTAGAGAGAGAGACACACAGAGGGAGAGACAGAGGGACAGAGAGAGAGATTACTCCTCTGTTGTTAATGTTTTCATTTCTAGTATTTTCCCATGATTCGTACAGTGTCCAGCTCTGTGCCTAAATTATCCATCTGGCCATGCATAGCCTCTAGACCATTTAACATGCTACTTTTGGTCATTTTAAAAACTGTGACTGGGCTGAGGATTTACCTCAGTAGCATAGTGCCTGCCTGGCAAGCGCAGGGTCCTGAGTTCAGTTCCCAGTACCCAATAAATAAACACTGATAGCTCCAGTACTGTCACACCTGAGTCCAGTTCTCTTGTTTGCTTTGCCTTTTGTCAGTGAACTTTTTTTATTTTTGTCTGCCTCACAATGTTTTTGAAAACTAGACATTTGTACTGTCTAGGAAAGTAAAGGCTGAAATAAATACTGCAGTTTTATGCCTAAACATGGCCACACATTGACTTCTGCTATGACTTTAATGTAGGAATTTGATTCATTTCATAATTGAACTAGTTTTGGTATCTATTACTGCCATGCTACAAGCTTCAGATTCTTGGCTTGAATTCAGGATGGGAGTTGTTTGCCAGTTTTCTTCAGTATCTTTTCCTCCTTCAATTTTAAGCCCCTCTTCATGCTCTGTCTCAGGGCAGATTTGTCTCCAAGGTCTTGTTCTCTCATATCAGTTGACCACTGTGATTTTTTTACTGGATGTTTGTTAACCTGGCTAGGGGTTAGTCATTCTGTCACTCTACGATTATGCATCAGTCTTAATCACAGCATAGGTTCTGTTCCTGGGCCTTAGGAGTGGGGTCTGTCTGGTGATCCTGCCTCATGTGGGGCTGAGTCCATGATTTATTCTGCCCCTTTTCCATGACTAGAGGCTTTTTTTTCTATTCTTTTCCACAGGTGGCAATGGGTTTTCCCCAGTGCTCTAATAATAGTAGGGTTTGTTCCCCTTGTCCCAGAACTGTAAGGTTTTCCTTTTGTAGGAGACAAGTAATGCTTCATCCCTCACCACAGCAGGTGTACCCTCTCTCAACAGATGCTTTCGCAGTTTTTTTTACCCTGAGTCCAGGCTTTTTTATATGTAACCAATAATATCTGTAGAAAAGACTCTGAAAATGGAAAACTTCCCTTGTCTATAGCTTTTTCTCCCCCTGGTTCCCTATTTTGGCTAGCTCATCACTAGCTATTAGCAGTTTGCTGAAAACACCTATTCCTCTCTGTCTGCCATAGATTTAAAAAGGGGGAAAAAAGAAGGCTTGATTCCTCCTCTCCCCTGTGCTTGAAGCTGCCTGACCTAGATCATGGGTTAGTTGACTGTCCATTGCCCTTCAACACCAGCTCTCTGGTGGATTCAAGACAGGTTACAATTTGCAGATTGTCCAGCATAGCATTATTGTTGTAGTAAAGACAGGAGCACTTTTCCACATCTAAATAGGATGCTGGAAAAAATTTTATTTGTATAGCATCAGCAGAGGGAAAAGGCAAAGTCCACAAGAAAATGTAATGCAGGAAAAGGGGATAAATATAAAAACCAAACTAAAATAATCTACCCCAAATCTGAATGTATTTTTTATTCCTGAAAGAAAAAAGCAGGGAGAGGAGGTAGGAGGAGGAAGAAGAGATCTACTTTTAGACTGAAATAATGGTACACATTGTCCAAGAGTAGAGACCTTCATCACATAACATGCTTATTCCTAGGCCAACTAAAAGTATTTAGTTTCTTTCAGGGCTTCCTAGTTCATAAAAGCTTATTTAATTGCAGCTACTGAATCTTCCCTCTTTGAGTAAAAGGAAATACCTTGTTGTGTGAAATTGATAAAGCTTTTTTATCAATTCTAATTTGAAGGAAAAAACTAGGTGCAGTTTATCTTTTCTTTTGAAAGTGCTTCAACACTATGTAAGCTACACTTATTTAAAATTTACTTCAACTATGAAATAATTTTTAGTGAGTCCCTCTGAAGAAGAAGAGCAGGGATCATTAAAATAAAATGTACAAGGCTTAGGGTAGGACTACAGTCAGCAGTAGAGCTCTTGCCTAGTAACTCTGAAGTCCTGGGTTCTGATGGTCCTCACCAACACACACACACACACACATACACACACACACACACACACACACACACACACACGGGACATTAGGGACTGGGCGTGGAAATGCATACATGTAATCCCAATACTTAGGAGGCTGAGGCAGGAGGGCTGTGAGTTCAAGGCCAGTCAGCACAGTAAACAATGTAAATGCCTATCTCAAAAGAAAAAGTGGGTCACTGCATACTAGATATGTTATATATAATTTAGCATTCAGATTTCTCAATAAAGGAAACCTTAGAACTATAATTCCAAATGATAATGAGATTACTGTTCACTTAGTTTTTCCGTTTTAGCAAAATATGCTGCTTTCTCAAAGGTACATTAAATGTGTAAAAGTTCTTGTGCCAGATATAACACTTAGTGACTGGAAAAGGCCATGTCGGTGTTGTTGCTGGAGAAGGGCTTTCGTGTCTCACTATTGTGTGTTTCTTGTTCCCAGGGAAGGAAAATACAATCATGCTGCCTGCTTTGGTCTCCAGCCGGGCTGCCTTCTCCCAGATGGCACCCGGATGATGTCTGTGGCTGCCCTTGTGGTGAACTTCTCCCAGCCAGTGGCGGGTCGCCCCTCTCTCCTCAGGCACGATGAAGTCAGGACTTACTTCCATGAATTTGGTCATGTCATGCATCAGATCTGCGCACAGGTAAGTGGAACTTTGAAGGCCTGCAGAAACAGAGTTTTTTGTTTTTGGGTTTTTTTTTTTTAAATCATGCCTCCTTTCATAACCTGTTTTCAATTGAGTTAATGCGCCATTGAAAGCTTTGTTGAATATTAAACACTTGTGGCAGAAGAAGTAAGACCATCATTAAGGAAAGATAACAAATACTATGCTCTTTTCATTCCTTCTTTGTAGGAATATGTGTAAGCTTCACGTATACATATAAATTATGCTGTAATCTTTTTTTTTTTTTAATTTTATGTATTTGGTACAGGTTCTCACTATGCAGCTCGGACTTGCAGTGATCCTCCTGTTTCAGCCTCCCCAGCACTGGGATTACAGGTGTGTGCCACCATGCCCAGTTTTGGTGGCATGACAGTGTACCCAGGGCAGGGCTGGCAAGGCATGTGGTGCCAGGGATTGAACCTGTGTCACTGCTTTTGCCTAGGCAGGTGCTTGGACCACTGAGCTATCTCCACGGCCCAATGCTGTAATCTTTCTCCTCTTGTTAATGCTTTTTTGAGGAATTCAGTGATTTTTCAACCTTCTCAACACCCTTTACTCCTTTTCTGACAATAAATATTTTAGCACTTCCTTTTTACTACCCTCAAATTGAAATCACTTCAAATAACCATACAGAGAATTGTGCAGGGGGAAGTATGTGTGCAAGTAGATTAAAATTGATTTCTTTAAATAATCCTAAAATTCATATGTAACCAGAAGAGACCCAGAATAGCAAAACCAGTTCTGGGCCACAATGACAAAACAAGGGATATCATCACAATGCCCAATTTGAAATCATACTACAAAGCCACCATGATGAAAAATAGCAGGGTACTAACAAAACAAAAAAAAGAACTAAGGATCAGTGAAACAGAACAGGAAATGCAGAAACAACTCAAGCACACTCAGCTATTTATCTTTGACAAAGGAGCCAAACACCTTCACTAGAAAAAAGATAGCCCTAGGGCCGGGGAGATGGCTCAGTAGAATAAGTGCTTCCCTGGGAAGCGCAAGGGTCTGAGTTCAATCCCCAGTTCCGCAAAAAAAAAAAAAAAAAGAAAAAAACCTTTTTAATAAATGGTGCTGGGAAGATTGCCTTTCTGCATTATGAAGACACATACTGCTCTCTATGCACTAAACTAAAATCAAAGTGGATCAAAAATCTAAATGTAAAACCAGAAATAAATAATCATCTGGAAGACAGTAGGTAAAACTCTTGGAGACACAGGTGAGGTGAAGACTTTATGAACAAAACACTATTACACAGGAAGTACAGCAAAGAATCAAAAACTGGGAACACAACAAATTAAAAATCTTCAGCCCAGCAAAAGAATCCAACAGAGTGAAGAAAAAATTCATGGAATGGGAGAACTATTGACCAGCTGCTCCTCAGACAGAGAACTAACATGTAGAATATATAAAGAACTCAAATCACATACCCCCAAATTTAAAGGCCCCGCCCCAAAGTGGGCATGTGAACTGAACAGACACTTCTTAAGTGAAGAAATACAAACAGCAATAGGTAAGTCAGAAGATGCTCAACATCGCTGATCACTGGAGAAATGCAATGAAGACAACACTGAGATTCCATCTCACCCCAGAAAGAATGACTGTTATCAAGAAATCAACCAGTAACAAATGCTAGCAAGGCTGTGGAGAGAAAGGAACACTTCTCTCCTGTTGGTGGGAGTACAAGCTGGTGCATCCACTGTGGAAATCAGTATAGAGATTCCTCAACAAACTGAAACTAGAAGTTCCATTACACTCAACTATTCCACTTCTAGGTATTTTCCTAAAATAGCTAAAAGTATCATGCCACAATAATATATGCATACTGGTGTTTATAGCAGCATAGTTTATAATAGCTAAATCTTGGAAATAACCCGTATGCTCATCAATGAATGAATTAAAATGTGGTATTTAGATACAATGGAGTACTAGTCTACCATATGGAAAAATAAACTTAAATAATTAGTAGGAAAGTGCATGCATCTCAAGACCATAATTTTATGTGAACTCAGGCACACAAATTCCAATACCTCATTGCTTCTGTTGTGTGAGAAACCCAAAGGGTAATAAGGAGCAAAACAAAGGACAGATACTTGGAAGTAGGAAGAACATCTTCAAATGGGAAGAGAGAGGGGAGGGAAAAGACATTTTTAAAAACAGAAAAGGAAATGGAAACAAATCTTTTGTAAATGGGAAGGGGAAGAACGGTTGAAAGGAGGGGAAGGGAATGGGAAAAAAAGAATCAAGATATATTATGTACAGGAAATTCCCTAGGATGAATGTGATCATTATATATGGCAAATATGTGCTAATAAAAGCAAGTAAATAGGAAAAAAGAAAAAATAGTTTGTTATCAAGAAAGAAACTGCATTTATAAAGAAACATGCCCTTTGCCTAATTTTGTAACGCATTCCATTTAACTAGGCTCAAACTATTTTGGTTTGAACCTTATGAACTTGTTAATATGTAACTGTTATTAACATGGAAATCTTTAGTAGTGCAACCTGTTTCAGTATATTGACACTAACAGAAATGGAATAGTCTGTGAAATCTTAAGCATCCCTAAAAGAGAAATATTTTATATAACCTTACTAGAATAGTTTTAGATTTACAAAACTGTTGCAAAAATGGCTCATGCAATTCTCACTGTTTGCCTTACCTTTTTTGTGATTGATTGATTTTTTTTTTTTTCAGACAGGGTTATAGTGAGTCTAGATACTAATCTTACCATATATATTTTTGCAAAGTGTTTATATATAACTGAAAATTTTAAGTACTATTGGTATCTACTGCATATATCAAACTTTAGATTACTTTCTGTCTTTGGAGTCTCCTTGTTATTCAGGAATCCATACTGTTCTTGGAACTGAGCTGACAACAGAAACCACTTCAGCAGTCTGCAGGGAATGGTGCTCCATCTGGAGTTCTTTACATTTGGTCCAACCCCCTGCCCCCATACTTCATTTTGTCTTACTGCATAGTCATGCCCAAATATTACCATCTAAAAAACAAAAAAGATGTTTTCTTTATATCCAGTGAGGATACCATTGATTTAAGAAGATTCTCTATGGAAAAAGACTATTAAAGGAAACTAGTAAAATCTCAATAAGATGTGTTTAGTACTGTACTAATGCTGGCTTCTTAGTTGTGATATACATACTACAGTAATAAAAGATACTGAAATTAAGACAGCCGTGCATGGTGGTGCATGCCTGTAATCCCAACTCAGGAGGGCTGAGGAATGAGGATCATCATGACCATGTACACTACGCTGGCCCAAACTCATGATGATCCTCATCCCTCAGCCCTCCTGAGTTGGGATTACAGGTCATTCCTCAGTTATATATAAACGCTTTACAAAAATATATATGGTAAGATTAGTATCTAGACTCACTGGGTTATAGTTTACTCATCTTTATAAATGACCCCTAGAACACTTGAATATCAAGGCAGGCATGAAACAGTCATTGGTTTTTTGCTGGCCTGTACACAGTCATTTCTGAGCATTCAGCGTCCAAAGGCCCCAGACTGGTCCCTAATTACAGTAATAATCAAAAATGTACCTGGGCAGGGGAGATACTCAGTGGTCTAATTCCCTGCCTGGCAAGTGCAACAACCCGAGTTCTATCCCTGGCACCACATGCCATGCCAGCTACCGAGACTGGGCATGGTGGTGCACACCTGTAATCCCAGCACTAGGGAGGCTGAAACAGGAGGATCACTATGAGTCTGAGCTGTGTAGCAATCCCTGAACCAAATATATAAATAAATAAATAAATAAATAAGATTAATAAAGAAGGTCAGCCAGATAGCTCAGCTGACTAAAGCACCTGCTTAAGCAGAGTGCGGCTATCAGGGTTCGATCCCCAGCATGCCTTGCCAGCCCCACCCTCAGGGCTTGCTGAGACAGCGATTGAAACTGGGCATGGTGGTGCATGCCTGTAATCTCAGCGCTTGGCAGGCTGAAAACAGGAGAATCACTACAAGTTTCATCTACATAGTGAGACCCTGTAGACCGTGCAGACCCTATACCAAATACATTTTTTTAAAAAAGAAATGTACCCATTAATTTTTAAGCAGATTTTACTTGTGCCCATCACTTTAACAAGGAGAGATTTACTTGGCTCGTGCTTTTCAAGGGTTCAGTTTGTAGCTGCCTGGGCCCAAGGCAAGAAGATCATGGCAAAAGAACACAGCAGAGCAAATCTGCTTAGTTCAGGGTGACAGGGCAACAGAAAGGGAGCAGCACTGGAGATGAAGGGCAAGGGACCCGTGTGCAGCCCAGCCTCACACCTCCTAAGCCACTCTGACAGTGAAGCATAGCCAGCATGCTCTGTTTAAAAACTAATTCTATATTTTCTGTTTTATTCCTGTCGTTTCAATTTTTTTCTTTGTTATAGTACTGGGGTTTGAACTCAGGCCAGACATGCTAAGAGGCTACAGTACAACTGGGACCCATTACCTGCTCTATTTTGAGACTTTCGAAGAACCTTGCTAAGTGGTTCATGCTGGCTTCAGATTTGTGATTCTCCTTCCTCAGCCTCCCAAGTAGCTGGAATTACAGGCATATGCCATCATGCCTGGCTTGCACACTATGTGAGATAGCCACTTTAGTACTAGAAAATGGGTTTTGATACTAACATTTTAAAACTGACTCATAACTAAATACATGCACATACACACACGTACTGCATTCACCAATTTATTCCTCTCAAAACAGTAAATAATTCTTAAAGTTTTGCTGAACTTTATTCATGAACACAGAATATCCTACTGATAAGCTGTGTTGATGGGATCCTTTGCTTGGTCATCGCTTCATGAGATTGTCTTTGAAAGATCTTTTTGTCTGTTTTTACTTTCATATGCCTTGTAATCTTTGAAGAACTTTTTTAGGTAGTGGTATTTAGAACAAGTGATCTCTACTTTTGGGGGCACAGGTAGATCTATATATTTGTAGTTTTATAATAAATCAGTCCAAAGTCTTCTGTGCTGATGTAAAATGGAGGGTAGTGAATAAGGAGATCCAGAAATAACTTCTATGTCAATACTTCTGACTTTGCTGAGAAATGTATGGTGAATAAAAAAGTTTCCATGTGTATTCAGTAGATTGGTTTTAAGGTATGGAAGCTCATCCTTTGAGCTCTTCCCTGTGGCATTCCTCAGGTCTGATGACCAGAAGAGCTCGTTTGAGCTTGTCACAATAACATTTAAATGTGTCGGCAGGAACTTCCAGTTTTCAAACATGTGGATGCACTAGTTCAATATGTCTGCTATCTCGCCATTCAGTAGTTGAGTTTCACTCCTATTTTCTTTGTTTACACTGCAGGGTAGGCAATTTTGAAGATAGCAATCAAGAGGAAAGAGGAGGTATCATTGGTATCTGTTCCTCTTTCATGTCTTGATTGTGGTTTGGCCTCTTAGTTGTCTGTGGACTTTTGAACTTCTGCAGAATAGAAGAACAGTGCCTCTTACCAGCTTCACTGTGATGGCTTCTTAGGTTGTATATGAAGAGCAATACTATTGAATTTTGAACTATAAAGAGATAATGAATTTAAGGAAACATCAGAATCACAATAAAGCTTTTTAAATTAAAAGTGAAAAGAATGGACAGTCAAAAACTTCAAATTCTGTGGTATGAAATAGCTGTTCAGCTAGACATGATGGCAGACGTATATAATCTCAGCACTCTGGAGGCTGAGGTAGGAGAATTGCCATGAGTTCAAGGCCAACCTGGGCTACATACTGAGTTCCAGACCAGGCTGGAATGCATAGTGAGCCCCTGTCTCAAAAAGTCAAAAAAAAAAAACCTATATCTTGTATGTTCTAAATACTTAAATTGCACACTCTAAATAAACCTACCCTATATTAGTGAGGGAGGCACCCAGTTATGACAAAGGCACTACATAAAAATCACCACTGGATTAAAAATCATTGTGAACCTAGTTGTAGGTCTTTTGGCAGGTTATTTGACTTCAGTGAACTGTATCATTTTTGTATTTACAAAATGACAACAGCAGCAGTTCTTCCCTACTTCCATGGCAGGTTGGAAAAATTAAATAAGTAAAAAAAATTGAAGCACTTTGAAAAGCACAAAGTCATGTACATTTCTGAAGTATCCTTATAACCATATTTACATATAATTCAGTCCTTTTGGGATCAAAACTGAAAGCGGGGTAGAACAGACACCATGAGACAAGTTAGTGTCACTTCGTGGTCAAGAGAACTCACAAGTTCTTACCCTCACTGAGCTTTAGGCAGGTTTTTGTGGAAGATGATAGTAACCAATGAGAATTGTAATTGTTTTTGATAATGTGAAAGTTCTAGTCCTGAAGCAAGAACAGAATGACCCGCTTAGAGTATTGGGGAAGGTGGTTTGCTGTAGAGAAATGTGGCAATAATGCTAACGAGTAAATACTTGGAGGAAGCTGAGGACAAGCGTGGTCAGAGCAGTCAGGGCCACACATGCACAGGCAGACTGGCCGGCCATGAAGAATGGAGACCAAGATTTACTTACTGAGCACACACCATGTGCCGAACACTGTACATTGGAGCTTCTGCATTCCTTCATTTTATCATCTCAGTATGCTTTGAGGTAGATGAGTGTTATTATTCTGTTCCGCCGTTATCCAAGTGAACAGAGTATGGAGATGGCCTTGCTGCAGGTGACCAGTCACGCCTGCCTAGCTGTTACTGCCTTGCTGTCATCTGGGCAGTAGAGGCAGCTTCGCTCCTGTGGTCTGAAGTTGCTGTTGTCATTGGGCAGACTTTTCTCCTGAGTTAAAGAGTGCTATTCCGTGATAATGTGGAAGGAAGGAGTTTGTCCAATTCCATGCCCCCCTCTGCAGAGTTGATGGTTGAGGTTTCCATCCCAGAGAACCATGAGCTGTTTACCAGTAATCTTTGGCCTCTCCTGTTCTCCTCTCCCCCAGCCCTGTTCCAGCACACTGTTGGAGTCACACATGACTTCTTTCAGTATCTACATATATGCATACTTACAATAAGTGCTAAGTAATCTTAAAAATCAAATTGTGAATCTAGTGTCTTTGTTTCTGTTTGGGAAAATGCTCATTGCATTGTCTACATTATTTTTT
>NW_004524577.1:27180026-27187646 GCF_000260255.1 Octodon degus | reverse complement strand
TAAAATCTCCTTCCTGCTCTGTATGAGAGATCAAAGCCAGAGCCTTACACATTGCTAACCAAGCACTCTACCACTGAAGTACATCCACATCCCCCCCAAATGATGTTTTTAAAGAGAGAGAAATGTTCAGCTGAGTTCTTATAGTGGAATTGTTTATTATCTGCTATGCCTGTCATATCATAATTCATATCATAGGGTTGGATTAAAAAAAAATTGTTTCTTCCTCCTGAAATACCAAACACCAGACAAGGCTAGTGCAGTGGGAGGGCTCAGTGGCTCCTAGAGGCCTCAGCTGCCCCAGAACCCATCATAGGAGGCCAAGGCAGCTTCTGCAGAGGCTTCACTGTCAGCCTTCAATGTCTTGCATACAGCAGAAGCCAGGCCAGGGCAAGGCCAAGGTCTCAGGGCCCTCAGTAACAAGGCCAAGACAAGGAGTGGATTTCCATCACCTTCGTGCTAGGCCAGGTGGCCAAGGACATGATGATAAAGGCCCTGCAGGAGATCTTTCTTCTCCCTGCCAATCAAGGAGTCTGAGATTATTCCTGGCACATCCCTCAGGAATGAAGTCCTACAGCTCATGCTTGTGCAGAAGCAAACTTGTGCTGGCCAATGAATCAGGTTTAAGTCATTTGTCATTACTGGAGACTAAAACGGTCATGTTGGCCTGGGGGAAAGTGCTTTAAGGAGCTAACCACTGCCATCCAAGAGGCTATCTCCTCGTCCTTGTGTGGAGAGGCTACTGGGGAAATGATCGACAAGCCCTACACTGCCCCCTCCAAGGTAACAGGCACTAGGGGTCTGTCAGTATGTCTTGATTCCTCAGCCCAGAAGCAGTGGCATCATCTCAGCCCCTGTGCCCAAGCTGCATTGTTGAGGGCTGCATTGATCATGGCTACACTTGAATCTGGGGCTGCCCTCTGGCAGCTTTGCCAACGCCACCTTAGACGCCTTCACCAGGACTTACAGCTACCTGATCCTGGCCTCTGGAAAGAGTCATGATTCAGCAAAAGAAACCACCAGCAGAGTAATGAGACAACCCACAGAAGGAGAGGACTTTGTACCAGCTACTACTCAAACAAAGGATTAACATCTGGAATATATAAAGAACTAAAAAAAAATCAGACCACCACAAATTTAAAGACCTAGTCCAAAAATGAACATCTGAAATGAAGACAATTCTTAGATGAAGAAATACAGACAGCAATAAATATATGAAAATGATCAATATCACTGGTCACTGAGTAATGCAGATTAACACAGACTCCATCTCACTCCAGAAAGAATGGCTGTCATAAAGAAATGAATAACAAATGCTGGTAAGGCTGTGGGGAGAAAGGAGCCCTTCGCTGTTGGTGGGGGTGCCAACTGGTACAGACAGTAAAGCAAAATCTAGCAGCTCATTAGCTGCTAGACACCCCTCCCCTTTTAATGCCTGACTATCAGACAGATCAGAATAGGGCATGACTTCTACAAAATCCGCAGTGGATCACCCTAAATCCCCAAGGCCAGTTCACTTGAGATCTGTCCTTTTTCCTGAAACTGCTTCAGCAGTTTCCTTTTTTTTTTTTTTTTTTTTTTTAAATGAAATTTGCGATCATAAAAACACTGCTAATTATACCAGGCATGGGGATGCAGGCCTGTAATCCCAGCCCTTGAGAGGCTGTGTTGGGATGACCACCATGAGTTCAAGGCTAGCCTACGCTTACAAAGTGAGACCCTATCTCAAAAAGCCAAATAATGATAATGATAACAATAACAGTAATAAATACTTGGAACCAGTAGAAGCAAATGGTTTCTTCACTTGACAATAACTTGTAATACTTCAGCTTGTTTGTTTTTGTTTTTTGAGATAAGATCTTGCTGTAGTTCAGGCTGGATGTAAGTTTATGTATGTCAATCTCTGTGGCATCAAGTTGTCTTTTGTAAAAATCCATAATGGAGTATACTGTATGTGTCCTTTGTCCATTTAAAAGATAATAAAGAAAAAATCTCATTTAGACTTTTCTTCCTCTCAAGAACTCTAAGGAGGTTCCTAACAAAGAACAAGATCCTAACAAGGATCTAAGTATATGTTACTGTGTAGAACTTTGTTGTCAAGACATTTGCTTCAGCAAACATGCTCTAAAACTTTTTGAATTAGAATCTGCAGAATTATTTGTTAATTGGATTAGTTTCAGTCATTTACTTTTAACAATGCTCAGTTTTATGTAGGAAGTATAGTAGTACTAAAGGCTGTCATAGCCCACAAGCTACTATTTTCCCCACCTTCATATTGATTATATTGAAAACTATGAAGTACATTGTAGGGTTCTTCAGATTACAATTTAAATATACTGAACAGAGCTGTAAGCAGCAGTGAGTAAAGCTCAGCAGCCAGGGTGCCGCGCGTGGAAGGGCCCGTGGCTCTGCTGGATCCTACTGCGTGAGCCCTGCCTGCGGTTTGCGCGATGCAATGATGCACACAGTAGCTAGCTGTGTTCCTTTGTCTCTAGAGCTAGCTGTTTGTGAGAAATTAAGCTTTGGAATTTTGTAGATTCTTTGTCTTCATTTGAAAAATATTTAAATGATGTTGCCCAAAGGGCCCACAGCGAAACAGCTGACTGACTTTTGGGAAATTACTGAGCACTAGAGCTATTTTTAGCTTTTACTCCTTGCAAACACTTCCTTTTGTTCTTTAGAATACATTGTTGATCTGTTCTTTAGCTGTCCCCTCCTCCCCACATGGCTTTTAGGTAGAATGAGCCTTCTCTACTCTGCATGACAGAACTGCCTCTTATTTTAACTCTTGAGTTACAGTATTTACTTGTCTTTTTGGGTTTTTTTGGTTTTTTTTTTTTTTTTTAATACTAAACAACTTACATGCACATAAACTCGTATTTTTGCTATTTGAGGTTGATTTTCATCCCTATGTAAAAATGCTGACAAAAACTCGTTTTTAGGTTATCCTTGATCTGTGACTGTACCACCGGCTCGTGTGGCATTCGAGATCCAAGTTCAGGTGAAGCTGCTCCATCTCCTGGAGTGGGACTCATCATTCATTCACCTGTGCTGTTCTGAAGTCTCGGCCCTGGTTTCTCCCATCTCGTCTTTCCCAGTGAAGGGTTGTGCATGGGCAGTGAGGTCATTCCTACCTACTCAGCTTCAGGAGTTTACATTGTTTTATGCACAGTTATTTCAAGAAAGAAGCTGGTTTTGTTGCCAGGTTTGCGGGTAGTGGGTATTTTTGGTTTTGTTTTTGTTGTTTTGTTTTGCTGAAACAGTGTCTCACTATGTAGTGGGGGCTGGCCTCAAACTCAAAGTAATCTTCCTACCTCAGCCCCAAGTGCTGAGGTTGTAGGCCCCAGGTTATTATTAAAGCATGGTTTAAAAATTAAGTTTTCATAAAATAAAACCTTTCTTAAAGTCAGTTTGTCTCTCAGTGATGTGATGAATTGCCAGATAACAGATTAGTTTTAAATGTTTTGTTCATATTCTTGTTTTATAATTAAAATATGTATTAAGTGAAAAATATACTGAATAAAAAATTTTTATACAAGCAAGTTATATAAAATTTACATTTTGTTGTAAGTGCTAGCAAAATCACATAATTTTGCCTTATCTACTGTTAGTAACTATTTAAAAACCACAATTATCAAATTATGCAGTCAACCAGTGTGGTGAACAGGTGCCCTTCTGGACTGGGCCTAAGTGCAGTTAGCATTGCAGAATCCCAAATTCAGGACAGTTGATTATAAGGTTGGCCTTTGCACCTCAGGTTTAAATTCCATCTTTGTAAAACCTTTAGCATTTAGAAGCAGCCAAATTTCTAAGGAACCACACTGAAACCTCACTTTACTTCTCCACATAAAGGAAAAGTTTATTATAAGACCTTCCATTTCATTTTATTTTTATTTTGTATTTTAGGGAAGGGTCTACAGGGTGTCATGGTCTCACTACTAGATCGGACTCATAGTGATCTGCCTGTTTGCAGCCTTCCAAGAGCTGGAATTAAGGGTATGCGCCACCATGCCCAGTCTCAATTGCCATCTCAGTGAACCTCCGGGGTGGGCTGGCACAGCAGGCCCACAAATCAAACCCCCAGGCCCTGCGCCTGCTAGATCTTTTCCAAGATGAGTCATTTTGAACTGTTATCATTTAACTGGAGAATGATGGTACACACCTATAATGTCAACTGCTGAGGAGGCTGAGGCAAGAGGATTATAAGTCCAAGGCCAACCTGGACTACTTAATGAGACCCTGTCTCAGTAAATAAAAAGTGCTAGAGATGTAGCTCAGGGATAGAATGCCCTCTTAAGTTTGATCTTCAGGACCACCAAAGAGGAGGAAGAAGGAAGCAACCATAATTGAATTCTTACCCCCATTCATCTAAAAGATAGAGATGCATAGTAGCATTCATTGTTAAGAACAGTAAATTATTAAAATCCTGGTTCTTATTAGCTGTCATATTGAAGTACTTCTCTGCTAACCTCTGGTAATATGAGAACTCAGTCACCATTAGCTTTTCTTTCCGTTGGGTAACACCATCTCCCCAATGTTTCTGCCTTCTTAATACAGGCTGGGAAAAGGCAAGAAAAAAAAAAAAAACAGAAAAAAGGGGATCTTGACAGTGGCTCAATATCTCACTTTGTGTAATCTTTTTCCTCAAAAATTAAAACAAACATGTTAAGCTGAGATTCTGTGGCATTTCAGAATGGTGACCTTCTGGGATATTGGTTAAAGCCTTTCTCAGGACGTGATGTAGGAGAACAGGGCTTTGGGACCATCACACTTGACTTGGCAATGACCAGGTGTGGGGTGGTAGGGTATGTGATCATTTTGTCAATTTTTGCCATCTATGTCCCTTCTCCAACAATATTACCAGAATTAAAATAAATGTCAACATCTTACTTAACTGCCATATTTTATTGCTCATCTAAGATGAAAAAGTAAGTGGTTTCCAGTTTTTATCACCAGAAACATGGGTTCAAGCCATTTTATAGGATCTAAAATTGTGTTGACTAAAATGCCCAGAATTGCATTTTTTTCCTATTTAAAATAGATCAAACATATTTTACTTTCAATGTCTTGTGATGCCAATATATTTCTCGATGAGTGTGATTTGAAAATAACAAATACAGATTTCATAAGCAAAAAAAAAAAAAATCCTGGTTCTATCTCTAGTCTCTGTATTCTTTGTCTCAAAATGGAGATAATAGTTATGATAGCTGAGCATGGTGACATACACCTGTAATCTCAGCACTTAGGCTGAGGCAGGAAGATCACTCAGAGTTTGTGCCCATCCTGAGCAACATAATGAGAACAAGGTCAGTCTGTACTACACAGGGAGACCCCGTCTCAAAAAAAATAAAACAAAAAATAATCCAAAAAAGTTTGTCTCATGATTGCTTGAGGTTGTAATAAATCAGATAATTCATATAAGGAGCCTGATTCAGTGTCTGGCGCAGTGAAGACTTAATGGGTTGGCAGAAACTGTTTTATCTCTCACGCAGGATGTAATGTTAGACTATGACATATCCGAGTGAGGCAAAACACTATTTCTGAGAATCCTTGGTTCTTTCTTTAAGAATTTCTTACCAGGTTGTTCTCAGCAGAGGTGGCCTAGTTCCATTACCTCATGCATTTAGTCTCCCTCAGCCTCCAGTATTTGCAGCTCTCCATAACTAGAATCAGTGCAATCATAACGGGAAGTCAAGCAGGACGTGTTTTTGCATAACGAGAGGAAGGCAGAATGTGCAGTGGTGCTCTGACATCTGTGCCTCTGCCCGGGGCCAAAAGCAGACTGCTTATTTGCTGCTGATTCAGCATCCCATCTGCTGCTTCTCCGAAGTCAAGTCTTTTTTCTCCTGGTAAGAGCCCTGTAGATGATAAAGTCGGGGAGAGAAGGTTGGATCGGAAGGCATCTGCAGAGGAAAACAGGACCTCGGCTCGGGGCAGATGACAGAATGGCAGCCTCCTTTGTTCCAGTGACCCAGTTGGGCTGGTGCTGAGTCTCTTCTACCAGTGACAGTTTTACAGTTGTTTTGTGGGACAGTGTAAAGGTTATAAAACACTAGCCTGAACAAAACAACAGGGAAGCTGAGTGTGTTGGCGCACACCTGTAGTCCCAGCACTCAGGAGGCTAAGGCAGGAGGACTACCATGAATTGAAGGCCAGTCTGAACTACACAATGAGACCCTGTCTCAAAAATGCAAAAAAAAAAAAAAAGGGCAGGGGTAGACAACACTGGCCTAATGGAATAAGTTTTCTACTTTTCTACTCCACTAGCTTTTCTTTTATTTATTTTTTGGTGGTACCAGGGATCGAACTCAGGACCTTGCACTTGCCAGGCAAGCACCTATTCCACTGAGCTATCTCCCTGCCCGCCACTAGCTTTTCTGATATGACTCAGTCTACTAAATCTGGCTCATTTCTGTTATGATCGTGATTGTTTGATATTAGAAATCAAAACTAGAGGCACTCTACCACTGAACTATAGCTCCAACCCACTTTCTCTTTTGTTCTTATTTGGAAATGGGGTCTCATTAAATTGCCTAGGCTAGCCTCAACTCAGCCATCCTGCCTCAGCCTCAAAAGTAGCTGGAATTACAGGTATATACCATTGTATCCAATTGGCTTTTTCAAACTGTTTTAAGCTTTTCTTTTTAAAGTTCTGATGGAGGCCCTTACAATCAGTCCTTTATTTTTAATCTTTTGAACATATCCCTTGTTTTTCTCTTTTTCTTCAGTATTTAACCCACCTCACTTTACAAGTAGTTCACAGACTTAACTCTTACTGAAGAGATCTTAAGATACCGTCTTTCACCCAATCCCAAAGATCCAACTCAGACTTCCCATAACATAGTTATCTTAGAACCACAGATTTAAAAGTTTAGAACATACACAATGGGTATCAGATTGGGATATTGTCATAGCTCCTTAATTAATAAAAACTTAAATAGTTAAATAGTAGAGTGATGAGTACACTAGAGAGGCATGTATTGAGTAAACAAAAGCAAGCCACTTGAAAGAGCTGTTGTTGTATGGCTCTCATTTTATTGTATTGTATTGTATTGTATTGTATTGTATTGTATTGTATTGTATTGTATTGTATTTTTGGCTCTCTTCATTTTAATAGATAAAAATTGAAACACAGTTTTACTTTCAACATTTAAGGCTTGTTAGCCTAGACTGGTTATTTGTCTTAGGATTTCTTATTGAATCTTCTACATTTGTTTGTAATTAAAAAAAAAATTATACTTCAGTATGGAGTACTTTGAAGTTATTTATATTATTAGGCTACTGTATTTTATATTCACTCACATGGAGTTATTCAGACATCTCATTATAAAGCACAGTTGTCTGATTATGCCTTGGGTTTTGGTGAGTTTTAATTATAATACATATAGTTTTCATTCAGTGCTTTACAAAATACTTTTGTTTCCTTTCTAGACTGATTTTGCGCGATTTAGTGGAACAAATGTGGAAACTGACTTTGTAGAGGTGCCATCACAAATGCTTGAGAATTGGGTGTGGGACGTCGATTCCCTCCGAAGACTGTCAAAACATTATAAAGACGGAAGCCCCATTTCAGATGATTTGCTGGAAAAGCTCGTTGCTTCTAGACTGGTCAACACAGGTATG
>NW_004524577.1:27156245-27179121 GCF_000260255.1 Octodon degus | reverse complement strand
TGTAGAAAAAATGAAAGTAAATTAGAATTTCTTAGTGAAAAACTGGTGGCTGCTTCTTATATAAACTTTATTTTCTTTTTAATAATAATGGATATTACACCATAGAGGAAAGCATGTTCAGTACATTGGAATGAAAATTCTGGGACACACACAAGGAAAAAATTTTTAAATTATAAAAGTAATCCTATGCCTTACTCCTCATTTTATGAATGCTCCTGAAATCAGTTTTTGAAATCTGTGATCTTGTCTTGTGCGAATGTATGGTTGTCTTCAAAATGTGTGATTTTTATGTAACTAGGTCTTCTGACCCTACGCCAGATTGTCTTAAGCAAAGTTGATCAGGCTCTCCACACCAACACCTCGCTGGATGCTGCGAGTGAATATGCCAAGTATTGCACAGAGATTTTAGGTATTGCAGCTACTCCAGGTATGCAAGTTCTACAATTCCTAAGCTCCTTTCTCCTGTGAAGCACAAGGAATATTTCCAATACTACAGGGGTGGTAGAGTTACGCAGGCCTGATTTTGCTTCTTTCTGATTTCTGTAATCAGGCCATGACTTTCAGGCATACTGTCCCCTTATGAGTTATCCTGTCCATATGTGCTTGAAGGAGAGGTGGCTCCAGATTCACAGCATTTTAAGGTAATCAGGCATGAGCAGTTGGCCTGCTCCCAGGAGCCCAAAGAACCATTCACACTTGGCAGCGTACTCTTGGCCTCTCCTGCCTGTATGCACCAAGGCTTCCTTCTGAGTTTCAGTCGGAAGATGGCAGGAGAAAAAATTCTGGAGAGAAACACACACTTCTCTTTCATTTCCGATTCTGATTCTGAGGTCAGTTATAACATTCGACTTCCAGTTTCAAGCCCGAAGCTTATGGGATTCATTAGTATGTGTGTGTTTATGTATTTTAGGCCAATACGTGTGTGTGTGCGTTTGTGGCAGTAAGTTTTTTCCCTGAGGAAATTGTTATAAAATGAATCAGCCATAGTTATAGAGATAATAACGATAAGGATAGTCATTTGAGTCACTGTGGCCTCCTCACCTCCTTTGACGACCTGTTTATATTAAGCCGTAGAGCAAGTCCATGCTATAAGCCACTTGGGCAGACCCCTTCTTAAGGTAACCCTAGAGACAGGTTGGACTAGCAAAACCTTTGCTTTTCAAATAGAGTTTTGTTTCAGTGCTCATCTAAAACAAGTACCATTCTATTCTGATAAATTTCAGATAGCTAAATGGTGGCAAAAGGCTACAAGGTATGGCTCTGTGGTAGAGCACTCACCTAGCAGGCACAGGGCCATGGGTTCAGTCTTTAGCATCTGAAAACAGGCCAATATTAGAACGTTTTTGAAACACCTAGATAGTCAAGGGTTAAGAAGAACTGAGGAATACCAAGCTACCTGGTGGGTGTGAACAAAACCTCTGAAACTGTTGTCAGACATTCCTGAGCTTTGGCAGAAACCAGTTCTGAGGCTGAGCTGTGGAGGAGAGAGGTTTGTAAACATCTTGGCCAAGGGTGCACATAACCCAAGTACCAGAGGTGAGATCCTATCATTCACTCTCTCCTCCCACGGAGTCCTTAAGGGGAAATCTTAGCTAGCTGAGAACCTGGTAATTAACACTTGCTCTCACATTGATTGAAATGTATCTTCTTTTAAAGGTACAAATATGCCGGCTACTTTTGGACATCTGGCAGGGGGATACGATGGCCAGTATTATGGATATCTTTGGAGTGAAGTATTTTCCATGGACATGTTTTACAGCTGTTTTAAAAAAGAAGGGATAATGAATCCAGAGGTATTGTCTGTACTTTTTTTCTTTTGTTAATTTTGTAGTTGCCTTCTTCCTTTTAACTCTTAGTATAAAAAATTTATGACATCTAGATTTTAGAGTATAAAGTTTGGTAATAGCTTTTAACTTTAAAGTCTTGCATCTTCTCAAATCATTGAGCATCATTAAGTTACAGTGTACAAGTGATTAACTCTAATTCTATAGGGTTAAAAAAAAGCCTACTGCATTTTCTTGCTTATTAACATTCCAGTATATTGCATAATTAAAAATTCAAAGCCTTGTTTGTGCATTTGAGAATTTATAGCTGCTAGTTTTGACATGTGCTGTACAGTGTTAAAGTTTTATAGGGGTTTGGGAAAGAAAAGTAAACTTCTTCCTGATGTAAATGGTCTCTCAGTGTTTTGATGATATTTACACACTTTGTACCTCTTCTATGGGAGGCACCCTTTTTCTTCGGCTAGATACTCTACCTACTGTATAGTTTGTAACCTAAATACGTGTAGGTAATTTAAGCTGCATCATTAACCTAAGCCAGTCCTCCCATGTACAGGGAGTGAACTGCCAGGTGGCAGCCAGCCAAACCCTCCTGTGTTACGGCCCCTCGTCTCCATGCTCACAGGAGACTCAGCTGTCAGATTATTTCTAAAGTCGATATTTTTTTCTGTTTTTAAATAGTTTGATTCAGAAATAAGAGAATAGATTGTCAAATTGAGGTTATGTGTTTATTTCAGTCAACTGGTTTATTCTCTGAATTATTTGTTAAGTGCACAGGGCCAGGGAGACATCTCAGTGGCATAAGAGCCTGACTGGCATGCACAAGGTTCTGAGTTCCATCCCTGGTACAAAAAAAAAAAAATTGTTATTTGGTTCAACTACACAGTATTCACACATATGTATTAAAATATATTTGGTATAATTAAAAACCCCATTTCTTTCCCTCCTCTTCCCCTAAAGAAACACCTCTAAGCTATCAACATCTCCCATCCCACCACCCATCTGACAGGTCTCTTTAAACCTCTATCCGTTCTATGGAAGGCCCACTACTAACTGTTGTTCTCACAGGACCTTCAGCCTTATGTAGCCTTTCATTCCTTGCCCATTTCCTTGGAATTCAGAGTGTGTGAGGGAAGCTTCTATGTCTCTATTAACTGCCCTGCTCAAAAGTCATGCTTTCCAGTTTGAATTGGTCACCCAGGGTTACTGTGTAGTTCTGTTCCGCTCCCTCACTAATATCCTCCAGTATTTCCCCTCTTCCGTTAGCAGATGATTGCTTCTCTTTTTTAAGCACTTGCCTTGCATCGGGAGGCCCATGTCCCATCGCCAGCACCACAAAGCGGGGAGGAAGGAAAGATCATTGGGAATACCTTCATCTTTCTCTCCCTGGGCTGGTTGAGTGTCTCTTTCCAAACTACTTGGAGCCAGAACAGTTTGTTTTAGAAGGGTCATTCCTATAGATTTTACTGATTGAGCAACCCTAATCAAAAAAATCTGAAACCCAAAATACTCCTAAATCCAAAAATTTTTAAGTGTCATGTCAAGACTCCAAAAGTTTCAAAGTTAAAGCATTTTGGATTTCAGAATTTTGGACTAAGGATGCTCATTGTGTACTTACCTTGCTTACTCCTATCACAGAAGAGATGTTTCTGACCCCAGCATAACTTCTTTGCTGTCCTGGAGGAAAACTCACTACCAACTATGGTGACTCCAGTCAGCACTGCTGTCCTGTTGTTCTATGACAGCATAATTTCTTGGTGTGAGAAAGTTTTTACAAACTTCCTGCTTTATGCTCACCAGCTGAACCAAAAGTCATCCTCCTAAGATGCTACTAACCACCTTTCACCAACACCAGGGACCCTCATACACCTTTTTCTTTACCCCTGTGTTCTTGTTGTCCTCATTGTTCCCAGCCCATCCTCAGCACCCAGTACTCCCTGTGTGTTGTACAAGGTTATGTTCCCTTAGCTCTTCCTGCCTTCACATATTCATTCCTGTTGCTTTCCTAAATGGCCATCTTCCTTGTCTATATCTCTCAAAAGGCCTACCATTCTTGAAAAGCCACTCATTTGTGAAATCCTCCAGATCCTTAGATCGTGAGAATGGACTTGGGTATGCGGAAAGGCATTCAGTAAGCTTTTGCTCATGGATGCAGTGTTGTAGGTGTGGCTTTTGGGAGGGCTTAGCTGCTGTTTTGCTCTGTTTGGGTTTGTTTTCTTTATTTTTTTAAATTTTATGTATGTGATACAGGGTCTCACTCTACAGCTGGTTCTCATAGTGATCGTCCTGTTTTAGCCTCTCCAGCTCTGGGATTACTGGTGTGCACCACATACCTGGTTTCAGTGGCCAGCACCCTGCATGTGGTGCCGCTAATCAAACCTGGGTCTTTGTGCTTGTCTAGGCCGGCGCTTAGACAGCTGAGCTATCTCTGTGGCCCAATGTTTTACTTTGTTCTTTGTGGGGTTTTTTGGTGGTGGTTTTTGGATGTTTTTGTTTGTTTGTTTAAGAGGGGTCTGATTATATAGCTCAGGCTAGCCTTGAATCATGGCGATCCTCCTGCCTCAGCCTCCTGAGTATTGGGATTATAGACATGCACCAGCATAGCAAGCATTTCTGGAATGTTTCATGTAACTATGTATAACTATTATGTAATCCGAGTAAGTACATTACAAGATATTTTATACCATAGGATACAAATCTTTATTTTAAAATATATTTAGGGGAAAATCACATCAAAATGTTGTCTAAAAAAAAAGTTATCTAGTAGGTGTTTTGGGTGGTAAGTATGTGAGTGATGATTAACTTTCCCTTGAATGTTTTGTGAGGCCCAGTGTGTGGCTTGTTTTAGAAACTGAAAAGAATATTTTAAAGAGTGAAGGTCCAGTTCTGACATCTTCCTGGCTCTGCCTAGTTGCTGGGCTTCCTGGCATAGTGTATCCCACGCCCCCTGCAGTTCAGCTCTGTGGTCACCACCTCTGTGTGTCCACTCGGGATCTCATCCCCAGGACCATCTGCTCTTTGGCTGTCAAGGTAGCAGCCAAATCACAAATCCCAGCGGCTCCCAAGCTGTTGGTGAGTCCAGCACAAGCAATCCTGGTATTAGACTTCTCTGTGCTGTGTATTGTCAAACTTCACAGCTTGGCAGGCTGCCGTACTGTTCACTGCAGCAGAGGAGCTGGGGTTGAACGTAGAGAAGGCAAGGTCCCAGCAACTCGGAGCTATTTCATGAGGACATTAAAAAGTTTCCAGTTTTACTAAAATTCTGGATTCAAAAGTATAGTGTAGTGTATGTTATATGTCATGAGTCTAGTTTTAATCTCTTTCCTTTGACTTTATTTTCCTTTCCTTTGAAATGCTGTGAAGTGTCCCATCATTTTTGCTGTCATAACAATAGTGGACTGGGCTCCAAAAGCCAAGCAGCTCTTTGAACTCCACCCTTCACTGCAGGGCAGATACTAGAGCTGCTGCCTCACATACTGTACTGTTTGTTTTTGTAGGTTGCTTTGTTTTCCTCTATAGATATTTACTCTAACACGTGATTTAAAGAATTTAAATACAGCCAGGGTTGGTGGCATGTGCCTGAAATCCCTGTACTGTAAGTAGCTGCAGCAGGATTGCAAGATTGAGCCCAGTCTGGGTAGCATAGCAATTAGCAAGACCCTCTTCCAAAACAATGTATTAAGAAAGGGCCGGAGAGATAGCTAAACACAGAGGCCCCAAGTTCATGCCAAGTACCACAAAAGAGGGAGAGAACAAATTCAAATACATGTTAAAGAGTCTTTTGACAAGGCTCCTTCCTGTTCTGCAAAAAGCTTAGATGGTTACTCCTGTGCTGTCATGTATAGAGAAAAAAGTGTCATTCTTCAGAGCAGTAAGCCACATGTTGCCACTTTTGATCCATAGTCAAGTCTTGTCATTAACTAGCACTGTAAACCGTAGTATCACCTGTAGCATTTTCAGATTGTATGCACTTCTTTTAGTTTCAGTGGGTAGTTTCTTCCCCAGGGAAAAAAATAGGAATTTTTGGCTTGGGGGGTTTGTTTTTGTGTTTGTTTGCTTGTTTGTTGGTTTGTTTTGGGGGTTGTTTTGGGGTTTCTTGACAGGGTCCAGCTATGTGTAGTTCAGGTTAACCTTGAACTCACGAGGTACACCAGGCTGGCCTTGGCCTCACCGCAGCCCTCCTCATCCTCCCATAGTAGCATTATAAGCATGCACTATTATGTTCGGCTAAAAATACTCATTTTTATGGTATCAAGTAATTAGTGCTCAATTTGATCTGAACAATCAGCTTATCATGCAATCTTTTCTGCCTCACGGTCTCATCCTCTCTGACGTGTGTTCACATCATTTTGAGAAGACAGCGGAATAGCCTTCAGGAGTCAGCAGCTGTTACTGTCTGTCCCAGGCACCAGACAGGCTGCAGGCCTGGAGCTTGTATTTTAGGAACCTTACTGGTCATGCAGCACAAAAGCACATCTCCAGGCTTCTCTCATAGCTTCTTGCCATTCTCCAAAGCCCAGGGTCTGCTCTGAGAGAAAGCTCAGATCCTAGCAAGCAGAACTGTAGCCTGAAAGTAATGCCACCTATGTTTTTATTTATAAGTTTTACATTATTCTTTGTAGTAAATAGATATATCTTAACTTTTTAGCTTATTAAATGTTACCCAAAGTCTTTGTTTTGGGTATAATATAGAGAAGTTGTCTCGTTATCAGACATAACTTACTTCTCTTAACTATGGAATAACTGCTTAAGATTAACTCTTCTGGCAAGCCCTAGAAACTGTTAAGGATATCTTTATGGTCACCAAATGTAATTTCAAAATCCAACAGGTAATCACAGGGTTGAAAAACTGGGAACATTTTAACTAGGGCCATTTCTTTTTATAAAGCAGCTTCATTGTGGGAAAATTTCCTAAGAGATAATAGACATTGTGGATTCAGTGGCAATTATATTGTTAAGTCAGAATTATCTTCCTCTTCTTTTGCATTTAGAGAAATTGCTAACCTTTGTTTCATCACTGAAGGAGTACAAGCATCACCTCAGAAATAGCAAGCAAGTCAAGATAGTTATGTGTAAGCTTTTCAGTCTATAATGCCCAAAGGAAGTAGCTAGATCTTACATACAGTGACAGTCGCAAAAACCTGAGGAATTATTATATTAATAATAATATGACTATTTTGAGGCAGTATGTTAATTTAAATGAACTGAAAATGTCTCCTGAGAGAATGAGAGTTAAGCATGGCAGTATTCTTTAAACAGAATCGTTGACCAGATCGCTATATGTCACTAAGAGAGAATGGGTAATTTTCTCTCTTGAAGTCCTGACAAATGGATCCAATTCTCATCTCCACTTCCGCTCACCTGCTCTACCACTCAGCAGGTGATGTGCTGGTGTCTCCACCTTTCCTGACAGCCTTGGGTTTTGCCTGATTCAATGAACAGTGAAAGGAGATAAACTTAATTCTTCTTGACTGAATATTCACAAAGCCAGACCTTCTAAGTCTTGGATCCCAACCAAGTAGAAGCTGTTTTGATTTTTTTTCCCCCTTGTGTTCCTCCAGCCTTTGTGCTTCTCTTAGATCTCTAATAGTCTACCTTATTACATTTTTTTCATCTTTCTAGGTCATAAGGTAAAAGGAACTATTTTCTTTATTTCCCTTTTTTGCCTCAAAACTGTGTATTGTAGTACATGCGTGAAGCCCTAGGCCTTTCACAGCTCCATCCCCCATACCTATTCCTACCCAGGGTTCTTTTTCCATCTACGCTCTCCCCTGTAAGTAAAGATTTGTCCTGCTATCTTCACAATTTGGAATTCTGTTCAAGGTTTCCAGGGGCCTCTTCCAAACAGACAGTTCCTACTACAATTCTTGTTTTCATCTCCGACTACCAGCACCAGCCTTGCCTTCTTTCCCACCAGTGTTGCTAAAGGTATTTTTTTCCCCACCCACACTCTTCCCCACCCTCATAGAAAACAAAGGGTGTGTTGAGGAAAGGAAGTTACAGGCTTGGAAAGGAAGCTGTCAAAGTCCAGTTGTAAAGCAGCCTGGTTAGAGCTTGTTAGGTCCTAATTATGATCACCTGGCCTTGCCCAGCGCGCTCTGCCCTGTTGCCTCTTACTTGTGTCAGCCAGACAAACCTGTCTCTGCTCCCCAGTGTCAGAGGGCTGAGAGGCAGTGGGAGCTCACATGTGCTGCCTCAGATGCCAGAGGTATCAGGAGACCAATCTGTTTGCCGTGTATGTTTTCATTACTAATAGATGATGAGTATCCTTAATTTGGATAATTACGATTGTGATTAAAATACTGCTTCAAAATATTCATGTTCTTGAGTAAAATGAGTACCTTGTCTCTCCTACTTAAGATTCCCACTAAATTGTACATTTGGTTTCCTGCTAATAGTGGAGATAAAGTTTCCTGTGCTTTTCTCTAAGGAAACCAAAAGAAATTTTAAGAAAAGTGTCAAACCAGAAATGCATTTACTTCCTGAACCTATATATGGATAACTGCATTTGAAAGGAAATGAGAGCTAAGATTTATTTACTACCAGCTGGGTATGGTGGCTCACACCTGTAATTCCAGAACTTTGGAGGGCTGAGGTAGGAGAATTGCAAGTTTAAACTCATCCTGGGCAACTTAATGAGATCTTTCTCAAAATAAAAAGGTCTGGGGATATAGCTTAGTGTGAAGGTCCCACATTCTGCATTGTCACAGGGGGGAAAGAAGATTTGCTGAAGACAACTACATGCCAGGTATTATACAAGACAGTGGGCAAAGTACTGAAATGACCTACATGGCCAGAACAATGAACATGTTACAGATAAGGTGACGGGTAGGCCTGAGATCACATAGCTGAGGTCAGAGCAAGATTCGAACCTGGTCCTAACTCCAGAGCTCCTAATCTTGCTTTTGAAATCATAAGTATTAGAGATCCTTTAAGATTCAAAACCAGAGGTGACTGACACTGATTTTTCTTTACAGGAGAATTTATAGCAGTTGTTAACATGTGCACATCCTCCAAAGGATGTTACCCGTCAGAGAATGTTATTGTCTTAGGGCTTCTCTTCCTGTCTTCCTCCCAGTTAAAGTTTCTTTATTGTGTAAACAAAGTTGAACAACTTTGGCAAAGACTCCCTCCACCTGTGGCAGATGTTGCCCAGACTGTATTCTCCCAGCTGCAGAATCTGGTGCCCTCCTAAAACACAAAAATTCACTTAACTACTTTTTTCCCTTAGCAAGAGCAACGCTCCGTTAACAAAATGGCTCACAGAGTGTTCTTAAAACTTCATTGCAAAGGAAATGAAACTATTAAAAGGCCATTGCTCTGTAATTCAGGAAATTGAATCAGCTTATTTGGAGCCTTAAGCAGAGGAAGACTGGAGCTGTGCTGAGCCACATAATATGAGGCTGAACAGTGCCCTGTGTGAAAGCACCGCACGCAGAGGCTGCGCGGTCCCTCAGCGAGACTGCCTAACTGCCAGTGCCTGCCTTTCTTTACCTCCTGGAAGTGCAGTACTTTACAAAAGTGGAAATACTTTGAATTTGGAGTCATTTTTTTCTAATCTTCTACTTAGCCAAAAAATAAAAATAAAAAGCAAAAAGCTGCGGCCAGGGAGATGGCTCAGTAGAATAAGTACTTACCTGGCAAGCGCAAGGGCCTGAGTTCAATCCCTGGTTCTGAAAAAAAAAAAAAAAACACTCCTATTTAGATTTTCATTGCAGTTTATATAATATTTGTGGAAATATTTAGTAAATAAAGGATATATAGTACAAAGCTTGAACATGGAAGAATTTCTGCAGGTAAATAATTATTCAGCTTGGGCAGTAGGTATGTGAAGGTGCATTATGTTGTTGCTTCTACTGCTAGTATGTATTTTAAGTTTTCCTTAATAAACAATTTAAAGTTATTTTTTGTAGTTAACTCACATTCTCTATATTCTTCCTGTCCTGCTGCACCCAGAGAACCCAGTGTCTCCTTGCTCCAGATACTGATGTAAAATATCAGTCAAATTCAGACACATTGAGCAGGAAAAAAAGGGAAGGGTTGGGTTGAAGAGTTCTGATATGCTCCTATTACATGAACATCATACTCTTGTTTTACACTCTAAATTGCTGTTAGAACAGAAGTATTATTGCAGACTATAAAAGAAATGACACTCTGTGTGTTGCACCATGTTCTTCCTAACGCTAAGTAATCTACTTTCTAGTCCTCATCACCAGAGTTGTAAGGTGGTTCAGTAGCAGTGATTACAGGTCCTCTTGTTTTTAAGAAAATCTGTCCAAAATTTACAAGACAACAAGATTGCTATGTGCCTTTTCCATGTCCTACTAAAACACTTAGAAGCCTTCCTGGACCTCTGCAGCTCCAGATCCTAAGCTAGTGGTGGCGAACCTGTGGCCCGTGCACTGCAGCAGGCAGAGCCCCTCCTGGCAGGTGGGCCAAGTCGCCGTAGCAGCACAGCAGCAGATAACAGTAGTGTTTCCTAAGCTAATTGCAGTGTTAGCACATTGTGCTAAATAAGTGCTCTTTGAGTTGCAGTTTGAACACTTGGTCTTCAAAGGGCTCACATCATTGCCCTAGACCTATCCTGTATGGTAGCTCACATGGTCACCAAGCACTTGAAATGAGGCTGGTACAACTGGAGAACATGTTGAAATGATAACATTGTAGGTCCAGTACATACCTGCATGCATGCTTGCTTTAGGTGGTCTCACTGTTGGCCTCCTGATCTTAGACTTGTAGAATCAAGTGATCTTCCCACATCATCCTGCAGAGGTGATGCGCCTACAGCATGTGCCCCTCTGCCTAGGTTTTACAGAGGTTTAAATAAAATATTTTATTAAAATTTGGGAAAACAAAGGGGACAGAGGGAGTGAAAGTAATCAAAATGCAACGTGTATATGTATGAAATCCCAAGCTGGATGTGATCACTGTCTCACAGACATATACATAAAAATAGTTTTAAAATTAATTTCACAACAAGACATGTTAACACATGCTTGCAATTCCAGCACCCCAGGGAGGCTAAGGCAGGAGGATCACAAGATCAAGCTCAGCCTTAACTAAGCAATTCAGTGAAAACCTGTCTCAAAATTTAAAAAAGAAAAAGGCTTGAGGATATAGCTCAATAAGAAGGGCCTGGGTTCAAATCCGGCATTCCATGCCAGACCCAACCCGGGGTGTGCTGAGACAGCAACTGAGACGGGGCATGGTGGCGCACCTATAATCCCAGCGCTTGGGAGCCTGAAAACAGGAGAATCACTGCAAGTCCAATCTGTGTAATGAGACCCTGTACTAAATACATTTTTTTAAAAATATGTCTAGTACAAAATATAAGGTTATAGACATGCCTTGTATTATTTCTTTTTCTTTTTTCATGTAGTATGAGTGATTGCACCCAGTGCCTTTGCACTTGGCTATATCCCAACCCCTTTTAAGACAGGGTCTCACCAAGGTGCTAAGTGACCTAGAGAGGGTTCAAACTTGATATTCTCCTGCTCCAGCCCTTCGGCATGCTGGGATTATAAGTGTGCATCACTGTGCTGACTACTATATTTCACTTGGACAGGGCCACCCTAGAGTTTATGTAAGGGTAGCTTATGCTTGCCTATTTACTTAGGACCAGTGTCCATACCGTAAAGTGAAATGTTAGTTGCAAGTGATTTCTATTTGTAACCAAGAGGAAACCTCCAAAATTTTTATTTTATGATTGTATAGCATTAAGTCAATGATTTGGTGGATTTTGTTTTATTTTCCCTTACTATTTACAGTTACCGCTAATGGTCACACCAAGCAGAATCTTGTTATGTTAAAAGTTAGATTATGTTAGTTTCTGACAGTTCTCTATCTCTTCATGCACTCAAAATGGTAATTAGGCCTGTTGGACAAAAGATACAAGGAATATGAACTTAAGTGGTACTCTGATCTATTTATTTTTATGTTTCATTGACCTGTCTTGCTTCCCTAAACGACATGGAAAGGGAAGTAATAATGTGGAATGATGCTGATACTGAGTGACAACTGTTTTCTTTCACTTTATCTGCTCATGTGTTTGTATAAGTAAAGGCAGAGAAACTGGTGTTTGAAAATTCCAAACTGCATCTCCAAAGGCAACGGTCACCAAGGTCCTCATTTTCAGCACCAACCCCAGCATAAAAGCCTCCCCTACCCTATGAGGCTAGAGCCATTGCTTCTCTCGCCACTCGTAGGAAAATGATGGCTGGGTTTTTTAAATGTGCCCTCATTAAAATAGCTGAAGCCATTTGACAGTAGCTGTGCTGCTGTTCTCCAGGTGCCCAGACCCCTGTTCGGAGCCTCCTGGAACACTTGCTCTTTTGGAAGTGCATGAGATGGGATAGCAGGGAGGAATGTGCTCTGCATCCCATCTAGCTCTGTTTTGCTTATATGTTCGCCCTCATAGTCTGCTCACTACTGAAATTAGAAGACAAAACAAGGCAGTAGTAAATGACAGAGCAAAAGACTAGGTTTATGCTCCAAATCTCTTAGCTACCTAAATAAATAAATACTGAAGAGCTGTAATGTGGACAGAAGAAAACATGTAGACCAGCAAAGAGGAAGTTCCCCTCTCTACCCTTCCCCCTCTGTCTTGGGTGTCTGGAGATTTGGAGAACTGCTGTGACTGTGAATTATTAGGCATGATGTTTTATTTTATTAGGTTGGAATGAAATACAGAAACCTGATCCTGAAACCTGGGGGATCTCTGGACGGCATGGAAATGCTCCAGAATTTCTTGAAACGTGAGCCAAACCAAAAAGCGTTCCTAATGAGTCGAGGCCTGCACGCTCCGTAAGCTGGAATCTTTGGTAGCCGTCCATGGCTGGAAGACACGTCAACATCACCCAGTGTTCCTGGCCTGGAAACTGAGGGAGTTTTTTGCAAATGAAAACTTAGATTTCTATTGACTGCCTTTGGTTTTTCAATTTAAAAATTATACAGATGTAAAAGAAATTATAAATATTGTGACCTAAGGAAACCCCACTGGAAAACAATTGTACTATACAATTCCATAAAAATGGATTTGATTTCTTTTGATAAAAGTTTGCTATGAATGTAATTTGATTTTTTTACTATTATAATCTAGATAATATAATGTAAGAGGGCTAAGAATTTTTAAATTGAATCACATACATGACATAATTTGATGTTTCTTATATCTTGAAGTTTTGTACTTGGGATTTCTAAACCGATAAATGAATCATCACATTCCACTGGTAAATATTTTCTTGGAGCCCTGTGTCAACTTTGATCCTCTGTCCTGCAGTAGGGTGTGACCTCTCTTTCACCTGCATACCTCAAGGCCAGAAACATGTGCCTCGATACCGTGTTTGTATGCTGGGTGGGCCTCGTGACTCAGCTTTCAGCCCCACTTCAATCATATTCTTCCTTTTGAGTTTTTTTCTTTTTCCCTAAAGTTCAGTTACAGTGTACCAAAGTTTTGTTTTGCCTTGTTTTTTGTATTGTTAAATGAACTAGCCTGCTGTATGTTGCCCGTCTTTGTACTGTGTATTAAAGGGTTTGTGTTACAGACTCAATTCTACTTCAGCATCCAGGTTTGTCAGTCTGCTGTAGCTGCCAATTAGAACACTGAAGTAAGCCCAGGTGTCTTTTTATTCCCATTTCTAATAAGGGGAAATGACTGCCTCCTTTACTACTCACCTCCCATAAAACGGCTTCAGAGTGCCGTAGCAAGAGCGTTGACGCCAATGTGGAATATTTATGTAGAAATGCCAGAAGAGGGGCCAGGCATAGTGGCATATCCCTGTAATTCTAGTATTCAGGAAGCTGAAGCAGGAAGATCACATGAGTTTGAGGCTAACCTGGGCTGCACAGTGAGATTCTGTCTCCAAAAGAAAATAATAATTCCAGAAGAAGAGTGGATTCAGGCGGAGTTTAGGACAGCTGTGCCAAAGCATTATGTACATGCTGAAACTCATCTCAAGAAGAGGCTTGTCAATAACCTACTTTAGTTGGTTATTTTTATTTGAAGTGAATCTTTGGGCCACTTTTTAACTTCCTTTGTTCTGGGCCTAAATTCCAAGTCTGTATCAGACCAGTAAACTCTCAGCTCTTATCTTCTCTATAGGAGGAAATCAAACAGGATAATTGTTCAATAAAGTTTGCTTTCAGTGGTAGGGATGGACCCAGGGCCTTGTACATGTTCAGTGTTGCTTTATCAGTACCCCTAGGCACCCTCCCCAGTAAACATTGAACACTGCATACTTCTGGGGTGTTTGGGGGGCTTTGGTTTGGATTTTTGGGGGTTTTTATTTTTTGTTTATTTTTTGTGGCCTGCTCAGCCCACCCTAGGGGCAGGGCTGGCACAGCATGTGGTGCTGGGGATCAAACCTTGGTCTCTGCACATTTGCCTAAGCTTGCCTAAGCAGGCGCTTTAGACTGCTGAGCTATCTCACCAGCCTGGTTTGGATTTTTGTTTAGGGTTTTTTTGTTGTGGTGGTGGGTTTTTTTGTTTGTTTTGGTTTTTTTGTGTTTTTGGTTTTTTGGGTTTTTTGTTTTTTGTTTTTTTTTGTCTTTTTGAGACAGGGTCTTACTATGCAGTCCAGACTGGCCTTGAACTCACTTTGTAACATAGACTGGCCTTGACCTCAAAGCAGTCCTCCTGCCTCAGCCTCCCTCGTGTACCACCACACCCAGCTGTATGCTACATAAATTCCTCCAGTGGTAAACCGAGATACACACGAGGTATGACTTTGCTGGCCAGGAACAAATTACAACCTTTCTGTGCTTCAGTCCAAATGCACTGTGTATTAAATAAAATTTTATTACACTAGATAATAAAATTAGACACAGAAATGAAAATAAGAGCTATAGCAACATGAATGGAATTCCAAGATGATTAGTGCTGAGCAGATACCCTAAACAGCCACGTGAAACCCACCCATCCCGTGACACAAGTTACTTGGCCCTTTTCCCTCTCACATTTAACTTCATGTCACTGTCCCCAGAGCTACATTTGTGATTTCTTCCCCCCAGATTCTTTTGTTTTCTGCTTTGTAATGTAAAACAAAAAACTCTCCAGCTTTTTCTGTCATCTATGTGTCTTCATAATAACTCGTATTTTAAACCTTGTTTCTTTTGAAAACTAAAAATTAGTGTGAAAAAGGCAGCCCACTAAAGTTACATTATTGTCCATCAGAATAAACTCACATTTTTTTCACACTTTAATGTTAAAACTGAAAAGGATAAGAGAGCAAAAGCCCAATGTTCTTTTTTTTATTTAGATCGCCTCTTGTATTTAAAATCTACCAAAGAACCACAGCACAAGTACTCATTTAAAAAAGTGTTCATTAACATAGTTCAAAAATAATAATTTACCTTTGAAGCTCTTAAATGTAGCCATCCATTGGCTTTTTCTTCCCCGCATCAGAGCAGTCTTGACCAAGACACTGTGTCAGCTATGGCCATTGTTACAGAATGCCTGAGAATAACCACAGAAAGGAGGAAAGATTTCTCTTTGGCTTGGTTGATGGTTTTCAGTCCAAGGTCAACTGGCTGCATTGGTTTTTAGGCCAGTGGAGAAGCAGAAGCATTCTGGCAAAGGAGCTTATTGGAAGAAAAGAGAGAGGGCTGGGGATCAGCCATGGTTCGTGAGGCCAGCCCTGTACCCGGTGGCCCGCTGCTCTACTGGATCCTACCTCCAGTCTCCATCTCCTCCAGTGATGCGACCAAAATGTGATCTCACCAATGGGTTTACCCACCTGATGAAGTCAGAGCCCTCAAAATCAGTCACCTGCCCCCAAACCCATCAGCTGCCAATCAGGCCTTCAGCGCCTGAGTTTTGGGGGATATTTCAAGTTACACTGTAACACTAAATGGAGGATAACTATAAAATTGTAATTGTAATTGGGCAAACGTGCGCTAGATTTATGGACTAGACCACATATAACGAAGTTCCTGTGGGCCCTTCAGAAGATTTAAGCATATTTGGGGTTGGATTTGTTTTTTTTTTTCTCCAGGCATTTATTATATCGCTGAGGGCAAGTCCTAAAACACCTTTTGCTAGTGTATAGTAGGCATGAATCCTTTAAGGTTTGGTTCTAAAATACTACAGAAAAGAAAAAGTCCTGATGTTATGCCACTTGAAGTATGTTTTTCCCCTCTAGTAATAAATACTGCATGTTCACTGTGCTACTGAGAAATTATCACGTGAGCTACTTCGATCAGTCCTGAGCTACTTCGATCAGTCTTGAGCTACTTCGATCAGTCTTGTCTTTCTAAGGCAACGGTGAAAGATGGGTATTTGTTGCTCTGTGGACAAGAAACTACATTGTAGGGCTGGCGAGATGGCTCAGTGGTCTAAAGCACCTACTTGGAACAAGCTTGGCAAAGCACAGGGACCGCGGTTCAATCCCCCAGCACCACATGTCAGCCAGCCCCACCCCCTGGTGGGCTGAGCTGGCCACACACACACACACACACACACACACAAAAAAAATAAATAAATAAATGTTTAAAAAAAAAAAAAAAAAAGAAACTACATTGTAGGAGACCAAACACAGAGAAAAGCAGCTCTTCAAAGAAAAACTGCTCGTTTGTTTTTTTGTACTTGAAAAATGCCTTAACTAGTAGGGAATGAATTTTCTACTTCATTTTGCCTTTAGCTTTTGTGTATGAAGCAAAGGTCGATGGAGATTCTACCTTCCCAATGGAGAGCTGGTTCGTGTATGACTGTTTATTTTTTTTTTTTTTTTTCATTTTCTGTTGTTCCTAGAACAGAATTTTCCATACTCCAAGGAACGTGCATTAAAAAGTACATTAAAACGTTACAGTGCTGTTTTCATTTGCTGTATGAAACAAAATACCTTGCTGTAACAAAATACCACAGAATTGGTGGCTGCACAAGCAGATATTTAAAATCCAGGTATAGTAGTGGTTGCCTATAGTTCCTGTTATTTAGAAGGCCAAGGTGGAAAGATCATTTGAATCCAGGAGTTACAGGCCGGCCTAGGCAACATTGTAAAACATCCCTCTCAAAACAGTAATAATAATTTAATAATAATTAGTTTGTGGGGGTTTTTTTTTGGGGGGGGGGTTGTGTGTGCTGAGACCAACTTGAAATTACATGCATTTGATTACCAGGTAAAATATACAAAACTTTACTAGATAGTAGTACTTAAGGAAGGAAACAAAAGCCTTTAAGATTTTATTAACAGAAGGGCCAGCCAGATAGCTCAGCAGATTAAAGTGCCTGCTAAGGCAGATGCAGGGACTGGGGTTCAATCCCCGGTGTGCCATGCTGGCCCTGCCCCTGGGGCCCACTGAGACATCAGTGATTGAGACTGGGCATGGTGGTATGAGCCTGTAATCCCAGCACTTGGGAGGCTGAAACAGGAGAATCACTAAAAGCCCAGTCTGTGTAGTGCGATCCTATAGACCCTGTACTAAATACATAAAAAGAATGTATTGACAGGTGGGGGTATAGCTCTGTTGTATAGCGTTTGCCTAGCATATACAAGGATCTGGGTTTGACTCCCCACCACCACACAAAAATATATTGGACTATTGGCAAGCACAAGGTCCCGATACTGCAAAAAAAGAAAAATATATTGGGGGAAGTGCGTGTCCATATCAAAAGAATAATCCCTCTGGACTATAGGGTAGTTAGATCAATCATAGTTGGAACACTGTTCAGGCAGACTTGAGCCAAGCAAAACAGTGTTTGAAGGAGCAAGAACTACATCTAAAAATGTTTTGAGAGAAACACACAAGAATTACGGAATTTAGTCTGGAGAGTAAATTCAAAAGTACAAATAATTGTTTTCAAATACTTGAATGATACGGAAAAGAGAATTGGCTAATTTCTGGCCTCAGAAGACAGCTTAGATATACAGAAAATAGGCTTTGGTTTAGTGTAAGGAAGCAGTTTGGAATGATCGATGTTGACTAGGAATACATTCTGTGACTGTCAATGAGCATCCTTAAATAGCTCGTCGCTGCCTGGAGTGTTGCCAAGCAGAATCCTCCCTCGAGTATCAGATCAGCTTTGGGACTTCCTTACATGATGTTCATCTGAAAAACATCACTGGGTGAAACATTCACAGTCTGGGTCTTAGGAAAGGTGCTAAGGTGGTTACAGCACGGAGAGCATTCACAGTTTACTAAGTGTTGTCTTAATCGTCTGCCACCAGCCAGTGCCCATCGGAGGTGGGCAGTCTGTGTGGATAATCTGGGAACCAGGGGGTAGGGGGTACAGCTGTATATGACCAGAATAATGCTCTTTTGAAATGAATATAGGTTCACTTTCTCCCCTTAAAGAATTTATAATTACTCTCTGCTCATCCCGCCTACTACTGTCTTCATCACTCGTGCATAGAGACAAAATTAGGTTTCCTCGGTTTATCAGGATCCCCCATCATGTTGTGGTCTCCTTGAGTCACGCCTGTGCCGACCTCCATGGTCCTTGCCTGCTATGCAGAGTTAGTAAAGGTTAGTAAGTATACCTTGTTTAAAGTGACTTTTTGCTCAGGCCATGTGACACACATCTGCAATCCCAGGGACACTTCAGAATGGGAAAACACCAGCTTGAGGCCAATCTGGTCTACATTAGGACAGCCTGGATAACACAGTAGGACCCTGTCTCAAAACAAATTATGAACGAAACCACTTTTACTATAAAATGCATTTTTCTACAACTGCACAATATCTAATTTATAAGTGAATGTGAAACTAAAAGGATAGGAATATAGCTCAGTCAGCACTGCAGCACTTGCCTGGTATGCATGAGGGCATGGTCAATCCCTAGCACCACAATATTTTGTTAAAATAGAAGTGATATAAATTCTGTTCACCCCAGCCAGGGGCAGTTTCTGCACACACAAAAAGGCCCTTTTCCTTAACTGAAAATTGCTACATGAGGATTTAAAAAGCATGATTTTTATGAGGGAAAAAACAAGCCAGCTGTACATTCTTGTAATCCTGGCACTCTGAGAGGCAAAAGCAGGAGAATCACAAATTTGAGCCCAGGCTAGGCAATTTAGCAATTTAGGTACGCTCTGTGTCAAAATAAAAAGGGATAGGGATGTAGCTCAGAGTGAAGGCCCTGGATTTAATTCCCAATAATACAATAGAGATTTAATTCCCAATAACACCAGAGAGATTTAATATGTTTATAAAGATTTTTCCAATTCTCTCTGGTTATACATTCTACATATAGGGGATTTGAGGCCATTTTTGTTGCCCTGGGACAACAATCGCCATCTCAGCGCGCCCCCAGGGGCAGGGCTGGCAAGGCACGCCTGGGATGCAGAATCAGGCCCAGGCTGCTGCGCCTGCCTCAGCAAGGCACTGAGCTATTTGGCCGGCCCTAAGACCCACTTTTGGAAAGCAAATACACAAACAATAGGAAACTGAGAAAAAAATCATACATTTTTACAATGGGAAATGGTCATTCATGAACTAAAATGCACACACTTCCAAATACTGATTACAGATAAAGAATGTGCAGTGAGTACAAAGCTACTATGGAAACTGAGGAGCACACATTTTCATGTTTTTTCAAAATTTTTTCTTCAAAATATTTTTTAATTAGGTTATTTGGTACAGGGTCTTGCTGCGCAGCTTAGACTCTTAGTGACCCTTCCTGTCTCAGCCTCCCCAGCACTGGGATTGCAGGCATGCACCACCATGCCTGGTTTTGGTGGCCTGCACTGTGCCCAGCACAGCATGTACTGGAGATCGAACCCAGGTAATTGTGCTTGTGAGGTAGGCGCTTAGACCAGTGAGCTATCTCCCCAGCCTTATTCTTATATGTGTGTAAAATATCTTTGGAAGAATATATAAGAAACTGGCAAGCATGGCTCCAGCTAAGAACTCGGTGTGGAAGAGACAAAGCAGGAAGGGAAATGACTTCTCACCATCTCTCTTGTATATCCTATGACTTGCTATATATTGCTCACAAAAGACTGGGCGTGGTGGCAAACGCCTGTAATCCCAGCACTTGGGAGGCTGAAAACAGGAGGATCACTATGAGTCCATATCTGTGTAGTGAGACCCTGTAGATAGATAGATAGATAGATAGATAGATAGATAGATAGATAGATGATAGATAGAAAAACTTTAAATAAAGATGTAAGATATTCTAAAATATATAGATCTGCTAGACAAAAGGGGATGTAGGATTAAGTAATAAAAGTAACTAAGGCTTAAGTCTGAAGTGCAATCTGTCCTTGTCATTGACACTGGGATTCTGCTGTCTCTGCTCTTTCATTCATCTGCCCACCTGGTTTCCATTCCTACAGGAGGAGGTCACAGATTATAAACAGCAAGGTCCAAAGCTGCCCTGGTGCTTTGCTTTTGGCCTCAGGAATAGTAATAGTGAAATTACATGTATTAACACATGGGGGAGAAGTTAGGAATCTGGACTAATTGTGGAAGATTTTTGAACAAGGTTTTCTAGATTCATAAGGTAACCTGGTGCCTCCTGAGCATCCAGCACTCACTGGGAAGAGTTCCATGTCATTCGGCTGCTGAGGTATAACTGACCACAAACAGTTAAAGTGAGCCTCTCCAATTCTTGATCCAAAGTCTAAGAAATGGCTAGATATCAGTGGAGATGGAAGAGCACCATTTATTCCCACCGCTGAAATACTGAAAAGGGGGAAAAAAAAAAAAAAAAAAAACTTTAACTTGGTTAAAAATAAAAGGCTATCCCAATGGCAGGTGGCGTGGTAACCAATAAAATTTTGTGACAATGATGAAATTGTGTGGCAGTAACACAATTCCCACTGTAACTTATTTCACTACACTACGAAATTATTTGGCTTCTCCACTCTACAGTGAGCAGCTAGAGCTTAGCATCCTCTTTTTTTTTTTTTTTTTTTTTGGTATAAACAGTGACAGAAAAGTGCCTGAAACCTAATGAGTCCCTAAGTCATCAAAGGGGAGTCCAAAACATGTTGGAAAGCAAGTTAAGACAGTGGGCCAGCCTCAAAGCTAGGGACCCTTTCCCCTGGAAAGATGCACATATCCACACTTTAGGGTTTCTACCCAGATGTCCCCGCAAAGCCTTATGTGCTCACAGGAAGTGACTGGATCACAGGGGTGTGGTGTTCAGCAGGCAGTTGGTCCACTGATAAAGTTATAGGTAAATGTGATGTTGGGTGGTAAAGCTTGGTCAGAGAAGTGTGTCAGAAGCAGGCGTGGCTGGAGAGGTCTATCTCCCTTTCCTCTCCCTTCCTTTCTTTCTGCTTCGTGTCTGCCATGTCAGGGATAATTCACTCTGCCATGCCACCCTACTTGGAGACAGCCAACTATGGACTGAAATGTCCTCTACAGACTGAGGAAGAAAAAGAAAAAAAAAAAAAACCCTTTCCATCTCCAAATTGTGGGTGTTGTGATTCAGTGACAAGAAAGTAGCTAATTATCCATGCAAAAAAAAATTCAACATAACTTCAGGGAAATCTTGGGACACTGGCCCTTTCTGTACTTTTTAGACCTTCAAGCAACATAGAGATTCAAGATTTAGAAATTCCTAGATTTAGATGCCGGAGACACAATTCAATGGAAGAAAAGTACGTGGCTAGTATATATTGGTGTGGTGGCGCGCCTGTAATCCCAGTTCTTTGGGAGGCTAAACACAGGCGGATCACTATGAGTCAGGTCTACGTAGTGAGTCCCTGTAGACCCTTACTAAAAAGTACCAAAAAAAAAAGAGTGGGTCTTGCCGTGTGGTCCAGGCTGACCTTGAACTTGCAATCCTGCGATGGCCTCTCAAGGGCTTTGATTACCAGCATATACTACTGTGCTCAGCTTCACTCCACCATTAATGAACACTTTTAGGTTGTTTTCACTCTTTGGCAACTGCAAATCACGTTGCCACAATTATCCTCATAAATATGTTTTCCACATCTTCCAGTTTATCTGCCAAATAATTTTTTTAAAAATTTAATGCCTGAAAACAATAAATAAATAAATAAATAAATAAAAATAAAAATAAAAATAAAAATTTAATGCCTGGTTCAGAGAGTCAAGGCATTTTTAAATATCATCAAACAAAAGCCATGTTTCTTAACATTGCTTATCACCATTGATAAAGAAAAATAAATGAAGATGATCAGCAAATAAAACCAAAAATCTGGCATGATAACCTTTCTATTGCCTTCTTTTTCTATTGGGTGACCAGGAGTTAAAGTTACTTCTTTCAGAAAGCAGCAAGAATAATTCCAGATAGGAATTTTCTTTCTTTTTTAGCGATTAGATAGGTCCCAAAAATAATGTAAGATTTCATCCCAGAACAAAGCAGGCATCAGTGCCTTTGTATTCAGGGCCAAATGGGGAAAACCAAAAGACCTATTTTGTCATCCCTGTCCCACATCAGATGCCTTTCTGTGGTCCCAAACATTTGTGACTGACAAGTGGGACTTCTGTTGTGATTCACAATGCAATCACTGTTCTAAACACGCACATGGCCCACTCTGTCTCCGCTTCAATTATAAAATCTTCAGCCAGAGGCTATTTTCCTCTGCTTTGTTCAGTCAGCAGCACAGTTTTGAGCCAGTGTATTTCCAACTGGGATCAGGTGGCACAGGAGAAATTTCTCACTCATATGCCGTATGTTCACTCTCTTGGGGGGCCTCTGATCAGAAGCCTGGTGGTTTAGTCATTTGAGAAAGCGGCTAGCTTTGCCTTTGCCTTCCTAATCGCACTTGAGTTAAGGATAGGAGATAGAGCAGCCAAATGGTTGTTACTTTCCTCTAAATAAAGGCAGGAGCTGTTCATTCACATAGTGTCATCCTTCTGTTTCAGTACTGTCTTGTCCTGTGATCTAACCAGTTACAGGAAGCATCTCTTTCTTTTCTGTCCTTCCTTTCCTCTTTGTCTCCCAAAAATCCATTAGATGAAGATTCTTGGCAAATCTCAACAAAAACATGAAGTTTGAGGCAGGGTAATCAGTGAGGCCCTGAACAACAAATCAAGGGCATTGTAATCTGGAAGTAAGGGCTTAAGGAGTTTGCTACCTAGTTCTAAATGACAATTAGTGTTCTAATGTCCGCAAGCTATATGAGAGGTTAGGAAGGATCAGAAAAAAGCTTATGACATACAGCTACTCAGAAAAGTAAATT
>NW_004524577.1:27153794-27155984 GCF_000260255.1 Octodon degus | reverse complement strand
TTTGGTTTGGTACCCGTACTTGAACTTAGGACTTTGTGCTCACCAAGAGCTGTTCTACCATCCCAGGTCCCATCAGCATGCTGTGTTTTTGCATTAAAGCTGCAGAGACCTCAATAATTCCTCTAATAAGTTTCTCAGTACTCCATCAGAATTCAGGTGGTGCATGTTAGAACTGGAAGAGGGTACTGTTTTCTCTGGCATCAGTAGGCAGAATGTCAGTGCACCTGCTGCATTCCACGGGGTAATAGAAATGGCGTCACTATAGTAGAAAGTGAATCATGTGCCCCTGGTACACCCCTCTCACCCTGAGCGCACTGACCTTCCCAGGTGTGGGTCACTGATCTAGCAGCTGGAGTTCTGGTCATCAGGAGAGAGTGAGACAGAAGAGCTACTTCGGGAAGCTTGAGGTTTTATGATATTTGAGGTGGTAATGACTGGGGCTGGTGTGGAGGCTGAAGAACCAATTTGTGAATCAGGAGGTAAACACCAGGAGGCAAGTGTTAGGAGGGAGGGCCCAGAACTCCACAGAAGCCGAGTAGCTGTGAACAAGGGCAGGAATCTAAGGAGGGCGTTGAATTTGAAGAGCAGGAAGTGTTCAGTTCAAGGACCTGCTCAATTATTGAACAATGATTTAATTCAAGATGAGTAAGGGAAGTTATTTTGCTTTTGTTTTGTGTAAGGGAAGTTTTGCTTTCACAAATACCATAAGAGAACATCTCACCACTTCCAAAGAATTCCTGATACTTGTTAACTGTGAATAATAAAAGGTGTAAGTTAAAATTCCTAAAACCAACATTATCTCCTACATATAAAATTTCCATAGTCATGTTTTAGTGAAAAATTACTAAAATTGACCTTTCTTCACCAGGCCAGAGGGGTCCAGCTGGCATTGTGAGATCTTAGAGGAAGAAGGAGAGGGGTTGTGTGGCAGACTTGACAAGCATTTGTAGTACTTCTAAAAGACCTCCTTATCAATGATCAGCAAGATGTATGATGTAATGCAGCCCTCTAGGAAGCTACCGCTAAAGGAGATAACTCTCCCCAGCCAGAGATTGCTGTCTTAAATCTTGGAAATTATCATTATCATGATCTTGATCTTGGATCCCTTTTTGTGACCACAAAGCCAACCCTCGAGCTCCACTCTCTAGACATGTTCTGCCATATACCACATTGAGTGCAGAAAACGCACTTTCATGCTGAGTGTTTCTTTTGATGCCAAGACCCTTAAAAGATAAGTACAAAACATGAAGAAAAAAAAAAAAAGAAAGAAAGAAAGAAAGAAAGAAAGAAAGAAAGAAAGGCTTATTCCCTTCCCATCTGGATTTTATGAGGTGACTGCAAGCAAAACCACAAATGCAGCAGGCATTTTGCTTTCTCCTTTCTCATTCAGGATTAAATGTTCTCTTGCTCTTAACTAAAATAGAAATACGATTTTGCACTTGGTTACTGTGTCATCCTTGCATTTCCTAGGTCAAGCTGGTGTAAATTGTGATTCAGTGACACAGCCCCTTCCCCTAGTCACAGGGGCACTCTTCAGGGAGCTTGCTGTAAGTGTATCCAGCACTGTTGAATCTCATAGGCAGACACTGGGTAAAAATAGAGGAGTGCTTTGAGATGTGCAAGTGGCCTTGCAGTCCTCAGCAGTGTCGTCTCCACTCCAGGTGTAAGTTCAAGAATGCTGCTAAATAGCTTGCCAAATAATAACTAAACTATTTGGTATTTCTGCTATTTCTAAGTTTTCTGATCTTGGAGTTTCTCCACTAAGAAAAGAAGGGATGTGCTCCATTCCTCATGCAACATGCAAAAGAGCAGGTCATATTATATGTCCACAAGTGAGCAAGAAGTTGTAAAAAAGACATTACCTCATCTCTCAACAACTTGGAGAGAAAGCAAATATCTACATACTTGTATGTATTTTTCTCTTGTCAGTTCCCTTTGTTCAATATGTAAATATATATAGTACAGGGTCTACAGGGTCTCCCTATACAGATCAGACTTGTAGTGATCCTCCTGTTTTCAGCCTCCCAAACACTTGGATTATAGGCATGTGCTACCACACCTAGTCTCAATCACTGTCTCAGCACACCCCAGGGGCAGGGCTGGCACAGCACACCAGGGATCAAACCCTGGTCCCTATGTCTGCCTAAGCAGGTGCTTTAGTCCGCTGAGCTATCTGGCTAGCCCTATGTA
>NW_004524577.1:27137499-27153153 GCF_000260255.1 Octodon degus | reverse complement strand
TTTTTTTGCTGAACTGGGGATTGAACTCAGGCCCTTGCGCTTGCCAGGGAAGCGCTTATCCCACTGAGCCATCTCCCCGGCCCTTGGGGTATATTTAAACAATGGATTATATTGCAATTAGAATGAGGAAACTAAAGCACTGTGGATAGATAGCCAGACAGACATGGAGGAAGTTATAGATAGATAAATAGATAGATAGATGATAGATAGATAGATAGATAGATAGATAGATAGATAGATAGACTTAGATATAACCCAAGAACAATATGACCCAAGACAGTGCCACTGTAGGATACATTGTAATTACCTTTTATCTAACATTAACTATATCTGTGTATGTATACAATACTTTGTATCTGTCACAGATTTTTACTTCTTAGTATGAAAATTCTGTTTTAAAGGTGAATCATGATGGCTCATACCAGCACTCAGGAGACTATTGCAGGAGAGTTAGAGTTCAGGGCCACCCTGAACTATATAGTATGACCCTGTCTCAAAAAAACCCATAAATATATGAAAATACTGTATTAGAGAACCGAGCATGGAGCAGCATGGCCCGCGTGAGCAGAGCTCCGGCCTCTCTCTGCCCTCCTCACTGCCTGGAACATCTTCCACCATGGCCACCTCAGCCAGTGCCAACCTGAACCACAGCATCAAGCAGGTGTACGTGTCCCTACCTCAAAGGGTGACAAAGCCCAAGCCATGTATTGCTAGATTGCCAGACTTGGAAAAGGACTGCCCTGCAAGACCCGCACCCCGGACTGTGGGCTTGAGCATGTAGAAGAGTTGCCTGAGTGGAATCTTGATGGCTCTAGCACTTTCCAGTCAGAAGACTCCAACAGTGACACGTACCTTATCCCTGTAGCCACGTTTCGGGACCCCTTCAACAAAGATCTCAGCAAACTGGAGTCCTGTGAAGTTTTTGAGCGTAACAGAAAGCCTGCAGTGGGGGCCTGCCCCTTAGCTCAGTTCTTTAAGTGGCTGCTTCAACAAAGCAGTCAGGCTCAGGTTGCTGGGGTTCGATCCCCACAACTCAAGCCAGCCAAACTTGCCCTGAAGGCATTCAGAGCAAAAAAAAAAAAAAAAAGAAAGCCTGCAGAGATCAATTTAAAGACACAGCTATAAATGAATAATGGACATGGTGTACAACCTGCACCCCTGGCTCAGAATGGTGGCTGATGGCCGCCCCTTTGGCCGGCCTTCCGACAGCTTCCACAGGCCCCAGTGTTACTGTGGTGTGGGAGTAGACAGGACCTGAAGGAGTTTCCTTGGAGGACCATTCATTCCTGGGTGGCGCAGTTCTTCTTGCATCAAGTATGTGAAGACTTCAGAGTGACCGCAGCCTCGATCCTAAGTCCATTCCTGGGAACTACAGTGGCGCAGGCAGCCACACCAACTTTAGCACAAAGGCCACACCGGAGGAGAACAGTCTGAGTACATTGAGGAGGCCATTGAGAAACCAAGCAAGTGGCCTCAGTATCACATCTGTGCCTGTGATCCGAACGTGGGGCCTGGTCAGTGCATGGCGCCTAACCAGAGTCCACAAATCCTCCAACATCTATGACTTTTCTGCTGGTGAAACCAACTGTAGCGCCAACATCTGCATTCGTTGGGCTGTTGGCTAGGAGAAAAAAGTTTGCTTTGAAGACCGCTGCCCTTCTGCCAATTGTGACCCCTTCACGGTGACAGAGAAGCCCTCACCCATACCTGTCTTCTCAATGACTTGGCGATGAGTCCTTCCAGTACAAAAACTAAGGGGACTAGACCTGCAGCAGGGGAGCCCCTGCTAGCTTTCCACCCTCCAGCGCCTCCCCATCTCCCAGGCACCCTCTTCGTCTGCATGTAACTCAAAGGCTGTAACATCAAGGTCTTTTCCTTCCTCATGGTCTATTACTCTTGCTTTCTTTGGCCAGGAACAGAGGGGTCTGGTTCTTAATCTTTCCACACACCCACACACACCCTGTGTTCCTATCACAGAAACTTTCTAATGCAGTTCTGGGGACACGGGTGGGGAAAATAACCACTGCTTTCCCCCGAGTGTGCTTGTCCAGCAGGAGTAGCTCTCTGGACAGGGCAGATGCATTCCTGAAGCAGGAGGAGGAGGATTTTTTTCCTCAGGGTAGCTGACAAGAGAAAAACCTGACTTGGGTTAAGTGAGGACATCTTGGTGGGAAGCTCTGTTTTCTGAGGTAGAAGTAGAAATTAGGAGGAGTGGCGGGGACCAGGGAGCAGTTCCCTCCCTTCATCTCTTGCTGCCACGTTCTTCTGCTTAGAGACTCCATGCCCTCTGCAAACACGACGCTGAGTGAACTGATGGATTTTCACATATACCTGGCCTTAGAAGTATGAGTTGGCTGGTCAACTTGAGCACATCGTGGGTACCAGAGTTCTTTTCTGGTGGGACTAGCCCATCACTAAAACAGGGCTTTTGATCTATTAAATTTTTTAAAAGCAAAACAAAGACAAAAATACTGCATTAGTCAGCTTTTCATTATTGGAACAATACCCGACACACAACTGAAAGGGGAAAGGTGCATTTGTGCTCACCGCTTCAAAGGTCACCTGGCTGCGAGACAGAACAGCCTGGAGAGGGCATGGCAGAGGAAAGCTGCTCAGATCACGCCCTCCACAAGGCAGAGAGACCAAGGAAGAGCCAGAGAGTGAGGGGCTGAGGCGGGTATGGTGCCCAAGGTCACGCCCCTGTGACCCACCCCGACACTGAGAACGGTGCTTTAGCTATCTCTTAGGCCGATGAAGTTGCCAATCAAGATTAATCATCACATTTAATATCAGGCTGAAGAAGAAACCCACACTTGGGGAAGGGAAGAAGCAGAAACACACAACATAAGGGCCGGCCAAATAGCTCAGCGGATTAAAGCACCTGCAAGCAGGCACAGGGGCCAGGGGTTCGATCCCTGGGCCTGCTGGGCTGGCCCTGCCCCCAGGGCACTCTATGATGGCGATTGGGACTGGGTGTGGTAGTGCCTGCCTGTAATCCCAGCTCTTGGGAGGCTGTAAACAGGTGGATCACTATGAGTCTGATCGAGTAGTGAGATCCTGAACACACTGTAGACCTTTCCCTAAAATACAAAAAAAAAAAAAGTAAGAAAGAAAGAAAAAGAAAAGAAACACACAATTTAGCCGTGTGATGTTAATCCCAAAGCCTGCCTTCCCTGTGGTTACCCAAGTCCTACCTGAGCCAACGTTTTCCTGTACCGTTTAAACTAGAGGTGGGATTTTATTACCCTTGACCAGACACTGTAACATAGATGAGTCAGCTTCTTTCACTGTGAGGAGGGAGAGCAACGTCTGCGCTGCTAGTGGATTAAGTAATTTGAAAAGTCTAAATGGGCTATTGTGTGTGTACACTTTGTAAACCACTAATTTGTATTTAAGGGCAAGCTACTACTATATTCATGATTTTGTGACTAAGTCTAACACACACATTTTAGATAGTATGTGAATTGTGTCTTAGAAACTACAGTCATTTACCTCACGTATTTCAAGTTAATCCGTCCAGAAATCTTTTGAGAATTACAGGTCATTTTTCTTCAACCACATAAAGCAGTTCTGTAGTTATAGTATTAGGTAAGCATATCCTCAGTGGTAAGTTTTTATACAAGCAAAGGGACAAGCCTTTTGGGATGGCTCTTAGAATTAAGTGTGTTAAATGATGTTTGCCCTTAAATATAATCTCCTTACTTAAAAACTGCGTGAAACTGTGTGTAGTGTCACACACCTGTAATCCCAACACGCTGGAAGGAGGATCACAAGTTAGAGCCCGTCCTGAGTAATTTAGTGACTTAGCAAGATCCTCTTTCAAAGTAAAAAGGTCAAGGATGTAACTCAGTGTGAAGGCCGAGGTTGATCTTGTCTCCTTACTTGTATTTGCAAGGACTAAGAGAGAAAGTCCATGTGAAGTACTTGGATCAGCACCTGCAGCACAGTAGCAAAATAATAATAATAATAATAATAATAATAATAATAATTAATAATAGCAGCTCACACTCACTGTGTTCCACGTGTCAGTGGACTAATTTAGTACCACATGCTGTAACCCCACTAACTGAATCCAGCCAGCTCCAAAAAGCCCCACGTGTGAATGTGTGAGGCTTTGGGGGTGCATCTAGGTAAAAGCCACCACATACATCTTTATATAAACGTGAGCATGCTTTTTATTAAACAGTCTTGCTATTTTCATTTAAAGTCACCCTTCCCTTGCATACCGTATCACTCAATTCTTTTCAGCCCAGGTTATTTTTCCTCAGATTTTGCTTACTTAGGGTTCCTCAACAGTTCCCTCTCTCTTTTTTACAAAATAAAAATGTTTTTAATTATGATTTTTTTTTCTCTGAATGCCTTCAGGGCAGGTTTGGCTGGCTTGATTTGTGGGGATCGAACCACAGCAACCTGAGCCTGACTGCTTTGTTGAAGCAGCCACTTAAAGAGCTGGGCTAAGGGGCAGGCCCCCTTAATTGTGATTTTTAAAAAACTCATGTAACATAGTATTTCATGTTAGCCATTTTTTGGGGTGGTGGGGGTTGTGGGCCTGGCTCGGGCTGCCCAAAGGGTGGGTCTAGTAAGGACTGTGGAGCTGGGGATCGAACCATCATCCTCTGCACCTGACCAGGTTTCCCCAAGCAGGTGTTTAAACAACTGAGCTAACCTGCAAAGCCCCCATGTTAGCCATTTTTAAGTGTACATCTCTGTGTTCATAAGTGCATTTGCATTTATTGTTCTTGTGTTGTTTTGTTTATTTGTTTGGAGACCAGAGTCTTGCTATGTAACTCAGGCTGGCCTTAAGCTCATTATGTAACCCAGGCTGACCTAGGACTTGTGGTGATCTTCCGGACTCAGCTTCCCCAGTGCTGGGATTACAAGCGTGTACCACCACGCCCAACCAAATGCACATTCTCCAGAACTTTCTCATATTGCAAAATTGAAACAATATACCAGTTAAATACCTTCCCTTTTCCTCCTCCCTGAAGCTCCTGATAACCAACATTCTACTTTTTAGTTCAATGAATTTGTATCAATTAACTCTTCAAGTTCATTTGTATTCCCCAGAACCTAGAATACTCAAGCTTCAAATTTAAAAAAAAAAAAAATCTTTTATTTATTTATTTGACATAAGAGCTTGCTATGCAACTTGGATTCATAGTGATCTTCCTGTCTCAGCCTCCCCAGATGCTGCAATAACAGGCATGGGCCATCACTCCTGGTTTCAGTGGCCAGCACAGTGCGCCCGGTGTTCTGGAACCAGCATAACATGCAGTACCGGGGATTGAACCCAGGTCCCTGTGCTTGCCAGGCAGACACCTAGACCGCTGAGCTATGTGCCCAGCCCCTTCAAAATTATTTGTTGAATGAAGAATATTAATCTGTATTTGGGCTATACACAAATAAAAGGTCACAACCTCATTTGTACTAAGGAATCACTACTCTAAACAACTGACACTTATTAAACATTTATTATATATCAAGTACTTTAATTCTTCATTGGCTTTTACAGTAAATTCCCAATACAGAAGCATGTTGGATCTTTTCAAACATGTTGAATGGTATCCATGCCCTACAGTGACTTTCCATTTCACTGGATTAAAAGTTGGCCAGGCCCAGCACACACATGTATAATCCCAGCTACTGGGGAGGCTGAAGCAGGAGAATTGTAAGATCAATCATGCCTGTCTCAAAATTTTTTTCAAAGGTCAAAGTTGTCTCAGTAGATTGTGAGAGCTGTTTCTTGTGGACTTTCCTCTTTCCCTCTCATCGCTTTCTGCTTTCTGTCAGTGTCCTTTCATCTCAACCACACTGGATTCTTTGCCATTTCTCAAACATTCCAGCAACACCCACCGCAGGCCATTGGCCTTGCCCTTATCTGCACCCGGAGCATTCTTCTCCTGATGTCAATACTGCTCATGCCCTGCCTCCCCGGGCCTGCACTCAAACCCACTCCCCTGCAAGGCCGCTGGGCCATTCTAGCGACGACCACATGTGCAGCCCCACTCTGGCCCTTCCTCACCATCTCCCACTAGCTCTGTTAAAGAATTCACTGTCATCGCACCTAATCTATATTTCACTTATATATTTTGCTTATCTTTCCATGATAGCAGCTTTTTGGGGAGTCTAGTTTATTCACCGCTGTATTCCAGCTGTCAGACCTGCCCAATCAATAAGTGTTCAATAGATAACAGTTGAAAATAAATGAGTTAGATTGGGAGTCGGCTTGGTGCACGGGAACTTGCTTGGCACGTGCAAGCCCTGGGTGTGACACGCATGACCTCCAGCAATCAAATATATTAAAATTTGTAACAGGAAGCAGGAAGGTGGATTCCTTGGGCTGCCAAATGGGAGCAACTGAGTAGGAAAAAATAGGAAGCATTTTCTCTGATCTTGATTATATATACAATTAAACAGTTGTATAAATTTGTTTGAACTTCTTAACATACACGTTTAAATGACATTTCATATTGCATGTAAGTTGTAACTTCATAAAATAAAATTGCTTTAATCCTCAGCTACTGTGATCCTGTCACTCTCCAGGTGACACGGCTATAATTCCCATCCAGATGTGTCTGATTCACAAATTTATTTCCTTGTATGAGATTATACTACCCTTTCCAATTTCTAAATCTGTTTTCAGATAGGCAACACAGTTTTAGTTATTTCTGCCTCTGATTTTCAAGATCTTGGGAACATTAAATCATACAGATGACTGGAACACACTCGTCTCCCCGAGGGGAGCATGGTGTGATACAAACAAACACAATCTGTTGCTAGAACAAGAGCCATTACCTCTCAGAGGCTTGGCATCCAAATCTAAATTCAGATATTTAATTGATACTCAATGATGTTAGTGGTACGACGGTTAATTTTATTTGTCAGTGTGATTGGGTTAGAGAATACTGGTCATTTGATCAAATGCCTGGCAAGGTGCTGTTGCAAAGGCATGTTGCAGATAGGATACTCATCTACATCCTGTTGACTTTAAGAAAGGGAGATCCTGCCCTGACTGAGTCAGATCCGGGCAGGTGAAATCCTCCTGAGCAGACCTGAGGTTTCCCTGAGGAAGAACACATCCTAGCTATGCAGTGTGAGCTTTAGCTCCTGCCAGAAGTTTCCAGCCTGCTCTTCCTGCTGCCTCGCCCTGCAAGCTTCAAACTTACCTCGCTCCAGCAACTACACATTCCAATTCCTTGCAGCAAATCTCTTCTCTCTTCCTGTGTTTTGTGTGTGCCTCTGTGTGTGTGTGTGTGTGTGTGTGTGTGTGTGTGTGTGTGTGTGTTATGAATAGCACACAGGATTTTTTTTTTTTTTTTTTTTCTGGAACCGGGGATTGAACTCAGGCCTTTGCACTTGCCAGGGAAGCACTTATTCTACTGAGCCATCTCCCCAGCCAGGACTGTTGAGCAAATGAGTTCTTCCTTGCATTTATGTTTTGGTGATAATCCTGGGAGCTAATTAGTCCCAAAGCTCTTCCCTGCTAAACTGGATTTAGGGTATCTGTAGATATGAGCCCTGAAGGGCCATCCAGGTAGCTCAGTGGACTAAAGCACCTGCTTAGGCAGGCTCAGGGACCAGGGTTCCATCCCCAGCACCACAATGCCTTGCCTGCCCTGGCCACGGGGGCTCCTGAGATGGTGACTGAGACTGAGTGTGGTGGTGCATGCCTGTAATCCCAGTGCTTGGGAGGCTGAAAACAGGAGGATCACTAGAGTCCGATCTGTGTAGTGAGATCCTGTAGACTGTGTACTAAAAAAAGAAAAAAAGAAGAAGATATGCCCTGAATGACAATGGATATGTCACCATCTCTTTCTTCCCACTTCCAGTGACAGTATGAACTTTCTATTGATTCCCATACCCGAGTTATCTCAGAACCGCCCTGCCATCTCTAACCCTTGCCCTCTATCCCACCCTTTACATTGAGTCCTGAGCTGTGAGTACCATTTGTATCTCCTACTGCCGCATGCAGGACGCTCCACTGGGAAGTCGTGCATACAACTTCGGGAAATGAAATAATTTGGACACTTCACAGGCCTCTCTGCCTATCTCAGCTGGCCAGGCTTTGGGAGGCAAAGAAACGCCGCAAGTCATTAGCAGACCCATCTTCTTTCCAACCTCTGCAGATTGTGTACCTTCCCCAGCTCACTGACTCCATGCAGCCAGCAGCAGAGCATCAAGTTCCCAATCATGTCATAAGCTGGAGAGTGGTTAGAAAAACCTATTCCAATTCAGCTTGAATGATTCAACTATGGAGAAATAGGGCCTTTTCCAAAAGCAAGGACCCAATTTTCCAAAGCTGAGCTTGAAAGTGTTCAGTGTGTGTGTGTGTGTGTGTGTGTGTGCTACTTTGTGACTTTGAATATTTTCAGAACATAAAATTCACCCCAACCAGCTGTTCTGCTGGAGTAGTTCCTAGCCATTGTGTCTGTGCAGCAAATTGCAGTAAACGTTCTGTAAGTTCTTAATATCCATGAGAACAGGAACATGCTTAGCAGAGATAGAGGTCACATTTAATTGGTCACAAGTTTCAACTTCCTTTATCACAGAAACTTACATCAGCATCGTAAACAACTACCAAGAGTGACTAATTTGTGTCTCCTCCTCCCACTTTGCCCCCAGTGAAGGTACTTAAATTACTGATCTTAAGGAAACCACCAATAGGAAGAAGTCTTAATTATTCCTACACTTACTGGTGATTTTTAGATAGTGGTTAAATGCTTGGCCAGATCACTCAATGTCCTTGGCTGTCATCCCCAAATGGAAACAACTGGGCTAGCTATTTTCAAAGTCCCTTTTAGCTCTGAAGTCCCGTAAGTTTGCGCGATTCAGCTTGAGAATCAAAGCAGAGCCAGTGCACTCACTGGCTCCAAAAAAGAGAGATCAGAAGTGATCAGAAGTCTTGTGCTTTCATTTGGTTTGGTTTGCTACAAGCGGTTGAACCAGGACTCCCTGCAAGTGCTCCACCCCTGCACACCCCACCCTCAAAGACCCATCTGGGTGAGGTTCTCCTCAGTATATTGATTGCTGGAAATGTGACCAGGATAAAACAGACTTACATAATTCAGCAGAGAAAGCTTTCACAAATTTGATCCCAAGTTTGGGAAACTTACCAATTTAGCAAGACCTTGTCTCAAAAAAAAAAAAAAAGAACACTAGAACACACCTGTAATCCTAACACCCAGGAGATTGAGGCAGGAGAATCACTGTGAGTATAGGGCCAGTTTGGGCCCATAATGTAGGACCAGACTACATTATGAGTTCAATACCAGCCCGAACTACACTGTGAGCCCCTGTCTCAAAAGCAACAAAAATACATTCCCACTGTTATGCAACTACTATCTTGCTCCAATCACGGGTTTGATTTGTATTTCCCTAAGATGTTGAGCATCTTTCTTTGCGCATATTGGCTACTCATGTATCTTTTTTGAAAAAAATGTCTATTCAAGTCCAGTGGTGGGTGGGGAGACTGAGGCTGAACCCAGGGCCCTGGCTGAAGCCACAACCCCAACAGCCTTTTCATTTTAAATTTTGAGATAGTGTATTAGGCAGCCAGACAACATACCCATCCTTCACAATGTAAAAGAGGAGAGATTTAATTGGCTTATAGTTTCCAGAGCCTTAGTTCAAAGTCAGTTGGCTTCATGGTAAAAGCGTCACGGAGCAAGGGTCTGACAGAGGACAGCTGCCCAATCCCTGGTAGCAGAACGCAGAGCTAGAGAGCTAGAGCCAGGGCCAGAACACACCCTTCCAGGTCCATGACCTTTCAAACACATGAGGCAAAAATTTTGGTGGCCATTTAGAGCTAAACTGTGATGGGATTTTATTAAATGACAAAGTTGCCCGAGCTGGGCTCAAACTTGAGAATCCTCCAGCTCACCCTCCCAGAGGGGTGGACTTCCAGGCATAGGCCACTATGGCCTCCTCTTGGCCCAGTTTTTAATTGGGTTGTTTGTTGTGGATCTGCAAAAAATTTTCTCCTGAAAACAGCTGTGAAAGTTGGCACTTTCTGATTTGTTTCAAGACAAAAGACATGAATTATGAAATGGATTTTTTTGTCCCTCCAAAATTCACATGTTTAAGTTCTTCTAGTGTGATTGTGTTTGGACACAAGACCTATGAGAAGACAAAGGTATATCATATAAAGGCAAGACACTGATCTAGCAGGGCTGATGCATCTAAAACAAGAGGCAGAAACATGAAAACCAAAGTTGACTTCCAAAGCTGGGCATGGTGGCACATGCCTGTAATCTTAGCATTCAGCAGGCTGAGGCAGGAGGATCACCATGAGTTCAAGGCCAGCCTGGGCTACACAGTAAGTTCAAGCCCAGCCTGTACTACATAACAAGTCTCTCTCTCTCAAAAAAAAAAAAAAAAGGGGGGGCTGGGGAGATGGCTCAGTGGAGTAAGCGCTTCCCTGGCAAGTGCAAGGGCCTGAGTTCAATCCCTGGTTCCGCAAAAACAAACAAACAAACAAACAAACAAACAAACAAAAAATCTAAATTACAGCCATTATTTTATAATCTTTCTTTATCAAACATCATGAATATACATGACTGTTTTTATGCCCTATGAAGTACTCCACTGCATAGATATGCCACAGTGTGTTTAAGCGGTTCTGAGTGATAGGGACTTGAGTGGTTTCTACCTTAGTCTTACAATAAACAATACTTTAAAAAAAAATACTTCATGCAGGAACTTCACATAGATCTGTGCATGACTGTGTAATTCATTGACTGTGATAAATTCCCAAAGGATGAATTTCTGGGCCAGTGATATGCATATTTAGATTTTTTATAGCCTGTATATTGCCAAATTACCTTCCAGAAAGGCTGAACCCATTTATACTCTTTCATGTCTGTGAGTACCCTTTTTTCTACAGCCTGGCCTAATTGGCATGTTTTCAAAAGTTGCAAAAAAAAATTTTTTTTTAAAAAGTCCTCTGCTTTGGTCCTTTGAATCCTGCCAAAGCGCATGATGTGAAACTAAATGTGAAGGCTGTGACGTGGACCGATGGGAGGTCCTCTGGCCACTGGAATGCTTTATCTGAAGCGTGCCATTTTCCTCTCCAAGCAAATGTGAGAGATAAGTCCTCTTCATTTTTTAGTATGAGTTCTAGGAAGTAATTTCCTAAATGGATTGATTCTTTAGAGAGAGTGTGTGTCTGAGGATGTAGAAATTATTCAAACCAAATGTGCTTGGGGCTGATAGAGGATATACGGATATCCAGTTTTTAACATAGCAGTATCTGTCTGACTTTTTTTTTTTAAGGAAACACACTGCACTGTTTCATTCTGCACTATCTAAAAATGTCATACTACAGCCTCCTTGGTATAGACTTGTTTATTTATCTGGTGTTCCCACAGAGGAATTTTTCTCCAACTTAGTACTATTCTTAGATTTTTAAAAAACTTAATGCAAGGCTAGAGGTAGTGGTATGTACCTGTAATCCCAGCTACTGGGGAGGCTGAGGCAGGACGGGTGCCCAAAACCAGGAGTTCAGGGCCAGCCTGGGCAACATAGTAAGACTCAATCAACTACATAAATAATTTTTTAAACAAAATTGAAGCATAATTTACTTTAGCGTAAGTTTTTTTCCTTAAACCTGATGGATAACTGAAAATTTCAAAAGTTAACTTTTTACTGCATGTTCGATGAGAGAGAAGAAAAGCATATAATTAAATGTATTTTTATTAGTGCATATTTGTCATTGTATTGATCACATTCATCATAGGAAATTTGTACCTGTACATAACGTATCTTGCTTCTTATTTTTTCCCATTCCCCTCCTCTCCTTTCAACCTTTTTCCCCCTTCCCATCTACAAAAGCTTTGTTTCCATTCTTTTCTTTGACTCTTCTTTTCTTTTCCTTCCTTCCCTTCCTGTTTCCCCCTCCCTTGTTCCCCTTCCCATTTCAACAAGTTCTTCCCATTTCCCAGTATCAATCCTCCATTATGGCCTTTATTTACCCTTTGTGTTTCCACACAAGAGAAACAATGCAATATTTAAACTTGTTGAATAAATCAGATGACTTATTTCACTTAATGTCATAGTGTCGAGGCACACTGCTTTACCTACACATGACTCAAATCTATCTTTATGCCAGAGCACCACTGCGTTGTATATAAGTAACACATTTGCTTAACATATTTAGCTGTTGATGGTAACATGGGCTCTTTCCAAGACTTACCTATTATAAGCTGTGTGCTATCAACATGGATATGTCACTGTGGTATGCTACTTCTTTCTCAGGAAGATACATAGGAGGCAAATAGCTGGTCAAATGGAGCCTCTAGTTTAAGTTTTTTGAGGAATCTCTGTACTGATTTCCATAGTCGCTATAGCAGTCTACACTCCCACCAACAGCAGAGAAGGGTTTCTTTTTCCTCGCAGCCCCACCAACATTTGTTATTGGTTGACTTCTTCATGATAGCCATTCTTTCTGGGGGAAGATGGAATCTCGGCATTGTTTTAATTTGCATCTCTTGAATGAACAATAAATAATGTTGAGCATTTTTTCATGTATTTATTGCAGTTTCTACTTCTTCATTCTGAGAAATGTCTATTCATTCAGAATGCCTGTTTTTGGACTGGGTCTTTACATTGGGGTGGGGGTTTAATTCTTTATTTATTCTAGATATTAATGTCCTTTGTCTGAGGAATAGCTGGTAAAAGAATATTTCTGATTTTGTGGGTTATCTCTTTGCCCTGTTGGTGGTATTTTTGTTTGTTTGTTTGTTTTTGTTTTTGTTTTGCTGTGCCTTTTTAATCTGAGGTGATCCCAGTTGTTGGTTCTTTGTAATATTACCTGTGAGACTGGAGTTTTGTTCATAAAGTCTTGCCTACACCAATATCTTCAAGAGTTTTTAAACATAGTATTTTGGGAAAGCACAAAGAAAATAGAATGATTTTTTTTTATTTGTTTGTATGTTTGTCTTAGACACGTCTCCATATGTAGTCCAGGCTGGCCTTGAAGTTACAGTGATCCGCCTACTTCAGGCTCCTCCATGTTAGGATTACAGATGTGTGTTATCACACCTGGATGAACTTTTAGATTCAGCTATTGCACTTTAAGTATATGATCTGGAGCAAATTGTTTAATATAATATGAGCTCTCCCTTTCTTGTCTGGTAACCTAGAAAAATGAAATCTTCCTTACCTTCTCCATAGAAATACAGGAATATAGGAAAGACAGGGAGCTCTCTACTACTAGACTAAACTGAATTATGTGTATTTTAAAATACATTCATTAAGGGTTAGAGAAGTAGCTCGGTGGTCTAAGCTCCTGCCTGGCAAGCACAAGGACCAGGGTTCAATCACTAGGCCATGCCAACCACCGAAACCTGGCATGGTGACACACATAAATCTAAGCATTGGGGAGGCTGAGACAGGAGGTTCACTATGAGTCTGAGCTGTGTAGTGAGACCCTGTACCAAATCAATCAATCAAGCAATCATCCAGTCAAATATGTTTAGTGTACTCCTTTCTGACTTTAAACTTTTTGTGCATCAGAGGATATATTTATCTTTCACATGAAAGCGTGTCAATCTGGTATGTTTCACTATGAAAAAGTATTCTCTTGTTTTGGCATTAATATCAATTGAAAGCATTTTGAAACTATTCAGCCTCATTGATGACATTAATGAAACTTACAGGACAAAAAGCCAGAATACAGTTAAGATAATGTGGGAACTGTGTGTTAACCATCCCCTCTCTTTTTTCCCTTTTAGCCATTTAATAAACTGAGTGTATCCAGTTATCATGAATGTGGTATTTCCAGTGTTGGCAAAATTGTATTTGTAAAAAGATAGAACAATAATACTCGTTTTAATTTGGAAAAAAAGATCACTCCAAGCCCTGAAATCCTAACAATGTAAATGGAATTCCTCCTGTCTGTGCTCTCCTGCATCCCCTCCCTTCCCAACCCTCCCTTTCTTTTCCCAGACTGCTTAGAGGCTGCAACTTCTCTCCTGCCTCTCAGACTACTCTGGAGAGGCACAGACTGGGGTGCTCAGGCCTCTCCCCCTTTCTCTCTCTCCTTGGGAAAAGGCACCTTCTTTGCTAAGACTGAGGGGCTCAGCTCTGCCCTCTTTCAGAGTGGTCAGACCCTAAGGATTTAGCTTGTGAGGATCTTACCAGAATAAGCTCTCCCCTGCCAAAAGGGCTCAAGTGTGAAGAGGTTTATTTGAATTCCGGGAGTGAGTGCAGTGTTGGAAGGCCTGCTTGTCCGAGGACGTGCCACTTTCAACAACCAGCTTCATTAATAGTGGGAGGAGCTCTTAATTTTTTTTTTTTTCAACACTGGGACTCCAAATCAGAGTCTCACACATGAAAATTTATTTTTTGTTGTGATAAAAAAGTCTGACATTAAATGTACCATCTTACTATTTCTAAGTGTTAATTATATGCACATTGTTGTGCAACCAAAAAGTTCTCCAGAACTTTTGTATCTTGCAAAACTAAAACTCTACCCACCCCTCAGTAACTCCTGGTTTCCTGTCCCTCTAGCCTGTGGCCACCGCTACTCTACTCTCTGTGTGAATTTGACTACTCTGGCTGCCTGAGAAGAGGGGGCACACACAGCCTCTGTCCTCTCACGTCTGGTTTATTTCCCTGAGTATGAACTCCTGAAGATCCATCCCTGTTGTACCCCAGGACATAACTTCCTTTTTAAGGCAGATGAAGCTGACATTTTGAACTCTGCCTGGTTCCTGCTTCTGCCTCTCAAGTTGGCTGAAAACGGAATGGAATGGAGGGCATAATTATTTGTCGTCCCCTCAAGTCCCTCAGCTTGGCAATCATGTGCTGTAGTTCCCATAAAAAGAAGGACCTGAAGTGAGAACAAGCAACACTTTACTTAAAGGAACTATTGCAAAGGGAGGAAGGGCTCTTATGGGTTATAGGGAGGATGTGCTAATAGTAGTCCACAAGCTCTGTAGGCATCTCAAAGATCAGGCACAGAGAGGCTTTTCTTTTATAGGGAGGAATAAACCAGGTGAGAAGGAGGCGTGTGAGGGACTCTGAGGAGCAGGAGGTCATTGGCCAGGGCCATCTCTCCGCAGCTCTGTGCAGTCTCCGCAGGGGCCACTGGGGAGCAGGTGCTCCAAGCCCTCCTGTTGAAGACCTTGGGGACCTCATCTAGAAAGAGCTGCCTGACAAGTTTGGCCAGGGAGCCAGCCTTTGTACATGCTGGTCAGTAGGACAAACATCCAGCTAATCATTTACGAGAAGAAGAGCAGGAATTCAGAGGGTGCCTTACGGCTTTGTTGTAGACAACGTGAAATGCTTCCAGGAATGTAAGGGAAGGACACTGTCTTCCGGCAACACAGAACTTAGTTGAAGTTCATTGTTGGGCTGGCGAGATAGCTCAGCAGAGTAAGCGCCTGCTTGCGCAAGTGCAGAGCCTGGGCTTCAAGCCCTGGCACCACAGGCTGTGCCAGCCGTGCCCCCAGGTGCGCTGAGCCAACAACCAGTCCAGGCGTGGTGGTGCATGCCTGTAATCCAGCACTGGGGAGGCTGAAAACAGGAGGATCACTCCAAGTCCAAGCTGTGTAGTGAGACCCTGCACCAAATACATTAAAAAGGTAATAAAAGAATAAAGTTCAACATTGTCAACAGTAGGCTTTGCCCCTCCATGAAGTCATAGAACTTGTG
>NW_004524577.1:27131255-27136559 GCF_000260255.1 Octodon degus | reverse complement strand
AAAAAAAAAACACAGAGGGCTGGGGGAGATGGCTCAGTGGAATAAGTGCTTCCCTGGCAAGCACAAGGGCTTGAGTTCAATCTCTGGTTCTGCAAAAAAAAAAAAAAAAAAAAAAAACACACAGAAAAAATACAATGGGATACAAATACAAATAACGAAGCTGCTGTTTACACTGGAAGTTTTCCTAACTTCAACAGGCGTGTTTATGTAGTGACTAGATTGAGCTGATGAATAAGTCATGGGGGCGGCGGCTGTAGCTCATCGGGGACAGCGTTTGCTCGGTGTGTATTCCCAGCACCACCAAAACAAAGATCATGGAGTGGAGCATGAAAATGACTTAAAATATGTTGATTACAGAAGAGGAAGATACAAGTGCCACAGGCTCCCCCAGCTGAGATCTCACTTTCCAGTTTCAGTTACCCGTGGCCAACCACAGTCCCAAGGTATTTCATGGACAATTCTGGAAATAATTTCGTGAACCTTTCAATGCCAGGTCACTCTGAGTAGCTTGCAGAATAGTCACTGCCTGCTCCACCTGTTCAGCACCTGAGTCATCCCTTCATCAGGACGTCCCTCCTCAGCCACCCAGCCCATTTAGCAGCTGGGCTTACTTAATCCCCTGTCCAGATATCAAGGTGCTGTGTTTTGCTTATTATTATTATTATTATTATTATTATTATTATTATTTTGCAGCGCTCAAGATTGAACATAAGGCCTTAGCACTACGATGTATACCTATTCTAATTTTTTAGTTTGAGACTGGTTCTCTCTTGATTCCCTAAATTGCCAGGGTGGTTTAAGCTTGTGATCTTCCTGCTTCAGCCTACCGGAATGTTTGCAAAGTAAGCATTATGTAGTACCCCAAATGCTGTGTCATGATGCCTGCGGCAACCTGTCCCCCACCTCATCACACAGACCTGTGTCATCTCACAGTGTCATAAGGAAGAGAAAGTTGAACACACTTGCATGTGCAAACTCTGGGTAGGGGGAGAGCATGTTCATGTAACTTTTATTACAGTTTATCATAATTGTTCTATTTATTGTTAGTTATTGCTAATCTCTTACTGTGCCTTGTTTGTAAATTAAATTTCATCCCAGGTATGCATGTGTGATAGTTTATCCTGGTTGTCGACTTGATTGGATTAAGAGATGTCTGGAAAAGTGGTGAAGCACACTTCCAGTGTGTCTGGGGGCGCGTTTCCAAGACAACAGCAGACAGGAGAGAGACCTGCCCGAGCAAGCGGAAGCCTGCGTGGGACAAAAGGCAGAAGAAACCAGTGCTCCCACGTGGGTGAGCACAAGCTCGACTCTTCCTGAGTAGGGCCAGTTTTTGCTGCTGGCTTCCCCTATGAACCCCAGCCTCCATCTTGTTCAGCCTTTGGAGTGGTCTCACACTAGGGACTCTCCAGGGGCATCCAGGCCGAGCAGTCTGAGGCTGCAGCCTGCTCTCTCCAGCTCTGCTGCTTCCAGCTTCTCTCCGGGGACTTCCTTCAGGCTCTGATCTCATGAGTTGACCTGAGAAATCCCCTCTTACTGCTACTTGTATCTTCTGCTGGTTCCGCTCCTCCAGAGAATGCTAGTAGGGTGCAGAAAGGGGGGAAAGGTCCAGTACCTAGAGGCTCGGTACTATCCTCCATTTCAGGCATACCAGGAAGTCTTGGAAAAAGTAGCTTCTGGCTATGGGGGACTACTGCACTAAGCAACAGTGAATACAAGCACTAAGTCAACAAATGTTTCCGAAGAACCTACTGAGTACCGGGTATCAAGGAAATAGCACTAAAAAATACAGACAAAAATTTCTAGCTGAGAATAGTGGCACACACCTGTCTTTAGGAGGCTGAGGCAGAAGGATCACAAGTTCCAGGCAAGCCTAAGCAATGCAGAAACACTATTTCTCAAAATAAAATCTAAACAAGGGTTGGGGATGGAGCTCCTTGGTAGAGCACTTGCCCAGCGTCCAGTGTGTGCCTGGCTCTGGCTTCAACTCCCAGCACCACAAACAAAAGTAAAAACAATGAAAAAAGAAAAATGTCTACCTTCACAGAGCAGCCAATGAGAAAATGCACCAATAGAGTCAAAATAATATGCACCAAAATATATGCATCCTATAGGGACCTTCTGGCCCTGTTGCAGCTCTTTGCCTGTTACCACTGCCTTGCACCACAACGCTGCTGTTGTCCTCTCTGGGCGACTTTTGTTGTCTCCTTAAAACTCTAAAAATTTCCAACTTTTCTACAGTAAGTCCTCCCATTTTTTCAACCCAGAAAACAATTGAATTTTGAAAATGTTTTATTAGTACATAATTGCGATATAAAATGAATACAGCTGTTGTGGGGAGTTCATACATATACATATCGTGCGGCAGAAAAGAATTTGCTAAGAGAAAACCCCAACAAATTCGAAGGCCAAAATGTCAAGAAGTTCAAATCCTTTCCCAGGGAAGGCTGACTGCGCCCCTGCTGCTGACACAGTCCTGTCTCTGTGGCACAGAGAAAGTGCTTGTACGAATCAGCATAACAGCGTGTGGCTTTCACTCCGAGTGGCTCTGTTCCTCTCTTCTCTCTTTCTTGAGCTTTTCTCATACATTTTTCAAAGCAGTTCATCTCCACATTGGCCAAGCAATGGCCGTGACTCATCCACATGGCTGACACTGACAAAGGTTAGACAATCTGAGGTACAGGGTCTCAGAATAAATCCTGAGGGGATTTCACTGACCTTATCAGATCCAAAAGCTACAACTCTTGTTGCATAGATCCTGCTTTACCTTGATCTTAACCATCCAGCAGAAAAGTATAAAACTGAAGTATAAGAAGTAAAGCCATGTTGTTATGTTGAGCTGTAGGGGACTCAGGTCAACAATTTCTGACATTGCCAGTCAAGCGGAAGACCCAATACTATTATGGACTACTGGACTCTTAGAATATTTTGCTGAGTTTACACACCTATAATATTCAAATGACGGAACTAAACAAAAAAGGGGATATATAAATGAATGTCCATTTTGTATCTGTGTATTCAAAATGGTTAGGATAGATAAACATCTACATTCTCTTAATGAATAGAGGGATTTGTTCTAATAGTGTTTGTAAATAGGATATCATGTCTGCATCTTGTACAGCAAATAACCACTAGGAAGACAGTATACAATGTGTTAATTATTGAAACTGTCCTACCAATTTGATTTGAAACTGTCTCATTGCTGTTTGTCTCTCAACAAAATTATGGAAATAAAGAAAGAAAGAAAAAGAGTCTGAAAAAGAAATAAAAAACCATTCCTATAAACAAAAACAAAAACAAAAGCAGCTCATCTCACAGTTTCAGAGGCTGGGGAGATGGCTCAATGGAATAAGTGCTTGCCTGGCAAATGCAGGGGCCTGAGTTCAATCCCTGGTTTAAAAAAAAAAAAACAAAACAGAATCATCTCACAGTTTCACATAGCTGCTTTTCTTCAGTTTTCTATATTCTGGGTGCTGAGAACTTGGTCTCTCTTCTTCGCAGCTATTGATCCTTCTGTCCTTTTACCTGAAAAGGTCACCATTGTTCTCCTATTCTGTGAACCACAAAACTTTATTTACTCCACGGTGCCCTTCTACCTTCCTTTTCTCCCCCTAGTACTGGCGATGGCACTGCTCTATGTGTCCAGCCCTTTTACATTTGTTGTTTTATAACCTAGTTTTGCTCAGTAGCCGCAAACTTAGAATCCTCTTGCCTCAGCCTTGTAGAGTCCTGGGACTACAGGAGTGCTTCACCGCTCCTGGCATGCCTCCACTTTCTACTATTGTCCATAGACTGAGTTCTGTCTCTCGTTAGCAATGCTGTCCCCTGATAAAATGTCAGTCAAAGCCTCCTCTTTAGGAGCCCCTCCACTTTTCTGCTTTTGGTGGGGTGAAGCATTATGTTACTGTCTGGGAATTTAGTTAGGCCCTGATAGAAAAAAAATTACAGTTGGTTTGATCAGTTATATTTTTATTTTACTGTTCTCTTTAGTTTAAAGCAATTCTTAGCATTTTCTCTGTTGCTGCTTCTTCTTGATTCTTAGCACCAAGGTTGTACTCCTTTCAATATAAAGGAACAATTCACCTCATGGCTGGCTGAAACTTCTTAAAAGAATGACTTTATTTACTTTTCTCAGATTGGTAACTGTATTGGGCTCTTCTCAGTTGTTGTACCAAAATACCCGGGACTAGGTGCTTACAAACAAAAGAGGTTTAATTGCTCTTAGTTTTAGAAACTGGAAGTCTAAGGTGAGGCAGTCCATGGTTCAGTCCCTGGAGGGCCTCACAGAGGGTGGCACTGCAGTGGCCAGAGCACAGGAGGAAATCGTGGGTGAGACAGGAGGCCAGAGGCACTCAGGGCCCAGATTTGCTGTTTGATACTTGTAAATAAAACCCACCTCCAGAAACTACTTGGGGGTCCACGAGAACTGCATGAATCCCTGCCAAGGGTGACGTCCAGGTCACTCAGCTGCCTCCTTCGGGGACAAACCACATCCGAACCATAGGAACAATGTGCAAAGGGTGACTAAGATGTACAGCAGATGTTGACAAAGTTATTTCAGGAAAAGACTTGTTGCCATCACTCCCACCACAAATACTCCCCCTTTCTTCAAACACACTTATCCCGCTGTTCTTGTCACTTCCTTAACTTTATTTTTATTTATTTAGTTTTGCGGTACCAGAGATTGAACTCAGGACCCTGCACTTGCCAGGCAAGTGCTTATCCTACTGAGCCGTCTCTCTGGCCCCCTCTTGCCACTTTCTGAATCAGTTCTGGAAGTCCTCTTTCCTGCCTTTAAATGTGTGATAAAATATGGTGAATGCTAAACAAGGCGTTGTACTTGCCAGGCAGCGGCTTAGACCCTGAGCTATCGCCCCAGCCCCTTCCTCTTGATTTTTAAACAAAACCAGGAGTGGTAGCACACACCTGTTATCCCTCCTGTAATTAAAGCAATCAGGAGGCTGAGGCAGGACTGCCATGAGTTCAAGGCCAACATGAACTACATAGTGAGACCTTGTCTCAAAAACAACAGGGGCAGGCTAGCAAGATAGCTCAGTGGACTAAATGTGCCTGCCTGGCAAGTGCAAGGACCTGGGTTCAACGCTAGTACCACATGCCATGCTGCCATGTCGCCACGCCAGCCACTGAAACTGGTGCATGCCTGTAATCCCAGCGCTGGGGTGGCCAACATAGGAGGATTGCTATGAGTCTGAACTGCATAGCAAGACCATGCACCAAAGAAAGAAAGAAAGAAAGAAAGAAAGAAAGAAAGAAAGAAAGAAAGAAAGAAAGAAAGAAAGAAAGAAA
>NW_004524577.1:27123294-27131155 GCF_000260255.1 Octodon degus | reverse complement strand
AAAGAAAGAAAGAAAGAAAGAAAGAAAGAAAGAAAGAAAGAAAGAAAGAAAGAAAGAAAGAAAGAAAGAAAAGAAAGCTGTTAACACATGACATCTAATAGTACAGGCTCACAGAGACATCACTGCGTCCTCTTCCACCTTATTCACCAGATCCTGAGCCATGCCACTTCTGGCTCTTACCCAAAGTCAACATGACCTGGAAAGGGCAGCAGTGTGACTTGACTCAGAACAGGGAGGCAACTGTAACAGCACAACAAAAGACACTCATGAAAGAGGACTTCCAGAACTGCTTCAGAAAGCGATAAGAACCATGGGATAGGTATGCTTAAAGCAAGAAGCATTCAGAGGAGGATTAATGGAAATGTATCTTTGCTACCATAATTTTTAAAAATGTGAAAATTCACTGTATTTTCATTCACATTTTGTGTTACTATGCTTTTTAAAAACTTTTTAAAAATTGAAATATACAGAATACGCTAGTTTTCAGTATAAAGTTCAAGAGACCCCTTTCTAAATCTCTTACTCCTTATTGTTCAGATACATGAATGTGCCCTTGTGTGTTCGACATCGTGGGCTTTAACTTCTGTGTGAGCTCACCTTACCACTGCCAGTTCAAGAGGGAGAATTACTCTGATTTCTACCACCCTTTATAGGTTTTCTGGGTTTTTAAAAATTCTAAATAAAAACAGCAGATCCACATAATACTTACTTTTTTTTGTTCTGGTATTGTTCTTGAGACAGGGTCCTGCTTGGTAGTCCAGGCACTTTAATCCACTGAGCTATTTAGACAACCCAGCTTCACAAATGTTTCTCAGGGATAAGCAATTTTAACAGTGTCTCATGTGCTATTACAGAACACATTCTTTCTGTTTGAAGTACAGGCTTGTGCACAATGGTGCACACTTGTAATCTCAGCTCCTTGAGAGGCAAAGGCAGGATGATTGTAAGGGTAAAGCCAACCTGCATAACTTAGTGAGATCCTGTCTCAACACATGTCTAGCATGTTTGAAATCTTGGGTTCAACAACCAGTACCAAAAAAAAAAAAAAAAAAAAAAGCCTTGTGTTTTACACCAGAGATACATACAATACAATCTCTTCCACTCCTTCTTTCTCTAAACGATTTACCATTGAAATTAGTCCATTATCAGTAACACAGAACTGCTTCATTCCATTAAATGACTACAAAATATAATATTTGGCACACCTACAAATCTGTCTGTAGGATGAAAATAGTTCCGGGCATTTTAAACTTTGTCTCACTTTCGTAAGAACACCTGTTTCTTCACACTCTCACTTACGTAACAGCTTAGCAGCCCTTTAAATCTTTTCTAGTCTGTAGACAGAAAATGGTATCTTACTGTAGTTTCCAACTTTATATATCTTGTAATAGAAGAGAGATCTTTTCATATGTAAATATTTGGGGTTTTATTTCCTGACCTGAAAACTGTCTGTGTCGGTTGTTCATTTTCTTAGACTGGTCATCATTTGTTTTGTTTTTTTAAAGCTCTAAGAACCCTTTCGAGGGCTGGGTGTGGTAGTGCATACCTGTAATCCCAGGATTTGGGAGGCTGAGGCAGGAAGACTGGCATAAATTCAAGGACAGCCTAGGGTACATAGCACGATCCTATCTACAAAAAACAAGAGACTCCTTTCTAAACCTCCTACTCCTTATCGTTCAGCATTTTCTCAGGGGTTTGCAGTTTTTCAGGGGACCTGGATACACCCTTCTTGACCCAGCCACACCTTCCAACAGGTCCTCTGGGGGCAGAATATCTTCTGGTTTCACTTTTCTACCTTTCTGTCCTAGGCAGAGTTAAGGGGTTTAAGGGCCCAAACAGAATTAGCAAGAGGGACTTAGGAAAGAGTAGCAAAGGTGTTGAATAATGTGAAGCACACACAATTGACTTTTGAATAGTCAGAGCTTTATAAAAGTATAGAAGCTCATTTATCTTTGCAATATAATCTCCCTCCCAAACGGAGAATCTAAAGGAATAAGGAGAAATCGTCTGAAGTCCAGTCACTCTGACATGACCACCCTATGCACTCTGAAACACAGTTAGCCCTCCGTATCTGTGGGTTCTACATCCACAAGCCCAACCTACCATGTTTCAAAAACATTTGGAAAAGATTCTGGAATGTTCTAAGAAGCAAAACGTGAATTTACTGCATGCTGAGTACATGCTGAATCCACGAAAACGCAGTGAAGTTTCAGAGTTGCGTCAGGTATTGTAAGCAATGCAGAGTTGATTTAAAGTATCTGGGGAGGGGGAGGGCTGGGGAGATGGCTTAGTGGTCTAAAGCACCTACTTGGAACAAGTTTAGCAAAGCACAGGGACCACGATTCAATCTCCCAGCACCACATGCCAGCCAGCCGCGCCCCCTGGTGGGCTGAGCTGGCCCCCCACACACACACGCACACACACACACACACACTAAATAAATAAATGTAAAAAAAAATAAATAAAGTATCTGGGAGGAGGTGTAGGTGTGCATGTTGTACACACTTTTTTTTTTTTTTTTTTTTTTTTGCAGAACTGGGGGTTGAACTCAGGTCCTGGCATTTGCCAAGCAAGCGCTTATTCTACTGAGCTATCTCCCCGGCCCCTGTTGTATACAATTACTAGACCATTTTATGGAAAAGACTTGAGTGTCTGGGTTTTGGTATCCATGGGGGTCTGGACCCCATCCCCCACGTCTGTGTATCCAGGAGCAACGGTACTGTATTGCCCATTTCCTTCCCAGACCCCTTTTCACAGGGCTATAAATTGTAATTAGCCATTGAGGATCTAAAATAAATAGTAGGGTCGGGGAGATAGCTCAGCAGCATAAGCACCTGCCTGGCAAGCTGAAGGTCCTGAGTTTGATCCCCAGTACTGAAAAAAAAAAAAAAAAAATCCTAGAAAGTGTCTTTTGAGCATAAAGTAAATTATAATTGTTCCCTCTTTACCTTGAAATCGATTGTTACTGTTTAAGGATGTAGGAGTGTTAGCAACTCAGTGGATTCAGAGCAACAGACAGGACCACTACGGCACAGAACCAGGGCTGTTGTTCTACTGTTCAAGACAGGGAGAAAGCGATGGGGCCAGAGCCCAAGGCTGGCCCAGACAAAGGACAAGGACGTACAGTCTCTATGGTGTCAGGGGAGTAGGCAGGGCCCTGTCTCTCGGTATCGTCACACGCCAGGTGGAAGTTCAGCTGCTCCTGCACACCCTCTTTCATGTGGCTCTATGAGACACACCTCTTGTTGGCGTCTTCAGTAGCTTATTACATTCCAGTTACTTAAGGTACAAATGGAAAAACTCACAGTCCCTCAGATGGAGAGGCTCACTAGCACTCAAATGGAGCCTACAACTAACTTCTTTCTTTCTTTCTTTCTTTCTTTCTTTCTTTCTTTCTTTCTTTCTTTCTTTCTTTCTTCTTTCTTTCTGTATATTTTAGGGAAGGGTCCACAGGGTGTTCAGGGTCTCACTACTAGATCGGACTCACAGTGATCGGCCTGGTTACAGCTTCCCAAGAGCTGGGATTACAGGTGTGTGCCACCACGCCCAGTCTTAATCACTGTCTCAGCAAGCCCCAGGAGTGAGGCCGGCACGGCAGGCCCAGGGATCGAACCACCGTCCCGTGTGCCTGCTTGCAGGCGCTTTAATCTGCTGAGCTATTTGGCCGGCCCCTACAACTACTTTTTAAATAGAATGATTTTTTACTTATGTATGCTTTGTCGCATGTTTGTATGAGAAGAGAATTGGGTTGAAGCATTGGGAGCCTCAGGAAAGAGTCCTAGCTTTGGTATTAACTGTGTAGTCTTGGACTATTTATTTACTTTTTGCATTTATTTTATGAGTATATATGTATGTCCGTCTGTATTATAGTACTCGATATTGAACCTAGAACCCTAGGAGTGCTAAGCAAGCACTCTTCCACTGAGCTATACCTTCAGCTATTTTATAGGTTTTGTTTTCTGTATTTAGGATAGGGTCTACAGGGTCTCACTATGTAGTTTGTAGTTTGGACTAATGGTGATTCTCCTGTTTTCAGCCTTTCAAGCGCTGGGATTACAGGCGTGCACCACCACGCCCAGTCTCAGCATGCCCCGCAGGTGGGGCCAGCACGGCACACTGGGATCGAACCCTGGTCAATGTGCTCTGCCTAAGCAGGTGCTTTAATCTGCTGAGCTATCAAGCCACCCAGCTATTTTAAATTGTACTCTATTTCGAGGTAAGGTCTCACAGAATTGCCCAGGCTGTCATTTAATTTGGGATCCTCCTGCCTCAGTTTTCTGAGTAGCTGGGATTACAGGTGTGCACCACTGGGACCCACTTGTGCTTCCCTTTAAGGCAATTTGAATTATGCCTCAGGCTGTCGGTGAGTATTTTAGTGTGACCAGTTGGTCCATGCCTCATCTCCACCCCCACCCTCACTGCACTGGAGCTGGGAATGACATCAGCCCTCTCCAAACTAAAAAGACCATGAGTCAGGGAGGATTGCTCAAAAATCAGCCCAGGGGATGAGCTGTTACCATAATGGGAAATGAGTCTGAGCAGGCAGAAACACTAGATGCCCACCATATCGTCTTCATTTCTTTATTCATAAAAGGAAGGATTTGCTATAGAAAGTTCTAGTCTGTATATTGGGTTTCACAGAATTGAAAATACAGTATTGTCTGAATTAAACTATGAGAAAGCAGCAGAGTAGTGCATCCCCATAGTTTGAGCATCTGGGAGGCTGAAGCAGGAAGATTTGCAAGGTCACTACCAGTCTGGACAATTCAGGTAGACCTTGTCCTTAAAAGGCAGGGGGTTGGGCTGGGGAAGTAGCTCAATGTGAAGGGTGAAGGTTTTGGGTTTAATCCCTGGAACCAAAATAGAATAAGGGTGGAAAAAACTATTTTTCCTTTGACTTCTGGCTTGGGACAGCCCCTGCTAATGAGCGTGGGCCAGTTGCATGCGTGTAGACCGGGAGCTGACAGCAGGTTCCTGAGTGGCTTTCCTGTTTTTGTGAGCTGTCCGTATATACTTCCTGCAGAGAGGCCGTTTTATTAATAGCAACATACGCCCCGAGGCCACATATTTCTTTGACCCCATCACCATTTTTATCTTTGGAAAGGCAAAGGGTGTTAAGAATAGTTTACTCTTCTGTGTGCAGTTGCCAAAGTGAATTTATTTTTATTCTAACTGGCTAGGACCTGACTAACACAATGACTTCCCCAAATTCAAATTTTTTGAAGCATGTATCCTTATTCTTGTTGTTCTGGAATATGGGCTCATAGCAAAAAATGTACAAATGTACTTAGTACATGATTTTACACTAACAAATTGCTTTCTCTCTAATCTTACAAAAGGATAACAATATGACAACAATTTAGTGATTTGCTGTACATCTATTAGATGCCAAGCTTATGTCAATAAGCAAGCAGTCATTGTTTTTAATAGGATTGGTGCTGGTTAAGATAATCCTGGCAAGGCCCTTAATTTAAACAATTAAATAGGGCAAGGTAAGTTCTAATACAAATTTTTCTGTCCTACCATGCTAATAGCAAGTTTGTCTATATTATCTCCATTGACAAACTCTGATAATAGTAGCAGCTGCTGCCTCAAAAGGTTATTGGGCTGATTAAAATAAGATAACACATGTAAAATCCTGGGCACAATGTTTGGGGCAGACTTAATGGCCACAGATGTTAGCTATTATTATCATTATTATTATCTATAAAAAGAACATAATAGCTACCTAAGAAGGTTGTGGTGAGGATCAAAAGGGATCTAAAGTGTTTAACATATATGTGAAAGCTTATAAAGTGTGTAACATGGTATGTGGTATACAAGAAACCTTTGCAAATAGTGCTGTTGGTGCTGCTCATAGAAAAATCATTGGATTATTTACAAGAAATCGTAGCATTTCCTAAATCAGTGGCTAGAAACATTTCTCTTACTCGTGAATGAAAATACCTGACTAGACTATTAGTTTTACTTCTATTTAATAGTTTGACGCTATTTTGAACTAGCAAAGTAGTGCTAAAGCTAATTGTACATGAAATGTATTATAGTGAAAGCAAGCTCTAGTTCTTCCATCTGTCAGCTATTCCATCCTGGATAAATTCTTAATTTTTCTAGCCTTTCATTTTCTCATCTTTGAAAGGGCTATAATACTTATTTTATATTTAGGCTAGGCTTATAATAAAAATCATAAGAAATTGAATGGATTTAAAGACTTTATAAAGGATTTATAACAATAATTTCAATCCAGGCATGAGGGGGGCATACCTGTAATCCCAGCACTCGGAAGGTTGAGGCATGAGGATCCTTGCAAGTTCAAGACCAGCCTGTACTACAAAGTGAGCTTAAGGCCAGCCTGAGCAGCATAGTGAGACCCTGTCTCAAAAAGACAAAAAAGAAACAAACAAACAAAAACCCTTGAGTTGTTGTGCATCTATTGAATACTAAGCCTTGCCAACTGATCTATCTCCTTCGGTCCTCACAGTGGCCTCATAGAGCAGGTATGGCATACAAACATGGTTCTTACTCTTAGATAGGTACACAGTCACTTTCCTTTTTCTATTCTTTTTTTTTTTTAATTTATATATTTGTTTCAGGGTCTCACTATGCAGCTCAGACTGGGACTCATAGTGATCCTCATGTTTTCAGCCTCCCCAGCACAGGGATTACAGGCATGCGTCACCGTGCTTGATCAGGGGCTGGACCAGTGCAGCATGCAGGACCAGGGATTGAACCCTGGCCCCTGTGCTTGCCTAAGCAGGCACTTAGTCTGCTAGGCTGTTTCACCAGCCCTTCAAAGTTACTTTCACATTAACAACAAACTAACATCTATTCAGACCGCAGGTTACTTTAATGTCCTTACTCTACAAATGGTATTTGTTTTTGTTTTTCTTTGCATGATAACAAGAGAAAGTAGTTTTTATCACATATTGGTATAGAAAGACTATATCAAGTAGTAATTGTTCACATGTTCAGTATCATTTCTTCCTTTTTTTTTTTTTTCATTTCTGACTTCAAATGGAGCACTACTAAATTAAAGTGAGCTTAAAAGCAAACATTTTCTAGGACTGCTGTTTCCTTTTTGATGTAGGAGGTGAGTTGAGCTGGAGATGTGGCTCAGGGGAAGAGCTCTTACCTGGCCCTATGTTCAGTCCCCAGCACTACAAAGACACACACACACACACACACACACACACACACCCCAAATTAAATCTAATCCAAAAGCATCCTCCAAGTTGAAATAGAAGCTGAGTGAATCAGGTGAGCAAGAACCTCTCTTATTCTAGGAGACATCCCCTTGGTAGATAGTGGATTCTGTAAGGACTCATATGTGGGACACATGGATTGGGATTTGGAAGGGCTGTTGCTAAGCGGTAGAATTTTATGAGAAAAGAAAAGCATGATCAAGCACACAGCCATTACTGTGGGTAAATTGATGCAGTTACTAAACAGATTTTAACTCTGAATCTATCCCACGGTTCTGACACAAAACTATTTTGCTTAATTTTAGACTATGGATTCTTATAAATAAAACTCTTGTAAGCGTTAACAGCTGAGCTCTTCCGTTATTAGGTCCTCAGAGTCCTTGAAAATAGGTGTTGAGAAACTTGCGGTCTGAGTGTAAGCTGGCATTTGCTGCTCTCTTGAGCTAAATTTGAACAAAAAAAGGACTTTAATAATTACACTGTCCTGGCTGTCTATTTAGTTACCCACAACAATCTGAGATGGTTGATTCTTCATGTGACAGGGGCAATTGTGTGCTTAAACCTGCTCCTACAGTCTGGAGACTGATTATTACCTGGACAGGAATTTTGTGAGCTGATTATTGACCTTTGGTAATAGATTTGAAATCAGATTCATGGTGGTA
>NW_004524577.1:27114545-27122009 GCF_000260255.1 Octodon degus | reverse complement strand
TAGACTAAATAAATGACAATTTTTGAGATTGAGACTAAGACATCAATAATTTATAAAGCTCCTTAGATGATTTCAGTGTGCAATAAAATTCCTAATATGTTTGAAATCTTCATTTTCTTAGTGTCTGATTGCCAGGTATTGGCTTTAAATAGACAGAGTGGAATGGGGGGAGGGGCAGAGATTTGGCTCAGAGGCGGAGTGTCTGCCTGGCAAGCCTGAGGTCCTAAGTTGGGTTCCTGGTACCCAGAAATAAATAAGGCAGCAGAAGAGGAATTTAATTCTTTTAAAAAATTAAAAATAAATGGACAAGATCATGTACTAAAAGCAAAGATGTGGAATGGCTAGCCACCTGTCACAGTTACTCGTACCTGACACAGTTACTCGTCAGAGCCTTCCTCAATAAAAATTTCATTACATTTCAGATCTGATGTTGGTGAATATACAGAGAGAAAAGCATTTGGACATCTTCTCTAATAGCATAAATCTATACGAATTTTCCAGAGAACAATTTGAAAATATACAAGGGATGATTTAAATGTTAAAATTTGCATCTTTCAAAACTTCTTACTGTAAAAGACATATTTCCAAGAGTAACAGGATAAATGTGTTCACATATATATGAATATATATATATATCAAACTTGCAAGGCTCCTCCTGCCTCAGCCTCTTGAGTGCTGGGATTACAGATGGGGACTGCCATAGAGAGTATTTTGAGGGAGATGAATAGCAAATGTGTCTTTTACTATAATAAACTTTTAAAAATTTGAATAGTTGCTATATTTGTTATCATTCCTCATACATAGAATTTTAGCATGTATATATCCAAAAATTCCTCTTTTAAGAATTGAGCCCAAATAGATAACTGGACAAGTATATAAAAATAGTCATACGTTATATTAATATACATTTCCCAGATTAAAAAAAATTTAGTGTCTTGAAACTTTTAAATGCTTGAAGCTGTCTAAAAGCTTCCACAGTATATACTGTCATATAAAGTTATTAATATATTACTAAGTGAAAATAAATAAATAAATACAGGTTGTCAAAAAGCATGTCTAGCATAATTTTACTTACGCAAAATGTTAGATTTACTTGAACATGATGTAATTCCTGCACTCCGGAAGTTGAGGCAGAATTGTGAGTTCAAAGGCAGCCTGGATCCTGTCTCAAGGAACAATAAAAGTGGATCTATATTTTCATGGGCTTTAAGGTATATGAATGTTAATCACTGTTCTAACAGTTATTATGTCTGTGGTGTAAACTAGTAGCCTGACAGAAGGTGAATTTACCTTACTCTTTCTAGACTTATGCATTTGAATTTTTTTTTTAAATGTATTTTAGTACAAGTTCTACAGGGTCTCACTGCACAGGTCAGACTCCCAGTGATCCTCCTCTTTTCAGCCTCCCAAGCCCTGGGATTACAGGTACACCACCACATCCAGTCTCGGTCTCAGCGCACCCTGGGGGTGCATCTGGCCAAACACTCTGGGGATTTAACCTCAGTGCCTGCGTCTTAGTCCGCTGAGCTATCTGGCCAGGCCTATTTGAATTTTTTTAATACATACATGTTTCCATTATGATTTTCAAAATCTAAATGTGTTAAATAACTTCTACTCACCACTTTCTATGAATCCTAAATTCCTTGGATTTGTACTTAAAGCACTCGATAATTTGTCCCCAAATGACTTTTGCCAGTCTTTTAGAAATGTTTTTGATGCATTCAAGTTTTACTGTCCTCCTGCCTGCCGGTACTCTGTAAGGTCAACTGTGCTCACTGTCCTTGCTTTCCTGTGTTTGACCTTTGGGAATGCCTTTTCCTTTCCCTGGTGTGATCTCTGCTGCCCTCTCCACTCATTAAAAGCAGAGCTATGAAGCAAAGACTAAATGGTATGAAGCAACCCTCTCATTCCCTGAATTCTTATATCGTGTCTGCTTCTCAAGAAATGATCATTAAAAGAAGGAAAAAATTCTCACAGTGAAGTTCCAGCGCCTGTTAGCTTAGTGCTCTCACTTACAATGGAGATATGCTACATGTCATGAAGTAGAATGGAGATACATCACATCAGGCTGTTCGGAGAGTTGAGTGAGATAATTCTGAAAAGCGCTTACAAGAATTACCAGAGCACAGTATTCAGAGTTCAAGGACACAAGTATGTTTATCTTTTTTAACCTGTTGACGGGTTGTCTCCCCATCTATGCAGTCACACTCTAGAAATCAGAAATTGGTGCCATATGTTTTAGTGTCCTTTTCCAAGTGGTGTAGTAGGCTTTCTATATGATGCATACCAATATTTATTGTTGATGAAGAGATTATGAAATACGCATACTACTAACTTTCAAAGAAATAATAAGTCAGTTGGGCAATATTATACCTTAATGGTATCATAAAAATATTAATGTGGAATTATAATATCAAACTATTGCTGACATGAAAAGCACAAATAAAACTATGTTCTTCCTTTAATGAAATCACACCAAAAAAAGGGTAAACCATCCCTAGAGTTTTATTTTCAGAAATACAGTCAATACTTTACAAGATGCCAGACAAGAATAGCGAATTATTTACAGCAAACACCAGATGAATTTGGTTTGTTTATTATCTCTTTTGGCTGATAACAGGATATGCTTTCACAGATGCGCCATGTGTTCTAGAGTTCTGACATATGGGACTTTGTATGTGGCCAAGGATGCTGCATTCTAAAGAGCAGAGCAAGAAGGGCCACATCTTCATATATTTAGTTACTCACCTTGTTCAAGTTTAAAGTTACCATGCAATTAGAGATTTAAAATCTCAGCAAAGCTATTGGCAGCCCGATTGGAACAGTCTCTGTTGTCACTTAATCTCACTGGGCAGGCATGATCTCTGTGGCATGGCCCTGTGCCACCGAAACAACTGGAGTCACCTGATACAGGGCATTACCCTTGGATAAAGAAAGTCAAATGTTATTTTATCTTGGGAGGTCTAACAAATGTTTTCCTGAGCATGGCCCCTTCTTCTTCAGTTGATTTGTGCAAATACTACTTTATAGTTTGGCTTTGTCACGCAGATCAATATTTTGATTCTCATTATGTCTGTTTTAGAGCCAATATCTATTTAGTTTATTTTAAAAAAAGTCAATCAAAATCTGAATCATTGGGTAGCATACGTGGATCCTGGTTTTTTTTTTTCTCCAGCACTCTAGATAAAAGGTGAATCACTTAGAAAAGATGCCTAGTGTTGTGGTTTGTACCTAGATATCCCCATAAAGCCTCATGTCCTCATGGGCAGGACTCTTTGAAGGTGCCTGGATTCCTAGGGCATAATAGAAGTTGAGCCCTGGTCAGGGCAGGCCAGTCCCTTCCCAACGCCTCCGTGGCCTCTCTGCTTCCTGCTTGGCATGACACCAGCAGCCTTCCTCGCCCAGGGCCTTCCATCTTGCCTTCTTGCCTTGGAGTTGGCCAACTATAGATTAGAAATGTGAGCCCAGGTAAACTTCTTTAATTTCTATGTTTTGGGTACTGTGTCCCAGGAGTGAGACAGTTACTAAGATACATAGAGTCCTTAAATATCTTATTTAAATGTAGTCAGTATAAATGGGCCTAATTCTGCAAGCTTTTGGGAGGAGAGGAAATTGAGCAGAGGATCAAACCCAGGGCCTTATGCGAGCTAAACTCAGAGGCCGGGTGCATGTGACCCCTTAGACAACCCCTCCTCTAACTCGGCAATCTCTAACAGCTTTGAAAGCAACCTCTTCTTTGCCTGGGATGCTTTTCCTCTTTCTCCTCATTCCGGATGATCCAGCAGAGCCACGCAGCTCAGATGAAGTGCTACCACAAAGCACTCCCTTTCCCCTGAATTCTTCAAGTATGTAATGGTCACTACTCTGGAAAAATGATCACCAAATGCAGGGACTAGATCCTCATAATTAAGCTGAAGACCCTGGTTTGATCCCCTGATTACACAGTTTTCTGTTTAAAACTCAAGGCAACTAAAAATAAACCAACTACCATATATAAATCAATCAGGTAAAATGTATAAAAACATTAGAAAAAAGGTGGGGGTAGACAATTTCATGATCATAACAAGTAAATAAAGTGAGTTGCACAGTCATACATTTGGTGTAATCCCATTTCAGGAAAAATAACCCAAACAACCCGCTTAAATATTGGTGCCTACACTGCACTACAGGAGAAAAGTGTGAATGGCTGGTAACACCCATAAACTCAAGAAGCTGAAGACATAGACCTTGGAATGTGGCTGGGAAGCAGGAAAGTGATTAGCTTTGTTTTTAAAGATCATAGTGTTGCAGTGACTTAACACAGCAGCAACTTGCTGTTTATCCAATAATGTAAAATGTAGACTGGGGAGATAGCTCCCCTGTCTAAATGCCTGCCTGGCAACTGTAAAGACCTGAGTTCGATCCCCAGTACCGCATGCCATGCTGCCCCCAAACCAGACGTTGTGGGGCATGCCTGTAATCCCAGCTCTGGGAAGGCTGAGACAGGAGGATCACTATAAGTCTGAACTGAATGGTGAGATCCTGTATCAAAAGAATAAAATCATAATCATAATCATAATTATAATAATACAAGGAGCTGGGGAGATAGCTCAGTGGCTTCAGTGCCTGCCTGGCAAGTGTAAGGTCCTGAGTTCAGTTCCTGATACCAAGTGATGATGATGATGATGATGATGATGATGATGATGATGATGATGATGATGATGATGTGAAATGTGTAGTATGATTACTGGCAAACAGAATCTACAGAAAAATTGAGATAGCACAAGCATTTACCAAAATGGCCAGGTAAAAAATAAAATATGTTTCATTTTTAAACACCAGCATCAAGCTAATAGAAGATATTTACAGTAGTTACAAAAACTATAAAGAACTCAGGAATAAATAAGACAAAGCATATAAAATATGTATATGGAGATTATTATAAACTTTATTGAACATGATTAAAGAAGATATCAATATCTGGGAGACCAACATCCTTCTAATGTGGAGACTCACTATTTAAAAAATATCAGTTCTGCAGAACTGCCATAGCTCAAGTATAGGTATAGTGATAATGACATTGCAGTGTTGGTAGAAAGGTAGATAAAGCACTGAAACAGAACACAGAGCCCCAAAACAAAACCATATGCAGAAACTTGGTCTGTGATAAAGCCTTTCGAGTCCCTGTGAGCATCCTCATCTCATCCCTGTACATCGCTCGCCCTTCTTTTAGGCTCTAGAACTGCCTTGTCTTCTGGCAAGTTTTAGAAAATACAGTTCGTCTCTTGTGCCCAAACCCCTTATTTGGGATTCTGTGTGCTCTTGTGTAAATGGTACCTCCACCCCTGAGGCAGCTGGACAGCTTCTGTCCCCCAGGCATACACTGAGCAGTGAGATGAGAAAGAGGGATGAAGTGGGTTTTAAAAATAAATGTTTTAAATGGTGCTGGAAAAACTGACTCTCTACATGCCGAAAACTAAATCTTGACTCAGGTCTATCACCATGCAATAAGCTAAAGTGAAAATGGATTAAAGATCTAAACATTAAAACAGAAACATTAAATCTCCTGGAAGAGAAAGTAGGAGCAACTCTTGAAGACATAGGAGTGGGCAAAGAGTTCATGAACAAAAATCAAATCACACAGGTAACACTTGGAAGAATTAACAACTGGGACCTCCTCTTATTGATAAGTTTTTGCAAGTCAAAAGAAATTACCAAGAAAAGAAAACTCACAAATTTGGAAAAAATCTTAACTAATAAGCACTCAGATGAAGGTCTGCTCTCTAGAATTTAGAAAAGAACTAAAAAACATTAGGGCCCCTAAATTTAAAGACCCAATAGAAATGGGCATCAGAGATGAACACACACTTCTCAGAGGACAAAATTAAAGAGACAGATAAATATATGAAAAAATGCTCCATATCACAGCTGTCCATGAAATGTAAATTAAAACAACACTGAGATACCACCTCACCCCAGAAAGAATGGCTATCATAAAGATATCAACCTACAAAAAATGTTGGAGAGGCTCTGATGAAAAAGGAACCCTTCTCCACTGCTGGTGGGAATGTAGACTGGTGCAACCATTATGGAAATCAGTGTGGAGACTCCTTAAAAAACTAGAACTGGAAATCCCATTCAAGCCAGCTATACCCCTACTGGAAATTTTCCAGAGGAACTGAAAACGTCATATCATAGTGATATATGTACACCTATGTTTATAGCAGCACTATTTGTGATAGCCAAATCTTGGAAACAACCACGATGCCCATCACTGGAGGAATGGATGAAAAAGATGTGGTATTTTTATACAATAAAGTATTACTCCGCTATAAAGAATGATACACTCAAAGATTTATATTCAAATGGATGCCCCTTGAAGATATACTACTAAGTGAAATAAATCAGACCCACATGTGCAAATATTGTATAGTCCCCCTACTGTAAGAACTCAAAAGAAGAAATAAAAATAGAAAGGTATAACAGAATTAAAAGGAAAGTGAGAACTTAAGGATTAAAGAACAAAGACAGAGCAAGGAGAAAAGCTTGGAAACATGACAAGGGCAAAGCCATACATTTATATGCACATGATGGTTAAGGCAATGATCCTGAGAATCTTCAGCAGGTTTTTGAAACTAGCAGTTAATTGGTAGGATTTTCACTTGACTAAATATGCTGATACCTGTGAACTAAGCAACTGCATTGAAGATAACAATGTGTAATAGTAGGGTCATGCTTGGAATGCCTGTCATTCTGGTCTTCTAAACACTTACTGTTTGTCATGTCATACCAATTACTGCCATACTGTGTCTAAGTAAATATTTATTTTTAAAAAAGGGAATAATAAATGAAAACAAGAGATAAAAAAAGTCATAGGACTGTCCTGCTACAATGCTGTATGGCTAGATTTCTAAATTTCTGTGTAAAAGCATGTAATTGTTTATTCCTATTTCTAAAATATTTTTCTATATTAAATTTTTTTTTCTTTTTCTTCTTCACATTCTGTAGGGATTTAAAGTTTAACATATCAATACTTGATGGAAAATACCTGTTCCATGTTACGTCTGAGATGTTTGGTATTCGGACAGATAGTGAGATTAAGCTCAACTGCCAATGTTATAGGGTAAAATATTAATAAGCTTCTCTTCTGGAGGGTTAACAACTTAAGTTTACAGACCAAAAATTAGAGAAAAAGAATGGCTGCAAGGACAGCTAACATTTTGGGCCTAGCCTTTCAAGGTCAGTGAAGCCTCAGGACATAGGAGAACCTGTCCTGTGACATCATGTAACTCAGTTGTGTCCCAAATTTTCTGTTCAAGGAGATTATGGGGCCCCAGAGGAAAGTGATTGATGATGTAGTGTGTGCCTAAGGAGAGAAAACATTAGAAACATATAGATCCTGTTAATTCATAATTCGTGCCCTGCTCTCTCTTCTAACCAAACAGAAAAAGAATAGAGATAACTCAAGACAAAAAAAAAAAAAAA
>NW_004524577.1:27107067-27108605 GCF_000260255.1 Octodon degus | reverse complement strand
CTCTTACATCAGCCTGCCTTAGAGTAGGTCCACTGACAGCTAGGTCTAGCATTGTTCCTGGTACAGGGCAGCTTTTTAATAAATGACAACCACTGTGTCAGTAGGATGGTACTGCCTTCCAGGATATTGAATGGAGGAATTGATGACATTCTTTTACTTTGAGCCCCTGTTTGGAAAAATGTGTTGCTGGTCTGCTTTTGATATCACTTAACATTGAATTCATGCCTAAATGTACAGGGAAGATAAATTCTAATGTGATCAGTGTGACTTTGACATAGAGCTACATATAGCAAATGACTAAAAAGAAATCTTTAAAAAAATTTTTTTCATGAAGGGTTTGGAATTTCAAGAGTGGGTTGAAGAAGCTTGTTTTAAAGGTAAGATTTCTCTCACCATGGATCACTACTCAGCAGCATAGTGTGAACACACTGCACACTATTACACACTACACCAAGGGTAGGAAGGAAAAGACCCACAGGTGGGAGAAAAACACTAACAGTTCAGAGAAAAGGACCAACAGATTTACACAAATGACAATTCAAATCAACGTGGCGAGTGCTCTATTGAAAAAACTCCAGACTCTGCTGGCACAGACAGGTGGTGAGCCAACTCTACACAGGCAATCTGTAGACCCCACATGGATGTCATCAGCACATTTTCAGCCTGAAGAGAACTCACAAAAGTGGGGTTCTTTGTAAGCAACATCCACAGCTGGATTCCTTGGGAAGCAGACTTTGAGTCAAGCAATAGTGTTCCGGTTGCTTATCAGGGACCCAGAGAAGGAAGACTCAAGTAGTGGGTGAAGTCAAGCTGTGATGCAGGTCTGGCAGCTTTCATCAGTCTCTTGGGGAGCTCTGGAGCCATCACATCCCTCACAGTGTTTCACTGAGGCGAAGTAGCCAGACATTTTGTATTCTGCATCAGCGGGTGTGTTACGGGCTACCTCCCAAAAAGGGACTTAGGGAAGGTGACTCTCCATAGCTGAGGTAATTGCCATAGGGACCAGAGATTTCACTCTCGGGAGCCAGGAGAACAGATCCTCCCTCCTAAAGGAACCTGGGCCGCTCCTCCCCATGTTGAACATATCAAGTAGGTCATCTGAGTTCCAAGAAGATTCCCCATGTCCCGGATGTATCCTAGTAGCCCTGCCTCCCCGTGGTGAACAGAGTTGATCATCCTGTCTTGATTTGACTTACCTTTTTGCCTGCATGTTCCTTAACACAAGGAGCCTGAAGTGCTCAGGGGCACCTGCTCTAGATTCAGTGGGGCTCTTATTGTGTTCCTTGGGGGAGATCCCACCCCTAACCTTACCTAGTTTAATGCATCAGCTGTTGTAAATGGGGATAGGCAGCAGAATCCTCTAAGTAGACTATTGGGAGCAATGAAAGCAGGATCATTCCTGCTTGGATCTTCTGGTTCTCAGTCTCATGAATTCTTCCTAGGAACATTGCACCCTGGAGGAGGATGTCCTTTCCTTAGAAGGTGTTGGCTCAGGTGCTTAGGCATCCTTTAAAGCAGCCTCTGCTTAGTGTGGTGTA
>NW_004524577.1:27104481-27106857 GCF_000260255.1 Octodon degus | reverse complement strand
TCCTGAGAAGCTGTGTGGTCCTTTGGGCGATGGTGGCGCAGTGGAAGCTCGGCACTAGTTTATATTGCCCATACACTGGAAATTCTAGTTAGATGGGCTTTGCTCAAATGGCGCCATGCAGGGAGACTCATAATGCACAGCTACATCTCTCTGGGTGTGCCAGACACATCCGCAATGGGACGGGCGATGGCAAATCTTACTACCATCAGCAGAGTCATTTGGACTTTTAATGCATCCTTTGTGGTGCGTTATTTCTGGTGGGTATTAATGGGTGATGCATAGGTCTTTACACTTCATGCCTACTCTCCTATTCCTGTATACAAATATGTATGCTACTTCGTATGTTAGGACCCCAAATCAATGATTTCTATTTTAGCCTTTTGGACCATTCATCTTTAAAACTTTCCAATTTTAACTTTTAGATCTCCAATGCTACCATTGATTTGGTAACAGAATTTGTGAGTGTCAAGATTCCTTTCAAGTGAAAAGACATGATTTAAGCTTATTTTCTACAAAAGGTAGATAATTTATTTTCACCTTATCTTCAAATAGTCTATGGATTTTTTTCCTAATAGTGTTTATCCTTAAAGAGTATCATAGTGAAGCCAGGCATGGTGGTATAATCCCACCCCTAAAATGCTAAGGCAGGAAAATTGTTGGTTTGAAGGCACCCTGGGCTACATAGCAGAATGTCATCTCTGAAAAGGTAAAGGAAAGGAAGGGAAAGGAAGGGAAGGGAAGGGAAGGGAAGGGAAGGGAAGGGAAGGAAAAAAATATTAGGCTATATTATAGAATTTGATTTTTAGAATGTGTAACTTGTCAGGGCAAAGAAAATTTTATACTTTACAAGATTAATATCTATTACAGAAATGTCAATGAAAAGCAAAGCCTTCATAATCTGAGAATAAGCCCCTGATTTATAAGCAACTTCTGTTCAAGGAGAACACACATAAATTGTGTTAGTTCCTAAATCCAATAACATGAGTCTTACATCCCTTTGACACATATGTACAATATAAAGCATAAGAAAACCAAACACACATAAAAATACTGTGAATAAACTGTTACTTTTACAGTTACCTTAACATGGTGGTACAGTATGGAACAGTATTTTCACTTTTCTTTGTACTTCCTAGCAGCGCCCTCCCCAGGACCACTGCCCTTCTCCTTGCTCCTGGACATCCTGGGCTCTGTCTGAGCACTGCACTACTGTACCCTGCCATGCTGTACAGTGAGCACACAGCAGCACCACGGTGACAGTGTCCGGCAGACACCTGAGCTACTCCCGTAAGGTGCTCTCATCTCTGAGGATACCTAATGCGCGGTCCATTTGTATCTAGGAAAATTTGCAACTCTACTGTTCATAAGTCACGGACCTACTATATTATGTAACACATTACATTTTGGACCATTCAAAAAATATTGTGTTTTCTTTACCTTTTTCCTTTTTGTAAATGAAATAGGACTTTGGAAAACCATTCCTGGTTCTTAGTGATGACCCTGTGTCCTTGCTAACATTATAAAATATTAAAATACGGTTATACATTTCATAGCCGAAAGCTGGCAGTCCACACTTATTTTGAACATGAATAAAGGATGAAGTTACTTCTGACAGCGACAGTAAAATAATGTAATAATGAATAAAGGCTTATTATTAGAAAGTTGTTATCCAACCAGACAGGCCTGTGGTAGTTGCAGGAACAGAGCACGCTTCCTGTTTGTGTTTGTATCTCACAAACCCTGTAGGCTCATAGCACCTTGACTTGGGAGTTCGGAGGCATCTGTGTCCCGAGGGATTGTGTTCTGATGCATGACACGAAAGGTTTTGGCATTACAAGTAGTGTTGGTGTTGGTCATCGTCATCTCATGATTTTAGCTATCCTCATCCATTAATTACATATGTATTTATTTATTAATGTATTTGGTTGTTACAGGCGCAGCTCAGACTTGTAGTGATCCTTATGCTTTCAGCCTCCCCAGCGCTAGGATTACAGGACCCTGGCTGACTCAGCCTGCCCTGGGAGAAGGGCTGGTGTAGCCTGTGGTGCATGGGGTCAAACTGAGGTCTCTGAGCTTGCCTAAGCTTGCCTAAGCAGGAACTTTAGTCCACTGAGCTATCTCAATGGCCCAATTACACAGTGGTTGAAATAAAAAGCCAATAAAGCTCTGCGTTGTATGCCTTGAAAAGAGTTATAAGGGCTGGACAAATAGCTCAGAGGATTAAAGTGCCTACAAGCAAGCGCAGGGACTGGGGGTTTGAATCCCCTGCCTGCTGTGCTGGCCCTGTCCCCAGGACACCCTGAAATGGCAATTGAGACTGGGCATGGTGGTGTGTGCCTGTAGTCTCAGCTCTTGGGAGGCTGTAAGCAGGCGGAT
>NW_004524577.1:27101658-27104381 GCF_000260255.1 Octodon degus | reverse complement strand
GAAAGAGAGAGAGAGAGACAGAGTCAGAGAGAGAGAGAGAGAGAGAGAGAGAGAGAGAGAGAGAGAAAGAAAGAAAGAAAGAAAGAAAGAAAGAAAGAAAGAAAGAAAGAAAGAAGAAAGAAAGAGTGGTGTAAAGGGTATTAGTGCTTTCCTTCAAGGGCAGAGATGGTGGAGAATTTTTTCGTTGTTTCACTGAAAGAATCCTTTCTTTTCTTTTCTTTTCCTTTCCTTTCTTTTCTTTTTTGTACTAGAGATCAAACTTCCTTATGCTTGCCAGGAAGGTGTTTATACCACTGAGCTATATCCTTGGCCCTGTTTGTTTTTTTCCTGAATCCTTGGCTTCGGGCAATGAGTCACAGTTGTCTATCTCTTGTTTCTACCTATTTTTAGTTCCTTTTTCACCCTTTGTAGTTCTACTTCACATTCATACACCTAAAGAAATTAGAAGAAAAGATTCTGTCCCAATGGAGAAGTACCAGATACAAGAGATGGGGGTCCCATGCCTTCCTCAAAACCCAATGTGCAGCGCCTGCTCCACCTGCTTTTCTCTTCCTCCCTCATGTGCTCTCATTAGAAGTAAAAATTCAGTTCAAGAAATTGAGTCTCAAGAAGACTCACGAATGCACAAGAACTCATGAAATCACTTCATGGAATACATTGAACAATGACTAGAATATGAACTCTTCAAATGGAAGAATTATACATTTATTTTACCTTTAATTAAGTAGACTTGGTTAATTGGAGAAGGATTTTTTTTTTTTGTTTTTTTTTTTTTTGTTTTTGCTTTTTTGGCTAGTGCAGGCTGCCTTAAGGGCAGGTCTGATGCAGATGTGGAGCTGGGAATAGAACTGTGGTCCCTTACACCTGAGTTTGCCTAAGTAGACACTTTAAACAACTGAGCTAACCTACAGGCTTGGTTAATTAAGAAAGGCCATTTTCACAGAAGCATTTCATCTAATTAATGTGGAAAACGCAGCAATATTAGAAAAATGACTTTTTTTTTTTTCTTTTGTTACTAGGAATTGAACTCAGGACCTTGTGCTCACCAGGCAGGCACTGTGCTGCTGAGTCTACGTCTCCAGTAGAACACAATGATTTGAAAGTGGGCTCTGTGGTTCATGCCTGGGGGAAGAATAATGACTGGAGAGCTTTGAATAATGACGAGAAAGCTTTGAGCTAATGAATTCAGGAAAGATCATCACTACTTGATGCTACCTCTTGAAAGACTGATGGGGAACTTGGTAGTGGAGGGATCAGGCTGTTTGACCCCACAAATCTTCGGATTCATCTTGAAGAGTAATTGGGTGTGCTAGTACATGCCTGTAATCCCAGCACTTGGGAGGCTGAGGCAGGAGGATTGTTGGGAGTTTGCGAACAGTCTGGGCTACAAAGTCTTTTCAAGGCCCGTCTGAAATGCATAGTGAGGCCCTGTCTCAAAAAGAAAAAGAAAAATGTCTTTTTTTTGGGGGGTGGGGGGCTGGCTCAGAATGCCTTCAGGGCATGTGTGGCTGGCTGGAGTTGTGGGGATTGAACCACAGCAACCTGAGGCTGACTGCCTTGTAGAAGCAGCCACTTAAACAACTGAGTTAAGGGGCAGGCCCCAAGAAAAAAGTCTTGAAGATTAAAATAACCAGATACGTGGGCTTCCTGTGTAATATACTAGGAAGATGGCACACCTTTCAGAGATGAGTACCCAAACTACAACCCCAAACCCACTTACGAATTGCAGAGCGCAAATGCAGCAATTAAATTTGAAAACTGAGAGTTCAGATTAGAAAAACAACTGATACATTAATGTCTTTTGTCTTAAGAGAAGAATACAATAGCAGAGTTCTCTATGATACAAACAGCATTGTATTGCAAGGTAAATGTTTGCATTTGTGCATCTTTTTTTTTTCTGGGACTGGGGATCAAACTCAGGCCCTTATGCTTAACAGGGAAGCGCTTATTCTACTGAGCCATCTCCCCGGCCCCATGCAGTTGTGTGTTCTTGTATGTTCTTATCTGAAACTTGACTGCTGGGGCAAACTGGGGTGTCTTAGCTCTCGAGCCGACAGAGAGGGCTCCATGTACCCACTGTGGCATGTGTGCCATACGGTCAGGAGGTTCATGCACCCCTTATGAAATGTTCTTGCAGTGATAATAAAAAAAGAGAGAGAAGAAGACAATGAATTTGAGTCTAATCAAGCCTCTAGGGCAAACTTTCACGTATAGAAAACAAGGGAAATAGAAAAACGAGTTGAATGATACAAAAATGGAGCAAAGAGATGGTTTGCAAGTGGAGGACGTTCTTTAGAGCAGCTTGACCAGAGGCCACTGCAGCTCGTCAGTGGGAAGGTGGAGGAGATGGGGAGCGAGCTGCTCTCAGGGGCTAGAAACCAGATGCTGCACTGAGATCCTTGCGCACAATTAGAAAAGATTTCTGTAAACATCTGAGAATGTTTGTTCAGTAATGGATTTTGCATGATACAAAGGCATTCTTGTTAGTCCTTTGGTGTGATAATGACATTATGAGTATGAGGTAATGGTTCTTTTTAGAGATTCTCGGGCCAAGTGTCATGAAAATGAGATGACTTGATGTCTGAGATTTATTCTTTAAATGTTTGGCAAAGGCAAAGAAGGGACAAACGAAATAAGTGTGGCAAAATTGTTATAATAATATAATTATATTCACATGTAATTACCATCCAGGCAATGGCTACATAGAAGTTTATTGTAATTTA
>NW_004524577.1:27095284-27101558 GCF_000260255.1 Octodon degus | reverse complement strand
ATTTTATTTTATTTTATTTTGTACTGGGGATTGAACCTAAGCCCTTCACACTGCTACATGTTTAGCCCTGTTTTGGTTTTTTATTTTGAGTCAAGATTTTACGAAATTGCTAAATTTCCCAGGCAGGTCTGGAATGTGTGATTTTCCTGAGTCAGGCTTCCAGAGGGCTGGGGTTACAAGCATGCACCTTCACGTCTTGCATAGAAAAAAAAAATAACAATAAATATTCAGTTATGGGAGAGAGAAAAGATCACAAAAAAGGGCAAGAATATATGCAACTATGGGAGGACATGGAAACATCAAAAATCTTAAAACCAAATCTCAAACAACTCAACTACCCTACTATGGAAGAAAAGAATTCAGTGAGAAAATGATCAATAAAGGGTGTGTGTGTGTGTGTGTGTGTGTGTGTGTGTATGTGTGTGTGTGTGTGTGTTCATATGTTTCATTCCTTAAACAACAAACATAAAGAAATAATAAAGTTTTTACAGTTCAATATAGGTTCCTAGATAGACAACCCACATGTAATATTAGTAATAAATATCTTAATCTTACTGTATCTTTTCAATCTCCCAAATGTCATCACTTCTAACAACTTCTTAAAAGCAACAAGCTAAAACAAACCCTTAAGAGCTATTGCCAATGCAAACAGCAGACCTCCATCCCCTCTTCTACCCCTTCCCACCCCTGTCCCTTTCTCCATCTCCCACGGTCGTGGTGGTACTGGGGAGGTGTATCTCAGCAAGAGTTCTGCCACTGAGCTATATCTCTGGTCCCAGATCAGATGTCTTATTAGTTCACTGTAATTGTATACAAGGGGATTCAAATGTACCAAACAAGAACCGGTTTGGTACCTGCCTGACATTGCAAAATGCCAGATTCCTGGGCGTGAGAAGACCTAAGATCATTCCTCCCCCCACACGGACGTGTCGCGTGACCTTGGGCGTGTTCGTTCATCTCTCTTGGCCTTATTCCACCACCTATTGCATGTGCACAGCAATTTCCATCTCCTTACCTTGGGGACAGGGTGAGAACAAATGAGAAAACATCAGTGGAACACTTTGAGATCCTCAGAGAAAAAATATTTTTTTCAGCACTATAGTGTACTAAGTTTTTATTTTGACAGAGAACACCACCAAGTTTCTGAATTGTACACAACAGACCTACGTTTGCAATCATTAACAAGCACTACAGAGATTATACTCACTGGCCAGGAATGCTGTCCACATATTTCATAGAAAGGTAATTCAGTAGAGACAGTTTGTAAGATTTCAGCTCTTTGCCTAAAGGTCTATCAGGAAAGATCCCCAAACCTTAAATTCTGGTTAGGTGTGACTGCTCAAAAGTTCTGATTTTAATTGCAATAATCACCTGGGAGGAGAACAGGTTAAAATTAGTAATTGCTTTAATTTTAGTTCTTACATAAAATTACTTTCTAATTTCCCACAGGGAAGGAGCTATTAAAAAAAAAAAAGAAGAAGAAGTACAGGGAATGTTCATTCTCCATCCAGAGTCACTAATAGCAGTAATATTTCTACCTTCTCCTTCAATTATGGAAATACAATATATCATAAATGGATTATATCAGCAATTGATTCTGAGTACTGAAACCAGAAAAGGCACAGATAGATGGTTTTAATTTAAATAGGAGAAATAAATGTTTTTTTTCTCTTTTAGCTCAGATCTCTTCACTCCACAAATCCCAGGTTATTTGGGTAAAGTTAATCACTTGTTAGAACCTTCCTGTGGCTTCCCAAGGTGCTTTGGTTATTGTTCATTTGATTATTTTTTTTGGGGGGGACTCTTTTTTTTGAGACAGAATCTCTCTATGCGGTTTAGGCTGGCCTTGAGCCCACTTTGTAGCCCAGGCTGGCCTTGAACTCATAACAATCCCCCTGCCTCAGCCTCCCAAGTGCAGGGATTACAGGTGTGCGCCACCACGCCCGGCCCCAGGATGTTAAACCAACCCCTCCAGCACACAAGCCCGCCTCCTTCTGCAGCCGAGCTGCTCTTGTTCACAGCTCTTTTTTTTTTTTTTTTGTCTGTTTTTTGAGCTTGAATATGTATTTCTTGCACTTGCTCTTTCTTCCAGAGCATTCCTCTTCCATTTCTTTGCACGCCTGTCTCCTTTTCCCTACGCTGATCTCAGCTTAAATGTTTCCTCTTCAAAGACAGCTTCCCTGACCTGCTGTTGTGTAAGCATCTCCCCACCTCTTGGCCTCTCTCACATCACCCTGCTTTGACATCCTACATCTATCACTTTTTGATTTTATCTTACTGATTGATTTGTTTGCTTGTTGTCTGACTCTTTCCTTCTGCATAGCAGAGGCATTGTCTCTTGTTCACCTCTGTTCCTGGCATATTCCCATAAAAATATTCCAACTGTTCATTCCTCCATTTATTCAAACCTTCTGTCCCTGCATTTTCTTTGGCACCAGTCTTCATCTTCTGCTTATCTCTTTTGCTGGAATCTGTGCTTGAAACCACCTAATCCCCAGATGAGTACTTCAACAAAGAAAAGAACAGGATATTCACTTTGCCTGGTTTCTTTTTTAATTTTTTAAAAATGTATTTGGTTGTTGCAGGGTCTCACTACGCAGCTCAGATTCGTAGTGATCCTCTTGTTTTTAGCCTCCCCAGTGCTGGGATTACAGGCGTGCGCCACTACACCCGCCAGGACTCTGTGGCCAGCTCAGCCCACACTGGGGGGCGGGGCTGGCACAGGTGATGCTAGGGATCGGACTGCGGTTCCTGCGCTTGCCTTAGTTTGCCTACACAGGGGCTTTAGTCCACTGTGCTATCTCACCAGCCCCTTGCCTGGTTTATAATGAGTTCTGAGGATGAAATTTCTCCTATCAGAATTGGGGATTAAGACTGTTTCACAATCCACATGCTCTAGATCGATAAGAGAGCAACTGCTGGCTGCAGAATTAGCTCAGTCCCTGCCAAGCTCTCCGTCAAGAATTGGAGTCCTGATTTTCTCCAATCTGGCCTACGCCTGAAGTGTTACTTGCTAATCCAGGCACAGTAACTTGAGCTTTATTTGTAAATGTCCTAGCAGCCAAGGAGCCTGTCACTTCTATAACTTCATGTGAAATTGAGAACCTAAAAGTTCTAGGACTTTACTAGATCTTTTATGAGGCCTTTGCAATATCCCTTTATGAAAGATATAAAAATAAACAAGATATTCCATTTGTCCTTAGGGTGCTAGCAATCTAGAAAGGGGAGATGGAGGACTAAATAGACAATTAAAATACAGAATGCAATACATTCAGATAAGTAAGTATAGTCGTTAGAAGATGAGAGAGACAGTGCTTTACTCAGGCTATGACAGGAATAATGCTAGGAAGGCTTCTCAGGGACATGTGGCTTTACACTGAGACCTGAAATTGTGTGTCCTTGATAACCAGTATCAGGTGATGCAGCAAAGCCAGGGTGTTCTGCAAAGACCAGGAAGAGGTGGGACACACAGAGAGAAGCTAACTGAGGCTATAGCAAGGTTTGGAGGAAAAGAAGGGGATACAGACTAGATCATGAATTCCTGATAAAGCAACATTGAGAAATTTGGATTATCTCATATGTATTGGTAGCAGGCACATAGCACGTGTAGTTTGTGTTGTAGGATAATCACTCTAGCATCAATGTATAGAGTGGGCCTTTGAGACCATAGACTGGGAGCAAGGAGGTGATTCAGAACCCTTTCCACTGACTGAGGCATGAAGTGACAGTGGTCTGGATTTCTAGTGGCAGTGGTGGGGTAGGAAAGGGATTTGAAATATATTTAATGAGCAGAATGCACAAGAGTTGGCATTTGGACAATGGGAATGAAAAACAAAAGTAGGAGCCGGGCATGGTGGTGCATGCCTGTAATACCGGCACTCTGGAAGATGTAGGCAAGTGGATCCTAAGTTCAAATTCCAGTTTAGGCATCTCAGCAACTTAACAAAATAAGAAAGGAAGGGGGGTTGGAGCTAGGGATATGGCTCAGAGTGAAGGTCCTGGGTTCAGTCCTTTGTACTGGGAGGAAAAAAGGATAGGTGGCTGACATGACAAACTACGCACATGGTGAGGTCAGTCACCTAGGTAGGAAACTAAGGACAACAGAAAGAAGAGCATGGCAGGGGAAGAAGATGATAAAATTTTCAGTATAGAGCACATGAAGTGCTTCTGGTACATCCAAATTGAGATATTTGCTTATGGATGGGCAGGTGGTCATCCAGGGCTGAGGAGAAAGGTTTGGACAAGAGATATAGTACTAGGAACCACCAGCATAGACAGAGTACTAGAGTTGGGGGAATGGATCAGATCTCCTATACTGATCCATGTAAGGCACATGGGCTAACTGACTTTAAAAAAAAAATGATTTCTTCAGTAAGATCAGTGAAGTAAAATAGAAATGTGCTGCTATCAAAAAGACAAAGAAAGACTTGTGTGGTGACATACCTGTAATCCCTGAGCTCTGGGAGCCTAAAGCAGGAGGATTGCAAGTTTGAGGTAGGCCTGGACAACCTTAATGGGACTCTGTCTCAAAATAAATAAAAAGAGCTGAGGATGTAGCTACAAAATCTCTGATACACAGACACACACAGACACACAGACACACAGACACACTCACACACACACACACACACCCAGAGAACACCACTGAAGCAATGTATTATTATTGCTGTCAGAATCTGGGAGGCCTAAGAAGGTTCAAAGGTTGGAATAAACATGTACGGAAGAAAAGTGGCTTTGTAGCGGGCAGGGGTTGTACTGCTAATTGAAGGAGCTCATGTTTCTTCTACCTTATGTGCTTATTAGGTAGAGACTAGCCTGGTTACAAGATAAGCTAGGAGAGGTCTGATGCTGATGGCAGCAGTTTGTCCTCCCAAGGTGGTACTTCCCATCCTGTGTTGATGAGTCAGTATAGCAGCCCTCAGGCAAACAGTGAAGAACTGAAGCTATATTTGTCTCACTAAAATTGCCATTTCTGAAGCATTTTAATTTTTATAAGTACAAAGGTTTGGGTAAGTGTCCTTCTAGAGGCCTGTATGCTGAAGGTTTGTCTCCTGCCTTTGGCATAATTGGTGGAACCTATAGGAGGGGGGGCCTAGAAGGAGAATTTAGGTCATTGGAGGATTTCTTTAAGGGCATAGAGGGACCCCAGGCTCTCCCTCTCTCTCTTTTGCTTCTTGACTGCCATGATATAAGCAGCCTTTTCTGCCATGTTCTGCCACCACAATGTACTGCTTTACACCAGACGCAGGGCAACTGGACCAGCTGACAATGACCTGAAACCTAAAATCAGCTGGGTGTGGTGGTGCGTTCTTGTAATCCCAGCTCTCAGAAGGCTGAGGCAGGAGGATCTTGTGAGTTTGAGACCAGCCTGGGCTACAAAATCAGCTGAAGGCCAGCCTGACCTGCATAGTGAGACCCTGTCTCAAAAAGTTAAAAAAAAAAGAAAGAAAGCTGAAATCATGAGCCCAAGTAAACCTTCTCTGTCCTTTGAAATTGGTTATCACAGATATTTTGATACAGTGATGGAAAGCTGACTAACACAGAAAGGAAAGAAGTTCAGGTAGAGAAATGTTTCGGTAAGAAATGCTACAGGAAAATGAAATAGAAAGGGAAAGCAGGTTTTTTTAGAAAGCTTCTTTGCTCTTTCCTCAGACATTGTGAGCATTGAAATTATTTTTGGGGGCTGGCCAAATAGCTCAGCAGATTAAAGCACCTGCAAGCAGGCAAAGGGGCCTGGATTTGATCCCCAGGCCTGCCGTGCTGGCCCCAACCCGGGATGCGCTGAGACAGCAGTTGAGACTGGATGTGGTGATACGCACCTATAATTCCAGCTCTTGAGATGCTGTAAACAGGCGGATCACTGTGAGTCCAATCTAGTAGTGAGATCCTGAACACCTGTAGACCCTTCGCGAACATACAAAAAAAAGGAATTATTTTTGGAACACATTTCTTGACCACTAGCCATATGTTCTTCTTGTGGAAGAACAACATTCCCACAAAGAAAGAAAGAGAGAGAGAGAGAAAGAGAGAGAGAGAGAGAGAGAGAGAGAGAGAGAGAGAGAGAGAGAGAGAGAGAGAGAATAGAAGAAAAAGTGCAAAGGAAAATGAAATACCTTGGAATTCATCTAACTAGAGAGATCAAAGATCTTTTCAAGGAAAATTACAGGGGGCCTGGCCTTAGCTCAGTTCTTTAAGTGGCTGCTTCCACCAAGCTGTCAGCCTCAGGTGGCTCTAGTTCGATCCCCACAACTCTCCAGCCAGCCACACAAGCCCT
>NW_004524577.1:27091051-27093389 GCF_000260255.1 Octodon degus | reverse complement strand
GCAAGAGCAATTAAGATAATCAGATCAACTGAAAAATGCATATGGAATCTTTCAACCTTTGACGTGGGTAGAATCAGGGAAAATATTATCATGTTAATTAATTAGTTAACCACTGTTGAATAATACAAAGAGTACAAGATTTCAAATAATACCAAAATGAAAATTCTTGCTCTTGCCCTCTACTCTCCTTCCTAGAGGCAATTGCTGGTAATTACTGGTAATATATTATAGACTTATAGGCAAATTTTCCAATGATCTATAATATTTTGCTACCTTACTGATGTGTTTTTACAAATTAAATAATAATGCTTTTGCTTTCATTTTACATTTAAGTAAGCATCTAAGAACATTTAGGGGTCTGGGGAGACAGCTCAGTAGAATAAGTGCTTGCCTGGCAAGCATAAGGGCCTGAGTTCAATCCTCGGTTCTACAAAAAAAAAAAAAGAAGCTTTAGGGATCTGTGACCTATGGATTTCATAAAATCCATAAGAATTAGAATAAAACTACCTGGTACCAAAAAAACAAAAAGCAAACAAACAAAAAAAACCCACTAAATCATCAGTTGGTTGGCCACTATCTCAAAATTCCTATCCTTTCTCTCTTCTGCATACTTCTTATTCCATTATAAAATAAAAAATCTCTTACTACACCCCTTATTTTCTTCTTTAAACCCTAGCTATATTCTGCAGAACAATCTTTTATTTATTTTCTGCATTCTATTTTTCAAAAAATGATTTTTAAAAACCCACCTCTTCTAAGAGATTGACCCTAGAACATTCAGCCTTGGGAGATAATATAACATGACGCAAGAACATCGTGGATTCTTCATTTTCCCCTCAAGTTTGAAGCCAGTACTCTCTCTCCCCCACCCCCAGCCCCACCCCACCCCTCTGAATTTTTCAGTTCCAAAGACAGTGGCATTCCCTTCCACATAAACTGTGTTGAGTTGGGTAGCAACTTGTCTAATACAAATGCTTTTTCATGCTTAAGCTCTTCCTTTCATTGGGCCCCAAATGCCCCTGTAAAGGAGCCACCCATCTGCATTTTCTACTGATGAAGTGAGATGAAGACTATGTTTCTCCTCTTCTGTGTAGGATTAGAGAACACGATCCTGCCTTCTGAACACCATTGCCTTTTCTTACCCAGGTTAAACTTCTCTGCAGGTTTTCCTTGTACAACATATTCTTTCTCAGTCTTGACTAAGATCAAATATATGTTTACATTTGATGTGGTATGTTTTCCAGATACATAATTATGTTGGTACCTCTTAGCTATCAAAATCTGTCTTAGTGAGATTTCCATATCCAAATACAATGTTCCATCACTGAATAAACTGAGAGGTACCCAAGCCCCTTTCCAAATCACTGAGGTCCAAACTTGACCCAAGGTAGAATTTTTAAGGTTGTGGGAGTGGACCTTGCTAGGTCTGGGCTTTGGAGTATAAAGCAATGATGGTTGGTGCCCACTCCCCAAATAAATATGGATCATAAGTGAGGGACTATCTAGAGTGCTAAAAATAAGGACAATAGAGAGGGCAAGCGCTAGATTTGCATCCAGTGTTACAGCTCAATGGCACTGCACCTGCCTGGCCAGTGCAAGGTCCTGGGTTCAATTTCTTGTACCAAAAAACAAAGCAAAACAAAAGAATTGGACTTGAAGCAAAGAGGTAGTAACCAAAAGTGGTTAAAATGGAAGTGCTATAAACCTGTTTTTTATTATTTTGTGTGTGAGGTAAAATCTAAATATTTCTATGATAGTAAAACACAGAGACACAGGCACCAAGAGCTGAATCTTCTTCCAGTGTGTGTCCAAGATATTGTGGGGGGAGAAGAAAATGAATGGTACTGACCTGAATTAATAGGACATTTACTGTCTTAAAATGTTGACTAACATGGCCTCAGGCAGCAGGAGCTTTTTTAGTAGGCTAGGAAGCAGGACTCAGTGAGACTGTGGTCAATCTAAGCCATTAGGTCACTTTTTTATATGCACTGTGGCCCCTAGGAGGACACAATCCTGTGCTTGTGACTTCTCTCTCTTAACTACAGGAATTTACATTTATCATTACTTGTACCTCTTTTTTGAGTATTCTATCTAGTTTAGAGGATAAATATTTTGAAATTGGAGAGTGTTAATAACCTATTTCATTCACTTTTGGCTATCTGAACTTGGGTAAAGTACTTTACTTTTTAGGTATTTTTAACATAACTTTTATGAATCACATTGACTTTGCCCCTTAGTCATTTTTCTAGCCACACACTAATTTGCTCATTCATTCAACAAATGACATGCTTCCAAGTCTCAGGCACTGTGCTGGATACACAGCAAATGCCTCTTTCTC
>NW_004524577.1:27087521-27090761 GCF_000260255.1 Octodon degus | reverse complement strand
TCTCTCTCTCTCTCTCTCTCTCTCTCTCTCTCTCCTGGGGGGACTGAACTCAGAGCTTGCCCTGTGCTAATCAAGCACTCTACTGCTGAGCTACATCCTTAGATGTTTAAATTTTTTTTTCAAAATTTTCAACAAAGTCTTGCTAAAATTGCCCAGGCTGGCCTGAAACTTGTACTCTCCTTGTCTCAACCTCCAAGCAGCTGGGATTACAGGCTTGTGACATCCCATCTAGAAGTAAACGTTTTTTCTGGGGCTTCCTTAAATTCACTAATGAAGTTGTTGCAAAATCTTGGTTCAAGGATCAATCCACGGACATATCTCTAATCTCTTTTCTTTTTTTATATTTTAGTACAGTGTCTACAGGGTCTTACTATGCAGATCAGACTTGTAGTGACCCTCTTGTTTTCAGCCTTCCAAGTGCTGGGGTTACAGGCGCATGTGCCACCATGTCCATTCTCAGTCACCATCTCAGCGTGCCCCAGGGATGGGGCCAGCATGGCACACTGGGGATCGAACCCTAGTCACTGTGCCTGCCTAAGCAGGTACTTTAGTCCACTGAGCTGTCTGGCTGGCCCATTTTATCTGTAATTTTTTAAGTGAATAAGTAGATAAAAATTTCATGAAAATCGAAGTATGACTGTTGAACATGATAGAAATATAGGTAAGTAAATGATTTCCCAATCCACAGGCACAGCTATATAACTTTTTTCATGAAATATCTCACACTAGGCAGACAACAGAGCTTAGGGCCTCATCAGTATGATTAATAGAAGAGTGAAAAGAAATAATGTATACAATGTCTAAAGAATATGCTTTGCTGTGAGGTTTTTGCTTTCAGAAAGTTAATATTCTGAATAATTTCCAACTGAAAAGAATACCCAACAGTAGAGAAATTGTGGCATATTAACTTATTGGATTAGTACATGGCACTGAAAAACAATTACAGCTGTGTGCAGCAACCTGGATGAATCCTTTAAAATAATGTTAAATGAAGAAGCCAGACAATAACATGCATTATATTCTTCCACTTCTACAAAGGATAAAAACAGGCAAAAGTTATCTGTGCTGTCAGAGTTTGTCTAGCAATCCTCCTTGGGGGGTACCTAATAACTAGAAAGGATGTGACAAAATTCAGCAAGGATTTTGTAGTACGGGTCTTCAGAGTACCAATTCATGAACATCCCACTGTCATCACTTAATAGTCACACAAATGAGACTTTTGTGCATACAACACATGTGAGTGTATGAAGGGGCTAAAAATACTTTGCTTAAATGCATCAGAAACATGATCAAATTTATGTTGACTGCGGAAGTGATGACGTCTTAAAATTCTCACTTACCGGGTCTGCCTCTTCCCAATCCCAGGAAGCTTTTTGAGATTGGCTGCACGACCCAAAGGCCTGGCAGCTTTTCTGTTAGACCAGCTGTCAATGACTGCAAAACAAGCATGCTCTCAATTGCGCAGTGTGTGTCAAGTCAGGCAGTTCTATAAAAGGAATACTTGATTTGATCTTCAGTGGCCAGGATCTGGCGCCCGGAAAGTGATTATAACTGTGTCCGGTATTTATATCAACCTCAATCACTCACTGTCTATCATTTGGGTCTAATAAGATGCTCCAAGCCCCATAGTTAATTCACATGAATTACTTGTTGATTATCCACACTGCAGATTAGCTGCAATATATTTTCTTTGTCCTGGGCCAACTCCTTGTGCTCTCTACTTTCCTTAGTGTCCAGCTGGGGCCTATACAGAGAAAAAGGCAAACTAATTTTGATATTTGCGTAAGCCAGTGGTTTTCAAGTAGAAGTGATATTTTCCTCCTTAGGGAACACTTGGCAATGCATACAGACAAGTTGGCTTGTCATAACAGGGTAGGGTTGGCGGTGATTTGGGCATCTAGTAGTGAAATCCTGGGATGCTGTTAGAAGCTTACAATACACAGAATAGCCTATACAACAGAGGATTCTTCAGTCCCTAGTGTCCACAGTATTAAGAAATCCTGGCCAAAATAAAGATAAAATAGGCAGCAATTTATAATTAAAGGAGTACAGTTATTCTCTGTGCATGCCTTTCAGTGGTTACTTACAGGTCTATAGCCTTCAGACCAGGATGATAGACAAGCTTTGTTTTCACATGGAAGTGTCTGGGGTAGGACTTTTAAGCGATAGCTGGGGTCCATTCATGGGCAGTCAAAATTTATATGAAGAACTCATAGAATCTTCTCATAGGGTGTGAAAGATAGTCACAACAACCTTTTATTTTGGGGGAATTGGGTATTGAACCCAAGGCTTTGTCCTGAGCTACGTCCTCACCCTTTTATAAAAATTTGAGACAGGGTTGAATTGTTAAGTTGCCCAGACTGGGCTTGAATTTGCAATCCACCTGTCTCAATCTTCAGTATTAAATCTTTGGTCTCTAAGAGGGCCAAGCCCTTGGGTTTTTGGTCTTTGCATGTTCATCCTATTTGTCTGTTCCTTATATAGCTCAAAGGCATATTTCGTTATCCTCATTTGACTCTGATTGAGTCACTTGCGTGCTCAGTTCTGCATGACTGCATAAATTCTTGGCACCAACTTTACTTTCTCATCTTCATACTAAAAATGTAGTTAATATTGATAATGCTAATTGCTCATCACATTTATTTCAGTAGTGAGCTTGTATCACGGCCGCATTTCCAATTGTCTTGACAGCTCTCCAAACACCATTAAACAAATTGTTTTAAGTGAATGCACTATTATATTTTATTTGGGGACATTAAGTCAATGCATTGCAAGCATACAAGCAGCCTTTCTACTTTAAACATGTTGTCATCTCATCCTGCTCCCCTGCACTTCAAACCCTACACAGTTTATTACGTCTCCAACTTCAGCCTTAGCTATCTGAAAGGTCAGTGCAGGAGTCTCAAAATATGCTGCTGTTAATGTTTACTTACGAGTGTGGCCCTGTCTGGTTCAGAATTTAAGCTCATCTTGACATCTAAGAGATTATAGAGGCTGGGCGTGGTGGCGCATGCCTATAATTCCCAATTCTTGGGAGGCTGTGAACAGGAGAATCACGAGTCCAATCTAGTAGTGAGACTCTGAACACTCTGTAGACCCTTACCTAATTAATATTTATTATTGAACATGCCTATGAAATAATAACAATATTAACAATAGAAGTAATTTCCCTGAAGCTCCATTAATCAGTTTTTTAAACATAGCTGAAACTCAAAAGTTGAAAAGTAAACACGACGGACT
>NW_004524577.1:27079416-27087421 GCF_000260255.1 Octodon degus | reverse complement strand
ACTCTAAGAAATTTGAAGTGCAAAGAAAAATGGATCTTAGAATGAGTGTGCTTCCCTTTGAATACTCTAGCAGAAAGTACACTGCTAGTCTCCAGACTGGGAGGAAATGTATGAGCTACGTTTTGTAAACTCAGGCCTAACCCCAACCACAGTTCTCTCGTGAGACCCTGCAGCCTCTGAAGTTGTTGAATTTAGAAAGATAACTTGTTGGCTCTTTTTGTTGGTATTTCTGCTATACCTCACCTTAGAAAAATGTCTTCTAAATGCATTGTAGCTGGGCATGGTGGTGTACACCTGTAATCCCAGCACTCAGGAGGCTGAGGTAGGAGGATCTCAAGATAAGCATGGGCTACACAGTGAGTTCAAGGCCAGCCTGAACTGCAGAGTAAGACCCTGTCTCAAAAAAAAAGGCATTATAAATTTCATCTTCTTGTTGATTCTCCCTCTAACTAAAAATAGAGTAAATGTACCATAATTAATATTTATTATTGAACATGCCTATGAAATAATAATATTAACAATAGAAGTAATTTCCCTGAAGCTCCATTAATCAGTTTTTTAAACATAGCTGAAACTCAAAAGTTGAAAAGTAAACACGACAGACTGTTTAAGTAAACTCATAGCTGGAAAGTTATGATAGAATTTTTTACAACTGCTGGAAGGCTGTGTGACAAGTCCCTACTTGGGTATGTAAGAGCTGGTATAGTCAAAAGGCCATAACCAAAGGGGTGAAGAGCAGTGATTTGGTGCCAAAGAGACCCTGGGTCAAATCTCAATTTTGCCGCTCATTATCTGTGTGGTCTTTGACAAATTATTTAAGTATTCTTAGCCTCAGTTTCTTCACATTCAAAACAGTGATAATAATGGTACTTATCTCAGGACATTTGGGAATATTAAATAACATTGTGTATAAAATGCTTACGTGGCTCTTCAATAAATATTAGTTTAGATGTATAAATTTTATTTATTCACTAACTGTACAGAAGACGAGACCCAAGGCCTCACACATGCAAGACAAAGGCTCTACAACTTACATTTATATTTCTTATATAGTAGGTGAGTAATTATGTCTTGGATGCTTTGCTAAGGAATATAAGAAAAGCACAGCAAGATCATGGTACATTAAGTTTTAATTAATTTGGGGATAAGCTATAGTAATATATATGAATATATACATATATATTACTATCTATCTATCTATATGTTATGTTCTTGGGATAACTTTCTGTCACTATGAGGAAATACCTGAGATAAACTTATAAAAAGGTAAGATTGGGGTTGGGGAGATAGCTTGGCAGTCTAAGTGCCTGCCTGGCAAGTACAAGGACCCAGGTTCGAAACCTGGTACCACATACCTTGTAGGCCCTGGAACCCCGGGCATGCCAAGCCAGCCCCAAAACCAGGCATGGTGGCGCCCGCCTGTAATCCCAGCACTGGGAAGGCTGAGACAGGAGGATCACTACGAGTCTGAGCTGCATAGGAAGACCCTGTACCAAATAAATAAATAAATAAGTATTTTTTAAAAACAAACAAATAAGAAGGTAAAGTTTATTTCGGCTCAAAATTTGGGAGGTTTCAGTTGTTGCTTGACTTGTGGCTCTTGTTCCTGTGCCGAGGCCCTGCAGCACGGGGGGAGTGTATAGTAACGAGAGCTCCTCCTCAGGGTGGACGTGGACAGAAAGAAAAAGAGGAAGCCTGGGTCCCAATATCCCTTCAAGGGCTTCCCTCAGTGACCTAAGTGCTGTCCACTAGCATGCGCCCCAGAGAGGTTCTGGCATCTTCCAGAAGGCTACATACAGGCTTACAATTAAGACTTCACTGCATGGCCCTCTGGGGACACTGATCCAAAGAACAGCATTCCTTTTCTATTTTCTATTGTAGCAATGTATTACTGTATAAAATGTATTACTGTTTTGATCCTTTCTACATGTACAAATTAGTGGAATTAAATACATTTACAGTGTTGTAAAACTATCACTGCTATTCGCTTCTAGAACTTCTTCATTCCAAATACAAGTTCTATATCCATTAAACAATTGTTGTCATTTTATTTTATTTTACTTTATTATTATTTTGCGGAACCAGGGATTGAACTCAGGCCCTTGTGCTTGCCAGGGAAATGCTTATTCTACTGAGCCATCTCTGCAGCCCTTAGAGTTGTCATTTTAAAGTGATTACTTCATTTATTGAGTAATTTTTGCCATGCTGGGCATTGAAATCAGGTCCTTCGTGCTTTATCTTTTTATTAAAGGACAGAACATTTTCCTTTAATATTATGAAAGTAATCATCACTTAGAAAATTAGAAAATATAGATAAAAATAAAAATGACAATGAAATCTAACCAGCACTCTCCACAGGTAAATAGGATCAATAGTCTTTTTATATGGTTACCACTAGTTAGTTTTCCTCTTGCAAACACATATACAGGTAAAGTATGCATGTGTATGTATTTGTAAATACATCATGAATTCTATTTTCTAACCTTGAAAAAAAAATCTTTTAACTACACAGTTCAGTAGAAATAAGTGACCACGAGGAGCCAGGTGTGGCACATCTGTAATCCCACCCATTGGGAAGCTGAGGTAGGAGGAGGATCAACTGGTGTTTGAGGCCAGCCTGGGCTACAAAGTGAGCTCAAGGCCAGCCTGAACTGCATAGCAAGACCCTGTCTCAAATAGACAAAAAGAAAAGAGCATGAGGAAGAGAAAAAGAAAACTATGGTCCATTTTGAAAAGGTTTTGATGGGAAACAGCAAGGGAAGAAGAACCCAAACGACTTTTTTCTGTGAAGACCACCTTATCTTAAGACCAACTATTCCTCAGCGTAAAGCTACCATGATCCTGAGGATTACTGAGCCTCCAATTACCCTCTTCACGGTGTCTCAGAGTAAGTAAAGTAAGTGGAAGTCTTTGAAAACTGTACAACTCAAGCCAAAACTAATTAAAAATGACTATCTCCAAAGGGAGATGCCAACATATCACTACCAGAGTAGGAGAAAAAGGAATGAAAGGAGACTTATCTGAATACATCTTTCGGTACAGTTTGGCTATGTCAATTATACAAATCTTTTCAAATAAAATTGCAAAAAAGAAATATATAAAAATATAAAACATGCTGAAACTAATAAGCCTATCTGGAACTGAAGTAAAAACAACTGAAAGAAACAAGCTTAATTAGGTGGATCATTTTTATTTATTTTTATTTTATTTTATTTTATTTTGTGCAGAATCTCACTCTACAGTTTGAACTTAGAGTGATCCTCCTGTTTCCAGCCTCCCCAGAGCTGGGATTCCAGGTGTGTGCCACCACACCCGACTCCGTAGCTGATACAGTTGGGTGTGATGAGGCATGTAATCCTAGCACTTAAGGAGGCTGAAAAGCAGGAGGATTTCTGGGAGTTCTAGGCCAGCCTGGGCAACATGGTGAGAATCTATGAAAGAAAGAAAAGAAAAGAGAAAAAGGAAAGGTGATGTGAACTTTACCATCAATGATAGGACTGTGAGCCCATGACTCATCAATGGTTGTGTCTGTAGAACCAGACACTAGAACTGTGTGCTCCTGGTATAACAGACTATAAAATACAGTGCTTGTCCTATCTATGAGGACAAATATTTCACCCTGAACTCATTCAGTTCTTCAGAGCTGTAAGGTGCCATGGAAGCTGGAAAATCAGTCAAAGGTGTGTAAGCAGGACTAGGCCTCAGTGTCCAAAGCGAACAAGCTACCCCAGTCCTGAGATAAGCATACTGACTAGTTAATGTCGGCTACTAGTCACTACCTTGTGTCATATGTTACTAACTTTGCAGAGGTATAAATAAACATAGATTTCATTGTGCTGGTGTGTGAGTCTTGCCCATCACACAGACCGGTGACTACCTAGCCCAGCTTTTGTCTTCTTGTCTATCTTTCTCATTCATGTGGCCATGTCTCCCCTGGGTTGAACCATTCACAGTAAGACCAACGGATCCCTATACAGAGCCATCTTTCATTTACAGTCACTATAGAGGGAAAGAAACAAGTTAAATGACACCACAAGAAAGCAGACATCCCTTAGGCAATGCATTTTTGCAACTAGCAAATTGTAGGGAAGAAAGAGAAGGCCCAAGCACTTGCTGTTTGTAGGCGTTGTTAGGCTCCTGATGCTAGCAACCACAGAAACACGTTTCTAAGACAATCAGGAAGTTATATTATGCCCTGGATATTAGATAATGGCAGAGAATTATTGTTAAATTTGTTATGTGCAATCATCATATTGTCATTATATTAGAAAATAAAGATAAAAAGAGAAAAGATTATATTAAAAAAAGATGAAGTCTTTCTGTGTAGTTGAGACTGGTGTTGAACACACTATGTAACCCAGGTTTGAGGCAATCCTCCTGCCTCAGTCTCCCAAATGCCAGGATTACTACCATGCCTGGCCCAGAAAGTGTCTAGTTTTAGATATTCACAATGAAGCGTCATATAAGACTATGACACAGTGGCTGAGATTCAATTAAAAACATTTAAGCAGGGCCAGTGAGATAGTTCAGTGGACTAAGTGCCGGCTTAGGCAAGTCCAGGGACCAGGGTCCCATTATCCAGCACTGATGCTGTGCCAGCCCTGCCCCCTGGTACACTGAGCCAGCTACCAAGACCAGGCAAGGTGGTACATGTTTGTAATCCCAGCTCTGGGGAGGCTGAAAACAGGATCACTATGAGTCCAAGCTGCATAGAGAGACCCTGTACCAAATACATAAACAAAACAAAACAAAATAAAACTATCTAAGCAAAGACAGAGGAGCAGAGGAAGCAAATATGGAAGACATAAACTTGGGTAATGTATATGAGAGTTTACTGGATTGTCTTTGTGTACTATGATATATCAGGAAGTTACTGATTAAACTGCAGTAAGCATTTAATCATATGTCCTATTTTATCTGGGTTGGAAATGTGGGAAGGATGAGGCCAGGCAGTTATGTACCTTCAGGTTTCTTGTGTGGTGGTTGCTGGAGTTGTAACAACTGCGGGGCAGGGGGCACGATTCACAGCTGGAGGCTGCCAGGGAGGTCTCTGTCGCCATCTCTGAACGCAGTTTGAAGGCCTCTCCCTGTGTTCTTTCATCAGGGGCAAGTTTGGCCTTCCTCACCCCGGGTGGCCTCAAGGCAGGCAGAATGATCTCTTGGCAGCTGGTGTCATCAAAAGCAATGTCCCTGCCAAATGGTGGAAGCTGTGTTGGCTTCTATACTTGTGCCTGGGAAGTCACCCAGTGTCATCACCTCTATATTCTATTGATCAAAGCAGAATCAAAAGCCAGCTCATTTTCAAGGAGATTCATCCACTACACCTGTTGGTATGAGTCATGGCAGGGAATTTGTGGTCATATTTAAAACCTGACACATCATCCTTAAAAAATCACCATCTGGTGCTCAGTACCCAACTCAAAAGACCACAAAACACTCCATAATCTGTCATGTTTACTCATAAGTAGAGACTTTTCTGATTTCTAGGCATGACCTATGGAAAATTAATTCCTCTTGGAAGTATCATATACCTTACACATTTGTCTAAAATTATCTAACTTCATAACTCTTACATTATTTTACATTGGTGAGAGTGGTGGCCCATGCCATTCTCATGCATGGGAGGCAGAGTTAGGAGGATCACAAGTTTGAGGTCAGCTTGGGCTACATTGTGAGTTCCAGATCAGTCTAGAACACATACTAAAATTACATCTGTAAAAAAAAAAAAAAGAAAAGAAAAGAAAAAACCCCCAAAACTTCATATTACACGTGAAATTCCTAGGCTCCTACTATGTCTATAATAGACACTCCATAAATGTTACTGATACCGGATGCTTGTTAGAAGTCCTCAGATATTTTTACTGATTGAGCAGACCATTAACAAATGATAACTGAGACAATCTCATGATTCTCTGAAAGACCTTAAAATTGAAAGAAGGATGGAAGTACTCTAGAAAAGTAAAATTCATTATGAAATGTTGTGAACGCTGAGTGTTTGCTAACCCGAGAAGTGAGTTGTTGCACTGGAGAGAGTGCCTACTTCGTTCACCATTGTGTTTTTACTATCACACATTCTTCTTCCTCAGATTGCTTTTTAAAAAATTTCCCTGAGCAACAGAAAAAAATAGGAGCAACTCCCACACGTGAAGAATGAATGTCATGCCAAAGCTTTTTAGGGAAATGTAATGAAGTTTGGAATTCAATCTGTTTTAAACGATTTCTGAAGATTAAACAAAACATACACCAGATTTTTGAATCTAGACTATTTCCTCAGCTTGTAGAAAACCTCAGATTTTCTTTTGAAATATTGAAAATCAAAGCTGGCATTAAATTATGGTGTTAGACACAATAATTCATTTATAATATAAATATGTGATTTCCCGAAGTGATAATGTTAATCAAATAATGTCTGTAGCTACTTAAAGAAAGAAAAATCTAACATACATGAGGCCATAAGTTTGCTGAAAATCATTAGTAACATAAACAAGGAACAAATTATGAATTGTAAGTATTTTATTTAAATATATAAATTTTTTCCTTGATGCTACTATATCACTTAACAACAATAAAACTATATTATGGTGTCCTAGTACTTCCCTGGTACAGATTGTCTGTTCTGCTGGCAATTATGTAAACTTTCACACTTTGGGAAGAAGTTTCCCAAAAGTCATTTATGGAAGTTAACATTACCCTGATTTCAAAACCAGACAATCCAACGAAAAAAGAACTACTGGCCAATTTTTTTAATGCATGTAGACATAAAAATCCTCAGTAGGATACTGGTAAGCAGAATGCAACAAATCATCAAAAAGATCATATATCATGCCCAAGTAGGGTTCATCCCAGGGATGCAAGGATGGTTCAACATATGCAAATCAATCAATAAATAAATCACATAAACAGAAGCAAGAACAGAAATCACCTGATCATCTCAATAGCTATAAAAACCACATTTGAGGGGCCAGGGACATAGCTCAGCGGAATAAGTGCTTGCCTGGCAAGTGCAAGGTCTTGAGTTTGATCCCTGGTGCCACAAAAACAAAGAAACAAAAAAAACCCCAAATAACTAAAAACCACATTTGACAAAATCTAACATGCATTGATGATTAAAAAAAAAGAAAAACCTCAAAAAAGAGGTTAGTCCTTCTGAGATTTTATCAGTCTGAAAGCCATTTATGACAAACTTATTGCCAATATTATATTAAATGGAGAAAATAGGAAAGCTTTCCTTATAAAATCAGGAAAAAGATAAGAATGTCTGCTATTACCACTCCCGGTCAATATAGTCCTCAAAACATTAGACGAATCAGTTAAGAGAAAGAAATAAAAAGGATACCTTTAGGAAAGGAAAATGTCAAATTCTCATTATTTTCAGATGACATGATTCTTTAAGTAGAAAATCCAAAAAAATCCACCAAGAGATTTTTAGAATTAATAACCACAATAATGTAGCACAATACAAAATCAATGCACAAAATCTGTATGGTTCCTCTATACCAATAACGAACCCACTGAAAAAGAAATTAAGAAAACAGTACCACTCACAGTAGCATCAAGAAAAATTAAGTTCTTAGGAATTAATCTAACAAAGGAAGTGAAAGAGCCTTTATAATGAAAACTACAGATCTTTGAAAAAGGAAATGGAAGAAGACACCAGACAAAGGAAAGATATCCCCTCTTCCTGGTTAGGCAGAACCAATGCAGCCAAAGTGGCTATACATGTTTAATGCGATCCAAATCAAAATTATAGAATTCATTGCAGTACCAGAGATAGCATCCAAAACTTCATATGGAAAGCTAGGTAGATGTGGTGACACACACCTATAATCAAAGCACTCATAAGGCTGAGGCAGAAGGATGCTACAAGTTTGAGGTCTTCCTGGAATACATGATGAGTTCAAATCCAACGTGAACTGCACAGTGAGCCTCTCTACAAAAAAAGTTCATAAGGCAGCAGAAGAGGACCCAGGTTGCTGGGCATGGTGGTGAGCACCATGTACACCTA
>NW_004524577.1:27068706-27079276 GCF_000260255.1 Octodon degus | reverse complement strand
AGAGAGAGACAGAGATAGAGACAGAGACAGAGACAGACAGAAAAGAGAGAGAGACAGACCGACAGACAGATCGACTGATTGACTGACTGACTGACCGACCCAGGTTGCTGGCATGGTGGTGCACACTTGTAACCCCAGCACTCTGGAGGCTGAAGCAAGAGGAACAGTGCAACTTTGAGGCCAGCCTGGGCTACATACTAAGATCTTGTTTCAAAAAACCAAAACAAATAAAGAAAACAACCCCAGGCACATTCAGTTATTTGATCTTTGTAAAAGGGGCCAAAAATATGTGGTGGAGGAAACATAGCCTCTTTAACAGACTGGGAAAGCTGTCTATCCACCTGTAGAAGGTTTAATTTAGGCCTATGTCTCTCACCACATGCTAACCTAAAATCAAAATGGATCAAAGAACTAAATATTAAAACAGAAACACTTAATTTGCTAGAGGATAAAATAGGTAAAACTCTTAGAGACATAGGCATAGGCAAGGGCTTTCTGAATAGCACCCCAATTTTACAAGAAATAATGTAAAGAATAAACCAAGACAAAAACCTACACAGCAAAGGAAAAGACCAACAGAGTGATGAAAGAGCACAGGGAAAAAATGTTTTCTAATTATTTCTCAGATGGAGGAATAATATTTGGATACAATAACTAAAAACTGAAGACTCAAAAATAAAAGACTCAATTACAAAAATGGACAACAGAAATGAATAGTCACTTCTCAGAAGAAGTATAAATGGTCATTAAATAGATGAAGAAATGTTCAACATCTCTGGCCATTAGAGAAATGAAAATTAAAACAACACTGAGATTTTGTCTCACTCCAGAAAGAAGACTATGATCAAGAAATCAAATAATAAATACTGACAAAGCTGTGGTGGAAAAGGAACTCTCGTCAATTGTTGGTTGGAATATAAACTAACAACCACTATGGAAATCAGTATGAAGATTCTCCAAAAAACTGAAAGTACAAAGTTGATTTGACCCAGCTATTCCCCTCCTAGGTATCTTCCCCAAAGCATTAAAGACACCATATTACAGTGACATATGCTTAGCAGAGTTTGTAGCAGCACAATTCACAATAGCTAACTTGGAAGTGGCCTGCACGTCCATCAACAGATGAATGGAGAAAGAGAATGTGGCATTTATACACAATGGAGCAACGCTCTGCCACAAAGAAAGACAAACTTGAGTCATTCGTAGGAAAATAGGTGCACCTTGATATCATAATGTTATGTGATATAAATCAGACAAGTTTCAATATCATGTTTCTCTCTCTCTCTCTCTCTCTCTCTCTCTCTCTCTCTCTCTCTCTCATTTGTGTATTTGGTACAGGGTCTCACTATGCAGATCAGACTCAAGGTGATCCTGCTGTTTTCAGCTTCCCCAGCACTGGGATTACAGGTGTGCACCACCACGCCTGGTCTCAGTGGCCAGCTCAGTGTGCCCGGGTGTGGGGCTGGCGTGGCATGCAGGACCAGGAATCAAATCCTGGTCCTGCACTTGCCAAAGCAGGTGCTTTGTCTGCTGAGGTATCTCGCTGGTTCATGATTCTCTTATATGAGGAATCCGTGGTACAAATAAAGACCAAAATAAAAGGTAGATTATAGGAAATGAAGAAAGATATCTTTTGCAAATGAGAAGAGAACCAAGAAATGGAGGAAGGAACAGGGAGGAGAGGAGTTAGAAAGGAAGGCAAAGAACTGAGATGTGTTGTGCCCATGTGCCAACTCCCCATGAGGAATGTGATCATTATACACTGCAAACATGTTCTAATCGAAGATAAAAACTGAAAGAATAAAGAAATGTCAGTACCTTTATTTTTTCTACTTGCCAAAACTTATTTACCTGTTTACCTGGGAATATTTGTGAAATTGATATTAAGATTTACATGGTTTGCCAGGCTTGGTGGCACATGCCTATAATCTCAGCACTCAGGAGGCTGAGGCAGGAGGATTGCTGGCAGTTTGAGGACAGCCTGGACTACACAGTGAGTTTAAGATCAGCCTGCCCTACAAAGTGAGACCCTGTCTCAGGAAACACAAAGGAGAGAGAGAGAGAGAGAGAGAGAGAGAGAGAGAGAGAGAGAGAGAGAGAGAGAGAGGTTTTGGTCTAGTAAGTTCAAGAATGCCAGGATCCCAGTCAATTATGATATATCATAGGACATAAAATTGGAGGTTTAAAGGCTACTGGTTGGGTTCAATTGTGCTTTTTACATCACAGGTAAAAAATAAAATCTTAAAAATTACAAATCAATGAATCTGTAATGATCTAAAAGTCCTTTCATATTCTCTGCAAAATGGCTTATTTATATCCTAAATCAAGTCCATAAGAAAAATGCTTTCTTGAAGATGGCATTTTATTGAAATAAGAAAACCCATTAGAATGAAAAGAGGAGTATTACATACATATTCTTTATGACATTCTTTGTGGAATATATGCTGGCAAAACAGGAGATTTTAGAGAAATCATTTAACTCAGGGAGAAATTGTCCTTTCATTAATGGCAGTGGGAGTTCCATGCGTGGGACAAATTTTGAACTTGACCCTGTAATGCTTAAATTGCGATCTCCTTGCCCTTGGAGGTCCAGAGCCTGGCTTCCCACCAAAAGGCAATGTAGCCTGTGAAGGAATTAACAGTGGTTAACAGTCCAGTTTTTCTCTACTTTTGGAGCAACAGATGAGACATGTAATACCTTCTTTTAGGGTTATTACATACTTTTCAACACATAAGCCATTCAAAGAAGTGTAAGAAAGTAAAAGGTAGAATCTGTGAAAGGGAATTTATGTTGGTAATGATTTTTAATACCTTTTCCACTGACAGCTGAGAGCTCTTAGTGAGTCCTATGCTTATTAAAGGAATGGAGGACCAGGGTTGGGGACATACACAGCAGCACAACTCTTGCCTAGCAAGTGTGAGGTAGTGAGTTCAATTCTCCATACAAAGAAAGAAAGAAAGAAAAAAAGAAAGAAAGAAAGAAAGAAAGAAAGAAAGAAAGAAAGAAAGAAAGAAAGAAGAAAGAAAAACAAAAAACAAGGAACAGAGGATTATCAAGATCTTAGAGACCACTTAATGTATCATTTTTAAAAATCAATGTTGAACTACGTTTTATTATATTACATATGTGTAAAGTTGGTTACCTACCAGCTGGCTACCTACTAGGGCAAAGAAGTTCTTTTGGTACAATAAGATGAAAGTACTACAAATGAAGTGAAGTGTCATTATCTTTTAAAATGAAAAAAACAATGCATATTTTTACATCAAAGTAAGCCACAGAAGAACCAAATTGGAATGGCTCATTTTCCATTCAGTCCCACAAGTAGATCTGACTAGTGAGGGATCTAGGACAATGGTGCAATCCGAACATCACTAATGTTACGACCCAAAGGAATACTGTGTTTTGGAGAAAAGGCCTTGAAATCTAGTGTATATGGTGAGACGGAGGTACTTGAATAACACCATTATCAAGATCTTAATTTTAGCTATTTGTAATTTGTAGAAATTTTTTTTGTGTGTGTACTCTTTTGTATTCTCTGTAAAACTCCTTATTTTCCACAATGCTACATTTTGTCTTTATAATAAAAAGAAAAAAACGAAGATTTGAAGGAGATTTTGTTTTAAAGGATCAGAAGAAGAAGATAAAGAAACAAAGTGTATTTCAAGATGAAGTTAAAACTCTTTTGTTTTTATTTGACAGAAGATTGTGGATTATGAAAAAAAATCCCCAGTGATTAAAAGTGAGAATGCTGGGCCGACGAGATAGCTCAGTGGACTAAGTGCCTCCTTAGGCAAGCTTGGGGCCAGGGTTCAATCCCAGGTACTGCATGCTGCACCAGCCACACCTCAGGGTGTGCTGAGCCTGTGACTGAGTCCTGTAATCCCAGTGCTGGGGAGGCTGAAAACAGGAAGAAGATCACTGTGAGTCTCAGCTGCGTAGTGAGACCCTGTACCAAACACATAACTTAAAAAAAAAAAAAAAGACTTGCAGAAAAGTGAGAATGCTGACTTATGTGAAGCATGGAAAACCTATTGGTATGGGTATTAAAAGTAATTACAAGTGGGCTGGGGATACAGCTCAGTGGCATATGTGCCTGCCTGGCAAGCACAAGATCCTGAGTTCAATCCCTGGTTAAAAAAACCAAAAAAACAAACAATGGTTACAAGCCTCCATACAGTTTAATAGTAGACAGTTATGCTCTGATCTCAGGTGGCTGGGTCTGGGTCCATAGCCTACCTCCGCAAGCCCATAGTTTCATGAGCTTGCACAGGCAAGTTATCTATTAACTGGCATTATAATTTATTGTTCTGATAAGGATATACTAAAGAAAAGAAAGGAAGAAAGGACTGTGAGAACTGAACACAGGCCAGGCTGTGTGGCTTGGGTCAGCTGTAGAAGTTTGGGACCTTGGAAATCAGGTACAATAGTTGCTTCTGCAAGTTACCCACAAGGACACTTGCTTGAGAGCCATGAGCCTGAGGATCCAAGGGGGACTTCACAGTGGCCTTCTGTCTAATTCTCTTCTGTCTAATTCAGCAGGCTCCTAGTGCAGCAGGTCTCCGTTTTGTGGGAAAATCAGATTTATGAACTAAATGGCTTCTAGCAGTTCCCTTTCTTTTTTTTTTTTTTTTTTGGTGCTGGCAATCAAACTCAGGACCTTGCATTTGCCAGGCAGGCACTATCCCACTGAGCTATATACCCAGCCCACTCTTTTCTTCTATTTAATTATATTTAATGCTATTATTTCATTTATTTGGGTGTGTGTGTATGTATGTATGTAGTGGTGCCAGGGATCAAACCTGGGGCCTCATTACATGCAAGGCAAGCCCTGAGCCCTTGTGCCACAAAAAAGCATTTCCATAGATTTAAAAATGTATCTATGCTTTTAATAGCAATGCCATTCATTTCTTTTATTTTTGTTTTATTTTCCCTTTATGTGTATGCAATATTGAAATCAATCTCATTTCTCTGAATTTTAGGAGAGTCTAGGACTAAATCTTTTTATCTTATACTTTTTTTTTTTTTTTCAGAACCGAGGATTGAACTCAGGCCCTTTTGCTTGCCAGGCAAGCACTTATTCTACTGAGCTATCTCCCCAGCCCCTATTTGGTCTTTTATTTATTTATTTATTTATTTATTTATTTATTTTTTTTTTAATTTTTCAACAAATAATACACTGCATATATTCTTCTTAGTGGTTAATTGCTGTACAAGATGCGGACTTGTGATCCTATTTACAAACTCCATTAGAACAAATCATTCTATTCATTAACAGAACGTAACTATATATCTATCCCAACCACTTTGAATACACAGATACAAAATGGACATTCATCTGTATACCCCATTTTTTCTAAGTTCCGTTATTGAATATTATAGGTGTGTAAACTCAGCAAAATATTCTAAAAGAGTCCAGTAGCCCATAATAGCATTGGGTCTTCTGTTAAACTGGCAATGTCAGAAATTATTGACCTGAGTCCCCCACAGCTCAACTTAACAGCATGGCTTTATTTCTTATAATTTCGTCTTCATACTTTTCTGCTGGATGGTTAAGACCAAGGTAAAGCAGGACCTATGCAGCAAGAGTTGTAGCTATTTGGTCTGAGAAGGTCAGTGAAATGCCCTCAGGATTTGTCCTGAGATCCTGTACCTCAGATTGTAGAACCTTTATCAGTGCAGCCATGTGGATGAGTCACGGCCAATGCTTGGCCAATGTGCTCTCTGTGAAAGCCTGAGAGAGTATCTTCTCCCCATGTGACTCTCCTTAGGCCCACTCTATGTCATCGATCACTTTCCTCTTTGGCCCCCTATTTGGTCTTTATAGTGATACTTAACTCTCTTTTTGTCTATTCAGATACTGTTTTCTACAAACTTATTTCAGTCTTTTAAAAAGGTTTTATTTAAATCCCTAGTTTTAGACTGCTTTAGTCATTTTTTTTAGAAAATGACCCTAAACTGGGTGAGCTGACACACTCCTATAATCCAGGCTTCTCTGGAGACTGGATTGGATGAACCTCAGCTTTGGTTCAAGGTCAGGCTGGAAGTTGTCTCAAAAGAAATCTCCCACAGGATTAGGGTGCAGCTAATGGCAGGCACATACCTGATATGCAGGAGGCCTTGGGTTCATCCTAAGCACCAGGGGTGCACGCGTGTGGGTGAGAGTGTGTTAAGGCCAGATTTCCATTCTATTTGTTCCCATATTTTTTCTCTGCTATTTGTCTTTATAATAATCAGCAGGAAGAAAATCCAAGGAAGTATGTGGAGTCAATAAAGCCTACTTACAAAGAGAAGAGAAACTTACCCCTTTTCCTACCCCATTTACACATTGATTCCTAGAGTGCTCACTTGAAGCCTTCTTTAGAATTCTCCAGTGCCGTCAGAACCTTAGTCCATTGACTTCAGGTATTTGAGAGTTACTTCTTTTCATTACCTTAAATTCATTACACACCAGCACTTTGATTTTCTTGAACAATTTTCTACCATCTCATCCTGTTTAGTACTTATTTTGAGGAACCTAGTAGAATTGGCTCTGGGTATCCGCAGGGGATGGAATCCCAAGGCCCACTGAAGGTATCAGAATCCATGCTGCTCAGATCTCTTATATTAACATGGCACAGTGTGTACCTTAATCTACGGCAGTGTACCTAAAATCCCATGTACCTTAAATCTACTCTAGATGAGTTATAATGTCTAATAAAATGTAAATGCTATATAGATAAATGGTTACTGTCATGGTTTGGAGTTTTTGCAAGTGGAACAATACAATACAGGACACATTTTATAATATTATAATTAGTTACCCAAAGAATCATATATAAAGAGTGCAGGAAATCTGTCCACACACTAAAGAACAAAGAATACAGCCAAGCACCTGGATTCTAATATCCTACATGAGTCCAGCTGAAATCTAGAGCTCATAGCAATGTGTCCCAGTGGTCCAATTGGAGGCCTAGAGCCCACAATAAAGTCTCATGTAGGCCCACATCATGGATCTGTGCTGGAAAGGCCCAAAGGTTAGTGGTGGAAACTAGGAAGTCTATGTCTATGGGATGAAGGATCTGTGCTAGCAAGCTGAGGCATCTGAATTGGAGCTAGGAAGCAATGCTCAAGGTAAGCACCAGAGCTCCCCCCTAAATTTAACACAGCCCTCCTCAGCACCAGTGAGGTCCCAAGCTCCTCCAGCAATGAGGAAAGCTGAGTTCCCATCAGGAAAGCCAAGGCGAAGTGCTTCTCCAGGAGGCTGAGCAGTGCACCATCCTCCTCTCTGGAGCCAGAAAGCAATGCTCAAGATGAGGACCAGAGCTCCCCCAAGATGAACTGTACCCATTCTCAGAGACAGCGAAGGTCCCGAGCTCCTCCAGCAATAAGAGCAGCAAGGTTTCATCAGGAAAACCAGCATGACAAGGCTCTCCAGCAGAACAGCCCAAGAGAACCAGCAGCTCCAAGAGCTTCTCCAACAGTTTCCCTAACAGCCTGCTATCAGCTTCTCCAGTTCTGCCTCTTATGCCTGCCACAATCCTCAGGTGAGTCATCCACACCCAGCACCATGCTAGTCCAGTTCAGTTGGGTATAACAAGTTGACGATCAGTTAGCTGTCCACTGCAGTTCCCATACGGTATTGGTTTGAGAATTACGACAAGAGAAAAGCTTGGACATGTGATTTTTTTTCTCCTGAAATATTTTTGATTTGTTGTTGGCTAAGGCCACAGATGCAAAACTGACAGATACTAAGGACAAAGTGTATCTTAAATCCATGGTTTCCAAAGTGAATAAATTGGACTTTGGTAAACTGTGGCAAATCCACACCCAAAAGCCAAGTGGTCTAGCCAACAGGAACATGTGTAAGAGAGGACTCACTAATAATGCCCAGACCTGACCATCTTTAGGGTCATGCTATGCAGTTTCATAATAGGGTTTCATACAGAGCGATGCTAGAAAGACTTTCTAGTTTCTGCGACCATATTTAAACCAGTTGAATTCCAACCGACTTGCTATCAGATTGGTTCATTTCCTTTATGTCCAGGTCACAGGAGCACTGTTCAGTTCTTTTTGCTGGAGAGAACTGAAAAGCAACCGCCCCTCCAACAACACTAACAATGGCAAATGTTGGCTAGACTTTTGGTTATTCTGGGAGTTATGTGGGTTTGCCTGGATTTTCAAAGCCCTCACAAGTTTCCAAATGTTTACTAGTTCTTTATATTTCTTTTTCTGTGAATTATTGGTTTATGTCTTTTGTAAGTAGGTTATTTGCACTGTTTGTTATACTTATGTGGAATTTTAACAACTTTAAAATATAGTATAGACATGTTTCTTACATTGTTTCTTTTCTCTTTGATGGTACTTTATCTTTTAAGTCTGTTTATGATACAGAAGCTTACAAATTTAAGTAGCTCTATCTGTCAAATTTTTCTTTAGCACCATCTGGATTGCTCTATCTTTAGATTGCTATGCAGTGGCAGTGTGCTAGTCAGACACATATTCAAGTGGGAGAAAACTGGGTTCTTTATTGTTTTTTTCCATTAACTAGTAGTATGATTTTGGGCAAGGCTTCAAACCTAAATTCCCTCAATTTTAAAATGTAGTTGAAGTAGAAGCAAGAAAACCTTGAATTCCCAGATTATAGAGTTTTGGAAGCTTATTTTCTTTAAGTAGGTCAAATAGTCTCCCTGAAACTAACACTTCTCATTTGCCTAGCAACATTTTCACAGTGCAAAATCTAGCCAGTGTCTGAATTATCAAAACTATTGAATGGTTGGTCTCTTGATTCATAATTTGAATTGTAATAAAATGTGATCAGTTTGTAACTTCTATTATTGGCTATAGACTTTCTAAAGAGCAGATGCTGTGCTCACTATGTGATCTAAATTTGTGTACTATGGAGCCATTGAGTCAAGGGATATTATGGCTTATAATATTTTACTGGTGATAATAAATTGTATTCCTACTGATATAAGACAGAAAAGAATAGCTTTCTTAAAAATAGGGTTTATATTATGCATCCACATTGATCATCTTGTTTGTATTCACAATAACTTTACAAGTTAGATAAAATAGGATTTATGTTTCTACTTTACTACGGATCATGAGCCCTTACATGGAAAGAGTAAATGTTTTATCTAAGGTCATCAATGTTATAGTTTGTGCTTAGATGTCCCCACAAACCCCTTCACTGTCAGAGGTGGCTGGATCTAGAGTATGTGATGCTGGGATTGACTCATGGTATAATACGGATTAGGGCAGTGGGATTAACGGTGTGAGTGCTACCTGCCCTAAGAAGCGTGGATAAGATACAAGGAGTAGAAATAGCTGTGCTTGGTTTGTTCTCTTTTGCCCACCAGGAAATGTTTCCCCCCCACAATGCCTGTCTGCCATGCCACCCTGCCTTGAGCTGAGTATGGACTGGAATCTCTACAGGCTTTCAGCTAAAAAAATCTTTCTTCACTTAACTTGTGAAAAGTAACCTAGAGAATCAGCTAGTAAATGCTGGGGCAAGTGCCTAAACTTTCCTAAAAGATAATCAACCACATGGCTGAAAAAGAAAACTATTAGTTAGGTTTTATTACTACAAAAGACAAAATAGGCAGCCTGCCATGCCAGCCTTGCCCTCCAAGGTGCTCAGACAACCATTGAGACTGGGCGTGGTGGTGTGTGCCTGTAATCCCAGCGCTTGGGAGGCTGAAAACAGGAGAATCACTATGAGTCCATCTGTGTAGTGAGACCCTGTAGACTCTGTACTAAATATATACATATTTTTTAAAAAGACAAAACAGGAATTATCTGTGAGGTAGAAAGACCAGAAATCAAGTAAATAAAATATCAAGAATAAAAAAATTATAAAACACCTATATTTGAAAACTATTTCTTCTTTACATATTTCTTTCTATATATGAAGTATAAATAAGCATTGTTTGGAAGCAAAGTAGTATTTCTATTAATAATTGGTATGCTGTAGATCAGGAAATGTGATTTTTTTTTTTTGAGGTAGGGTGTCACTGTGTAGTCCAGGCTAGCCTAGCACTCACTATGTAGTCTAGTTTGGCCATAAATTCGCAGCAATCCTCCTGTTTCAGCCTCCCAAGTGCTGGGATTGCAGGTATGCATCACTGTGCCCTGCTTTGTTACATAAAGTTTTATATATATATAACATAAAGTTTTGTATAAGGAAACAGAAAGCCTCAGAGGGAGTTTCAAGGATAAAAGAAGAGGAATTAAGCATATGTAGTGGAAAAAAGTAGAAGAACCAGAAAAGTAAGGGTAATTAAAAAGTAAGAAAGCTAAAAGATTGAATGATTGAGCCTATAATCCAGCACTTGGAAGCTAAGGCAGAAGGGTCTTTTTGAATTCAAGATTAGCTTAGGCAACATAGTGAGTTCAAGGCCAGCCTGAACTGCAAAGCAAGACCCTGTCTCAAAAATTAAAAAAAAAAACACAAAATTGAATGATTGATTTGATGGTTGCCATTAATTTAATGGCATAAAAACAAAGGGGCTGAACTAGGGAAAACAGGATAGGAAGAATTTAAAATTATTTTGGTATTTATTTTTGTCATTTTTGAGACAGAGTCTCTCT
>NW_004524577.1:27066744-27067672 GCF_000260255.1 Octodon degus | reverse complement strand
GGGGGAAAAAAAAAAGATTATCAAGCACATACAATAGTCCCTCTTCCTTCCCAGTATTGCTTTCCATTGTTTCAGTTTCCCTTGGTCAACCACAGTCTGAAAATAATTAAATGGAAATTTCCAGAAATGAACAATTCCTAAGTTTTCAGTTGTATGTTGTTCTGAGCAGCGGAATGAATTCTCCTGCCATTCCATTCCGACCTGCCTGCCTTGTGAGTCAGCCCCTTTCTCGGTGCATTCACATTGTACGTTTTACCTGCCCATTAGACACCTCGCTGCTTTGATCAGATTGACTGCGTGGCACCACAGTACTTCTACTGAAGGAGCGCTTACATAGTATTTTCTTGCCCACATTGTTTGTATCACTTCAACTTATCATGTTGGCACTGTATCCTATCACATAAGAAAAATGGGTACAGTAAAGGTATTTTCAGAGGGAGACCACACATTCATATTAACTTTTTATGACAATATATTCTTATAGTTGTTCTACTTATTAATTGCTGTTGCTACTCTTGGATTATGATGAATTTATAATCTTTCTCATAGGTATGTATGGATTTGAAAAACAGAACTTATAGGGTGCTGTATGGTCTGCACTTTCAGGCTTCTATTGGGGATCTCAGAACCTACACATTGAAATATAACAGTACTACTGTGCTATGTGAAAAAAGGCTTAAAACTTTTCAGGAAGATTTTCACGGATAGAGGCAGACTTTTCCTGTGATTCATAAAACACTACAGAAAATATGCTTAAAAGAAGCATGATAAGGGAGGAGCGATTCCATTTCCAAATACAAAATCTTTCTTTTGAGTCTGTGTACCCTTTAACTCACAGTCGTCACCCTGCCCTCCATCAATAAAGTGCTAAGATGGAAGAGAAAACAAGGAAGTCAAATCTCTTTTAAAAATACATGCTTTCGCCCCA
>NW_004524577.1:27063003-27066134 GCF_000260255.1 Octodon degus | reverse complement strand
GTTAGGGCTCGCATACAGAGCCTGAAAATGATTAAGGAGTAACATAGATAGCAATCATAGCCCCTCCCTCCCTTCACAATTTATTTGAATACTTCAATTGTGCCTCTTGATTTTTGTAATGCTACAAAATCAGTATAGATGGTTTTAAAATGTATTCTTTGAAAATTGTTTTATGTAAAATAAATGTTACTTAATTACATTAAAAAAAAATACATGCTTTGGGGCTGGAGAGATGGCTCAGTAGACTAAGCACTTCCCTGGCAAGCGCAAGGGCCTGAGTTCGATCCCCAGTTCCACCAAAAAAAAAAAAAAATACATACACACATGCATTTTGACCTAATTCACTTGGTGATTCAAGACTTCTTTTGAATCTAACCCTATGCTACTTTGAAGATTCATTTTTCTCAAACATTGCTTTGGTTTTGGGTAACTAATTTTCATTAGTAGGAGTCAGAAAAAGGAAAAACAAATCATAAATTTCCTTGTCTCGTGCTGCCTGGGTCTCCCCAGTGCTCGGACATAGCACCTTGGCAGGCGTGAAGGGACTGGAGGGATGTCCCTTTTTAGTTTTATGTTTGAGACAGACTCTCACCATGTAATTCAGGCTGGCTTTGAACTCACTTATATAACCCAGGCTGGCCTCCAACTCATTGTCACCCACCTGCTTCAGCTTCCCAAGTTCTGGGATTACATGTGGGTGCCATCATGCCGGGCCAAAATCACTTTTTGAAACAATAGATATATTCTTCCTTAGCAAAGGGCATTTCTTTCGATGGATGTGTATACTTCCTGGCATGCTTAAGGCTTAAGGCTATCTCTTAAAGTGCTTTATTTTCAGCAGACAGTTATTCCTTTCTTGAGCTCTGGTTTTGGGAAGGGGAATCCCAAAGAAAAGATACCCTGCTTTCCACATGCACAGAAGATGCAGCTTTATTACCAACAAATACTTATTAGTTCATTTTCTAAGATGGTTCTGGAATTCAGTTAATCATTACAGAATCAGAGCTAGGCAGACTTATGATGCCGGTTTAGTTTTTCATTTAATCATAAATAAAAAGCTCAGCCATCTTTAGCTCAAGGTCCTCTTGGAGGATTTTCAAAGGAAACTAATCTGTAAAGCTCAGAACAGAAACACCTTGGAAGAAGGAACTAGCGGATGATTTGTCTATACCTGTATGTGCTGCTCATATGAGTTAGAACTAAGTAGTCAGGTGAATAGAAAAGATGAATCATTATTTCTGATTATTGAATACCCTTATCAAATAGTTGTCATTTCACAGATACAGAATTCCTGGGAAAGTAGTTTATTAAAGAAATATTTGACAGAATAGGTTACTGTTGACAAGTACATCCTGGTTTGCATTCTCATAAAGCTAGTGTTTTGGGGATCACTCTTACAGAATGAGTAGGGACTTAATAATCAGTTGAGGTCCTTCCATGGTCTGTACTGTACTCTGCATACATTGCTCCGAGGAATAGGATCACGCTTCCCTCTCAAATTTCTTCAGCATCAGCATGCTATCTCTATTTTTCTCTCGCATCCAAATCGGCTTTAGAGAAACAATCTGCTGAATTGGGTATAAGTAACCATTCAGGCTTACAATATTAGCTTTCTCAGGATTATGGATTTCTGTTAGAAAAATAAACTCAGAGGGATAAAATGCCAACAGCAGAAGTGGAGGTGCTTTAGGAAAAGGTTTTGGTGATAGACTCTTCTAGCTTGAATTATAGATTGGTCCCGAGTATGACTTTTCTTTTCCTTTTTTTTTTTTATAGCTAAGAACAGGACAAGTCTGAGACTAGAGGTGATATTTAGCCCCCCCCCCCTCCCAGGTACTAGGAATTGAACCCATGGTGTCATCATAAAAAGGGGTCTTGTATTGAATCAACCTGAGACAAGATGCAACTCAGGAATCCCTGAATCCAGTGATCTCCCAGGATAAGGGAGACCTTCCGCCCTAGGAGGCTGAGTGACCCTTCAGGTCGGGGCTATACGACTAAGTTCTGATGAGGCTCAAACCATTTTGTGAGAGTGGAGTAGGATGAGGTTAGGATTCATATTATTTAGTATAGCCGCCCATCACGTCCTAGCTTCCAGTTAATGACTGCTCTTATCTCTGATTGAGCCCTGAATATACCTGAACGTTTTGATATGTAAATCTTCAACTTCTACTCTATGCTAAGGAACTATTAACTCCAGCAGTTTTGGATGTAGTCACAATGCACCCAACTCTTCAAAATCAACTTCAGTATCTTTGGAGTAACTCACTTAGGTAGATCATTCCCTGATGTGGTCTTTACTAACGCTTCTCTTTGGCTGCTAGCCAGAAATCATCTGTAGGGCATACAGGTCTTTCCTCAAACTCGGTAATAAATTATCTCTGGAATACAGACGGAAGAACTGAACCAGTGACTTCAGGGACCAAGAGACTAATTACCACCCGTGTACACGGTTAAGTACAGCAGAGTGGGGGTGGACGGTGGTTTGCTCTGCGTCTACACTGTTCCTTCTCTGGGTAAAACGAGGACGTCTTGTGTGTTAACATATTTAAAGCAAGAATTGCAGAAACTGCAATGTTATGGTTGAGGCTTTCGATACCATATGTGTTGACAGAATGCTTAGGAGACTCCCTCCGCAATAAACGCAAGCCCTGCCAGGCTGAAGGATCTGGCCAGCGCAATTCAGCGACTGCACCACCGAAACCGCTGTGCTGGAAGCCTGCGCCGCATTCGGAGAGGATCCAAGGCTCGCTCTAACAAAGGCACTATCTGGAGGCAATTTCGCGGGCCATTTCCCCCCCGCCCGGCGCCAGCTTTGTCTCCCCGCCGGTGCAAGGCAAACGCTCGGAGGGGCCCAGCTGCGAGGCTGCGTGAGCAAGCTCGGGGTCGGGGCCCGGGCCGGGGCCGCGGCGAGGAAGGGCGCGGGGAGCCCCGCCGCACTGTCGCGGTGGCTTCCTGCAACCTGAGCGAGCTCTTGGAGCACAAGTTGGAGCGTGGCGGCTGAAAGAGATACCTGCTGCCCTTAAATCGGGGCTGGCCCGCCGCCACCTCTCGCACCGATTGCGGATGCACAAAGCCACTCGCTAGGCCGAGAGGCGGAGGCCGGGCTGGCGCCCCTCGCAAGGCGCGGG
>NW_004524577.1:27047717-27062206 GCF_000260255.1 Octodon degus | reverse complement strand
TTTCCGGGTTCCCCTGGACGGGGCCGGAGCCTGCCCTGCGCCGAGGCAGGAAGTGAGTTTCGCACGGCAATTCCGGGCGGCGTCACGAGTGAAAAGTTTTTTTTTTATTTTCCTTCTGCGGCGGAGATCCTGGTTGGGGCTGGGAAACTCCTGCCGAAGTCGGGACCAGGAAGCCGGCCCGCGCGGCCCAGCCCCCACCGGGGCCGCCTGCCCCCGTCCTGCGGGAGGCCGCTCCACATCCGCTCGCGCCCCGCCGAGAAATTCGGCCGGAGCCTGCGTGACTCACGGAGGGAAGGAAATCATGTCAAGCGGAGCCTTGAAAACGCTGCCCTGAGACGCCGTCCGACGGAAAGGTAATTACGCGAAAAGTGTCTGCGAGTCACAAAGTGCAGGGGCCGGAAAGCAGATGGTACTTCGTGTTTTTCACCTTGCCCGAAGTCGCCCTAAATTAGCCCCCCTCTTTTATCCCTCCTCCCCCGTACCAGAGTGTATTTTCCTTGGCGAGCTGAATACTGGAACTGATTTTCTCCACTTTCTGCCATCTGGATTTTAGTTTTAGTTTTGGGTTTTTTTTTTTAACCCCCCCCCCCCCGTAAGAATGTGATGGAACAAAAAGTTTTCAGCAACCTGAAGAAAGAAAGAAAGTGCCTTTGTTCATCCCGAGGTCCAAAAATTGTAGTTTTTCAGGACGTATACAATGTACGTTAAGTTGCTGAACATGGCAACTTTTGTTTTGGAAGAAAGTTAGGTTGCTACCGCGGGTGGCATTCGCTGCGTTTGACATGGCTGCCACATTTATGTTGATTGTCGATTGTTTTGGTTTTTGCGTGGATCGTGCACGGTGATGTGTTGGTTCAGGCCCTTCCGAATATCATGTAGTTCGATTTTAGAAACTAAATGTGACCTTTTCAGTTGGTTTTCAGGGTGGACAGTAGCTTTCTTTAGTCGTACCTGTGCGGGTTATAATGCTTGTTTGAGTAATTGAAAGCGAGTACTGTACCGAGCTGTGTCGGGTAGGCTTGTTGTAACTGATCCATTAAGGAAAAGATTGTAAGGATTACAGATAAAGAGAGGCATGATTTAAAGAGCAACGCACACCTGTAAGTAGTTGATTTGTTTAGGGTTGCCGTGCAGGTCAGAACAGATTATGTAAGAAAGGAAGTGAGACGTTTAAAGCAGTTTTTGTGGGAACCGCATTGATTGTGATTAAAAAGCTGTACTTTTGAATCGCACCGACTTCATTTTTGTGCCGGCCCATCTGTTTTTGCTTTGTTCTGATAATAAGTGCTATAGGTAGGTGCTCGGTGTGCGGGCAGGAATTCTGGAAGCCTGGCGGACATTCCTCCAGTCAGAGTTACTTGAACGCTGCCTGACCAATGGGTAGACTTCTCGGAACAGACTAGTTCTGATTGCTGCAAGCCCAAACTTTTCTCTGCGGTGGTGTGGAGTCTTTTTAAATTTAGTTTTTTTCCAGGACTTTTGTGGTAAAGAGAGTTGAAAGATAGTTCTGTACCTTTGCACAGATACTAAATAAATATGGTAGTCTGTTGGTTTGTACACGTTGATGTTTATAGTTAATCATATCAAAGTAATTACTGGAAGTCTGAGGAAAATGTTAAATTTTCTTTAGTCGGAGAAAAGTACGTATTAAAGATCACGATCAAATTATTTCACAACTTGTTCTTTGTTGCTTTATCTTAAGTGTTTTTTTTTTTAAAAGAGGATCGTTTAACGATTTATTACCCTTTTTTGTTTTGTTTCTAAAGCTTGTTCTCTGGAGATTTTTCTTTGTAAACGCTTCGTAAGATTTATGAATCATCAAGAAACTCCTGTTAATGTTAAATTAGCATTATAAAAGAATATAAAGTCTACTTTATAAAAGAATATAACGTCTACTCTATGTTGGGACATATCATTTGGAAGCAAAAGAGGTTATTCTTGGGCATCTGAAAGAGGGGACGAGAATACATGGCATTGAACTTCAGTTTCCTTATATGGATTATTCTTGGCCTCACAATAACAAAGCCTTAGTACCACAAGCCTTTACAGAGAATTATCACTTTTTCAAGGTGGTTTCTCTGAGTTAGTAAATTCTGTATTATTAGAAGTAAGTATTGTAGGACTTAAAGACTATAAATACCTGTTTCTAGAGGCTGTTCTTAATTTCGGTAGTGTATTTAGATTCTGCTAACGTTTTTAAAAGCGAGATGTTCACCTGTGTAGCTGTGTGTGGCTTTTTTTCACCTTCAGTAAGGCTTTATTTTGTGGTTTATTTCAAATTCAGTTTAGCATTGAGTTAATGAACTTAGGGTTGTATAACTACTTTGAGCTGTAAACACTGTCAGAGTCTTAAAATGTGGACAAAGGTTTGAAAAGAGGTGTTAAGAACAGTTAAAACATTTTTAATGGCTTCATTATTGGTATATTCTTAGTATTGCGTGACTTTTCTTAGTTTAAAAAAAGACACTTTATATTACACAAAACATGTGAAGGTTCTCTATTGATAAAGTGAAGAGTTTTCCAAACTTCACCTAATTCGAGTATTGTTATGAAGTCTTCAGCTAATTCAGGTATTGTTATGAAGTCTGGTCACTTGGGATCAAGCTGTTGTTAACTGTAAAAGCTTACAGGAGTGAAAATATGGAAACAATTTTTATTCTGTGCTTGTTGATTAAGTGATAACTGTAGAGACATTTTACATGTTACTAGTATAATATTCTGTTTAGACATCATTGTTATTGAGCTAAGACACATTTTAAAAATTCACGAAATTAGTTACATATTTTGGCTTTATTTGAAATAATTGCTAATAGATAAAAGTGGTGTAGAGTGTAAGCTGCTTTTGTTGTAGAACTAGTTTATGGCAGTATTTAGAATTATGCAGATTTTAGATTCTGCATAGGAAAGTAATTTTTTTTTCTTTGTAATTGCTACCTAGTTCACTTGTTTTTAAATATTCTATGTTGCTGCATTTTCATTTTGACTCTTTGTTTTTGTCACTCATTTCTCTATCTGCTTTGTTTCTTGGTAAACCATTAAAGATGTGTTTCACTAGTGCAGCGGTGGTGGCCCACTTCTGTAATCCCAGCACTTGGAAGGCTGAGGCAGGAGAGTTGCTGCAAGTTATACATAGTAGGACCCTGTCTTAAAATCAAACCCTGCACCCAAATGTTGTTACCATAGGAAATACACCTATGAATTAGACTTCATAGTGTTTGCTTTTGAATTTTTTTTTTTTTTTTTTTTGGTATTGGGGATTGAAATTGGGACCTTGGGTTGCCAGGCAGGTGCTTGTGCCACTGACCTATATCTCTGACCCTGCTTTTGAATTCTCTAAGGAAATAGTTTGTCGTTGTTACCTTCCACTCTTTGTTTTTTCCTCTTTTTCTTTTTTTTTTCCTTTCTTTTTTTTTTTTGGTTGCCTGTTACCTAACCTTTGTACCATGCTGTTCCCATTTTTTTTGTTTTTTAATTTAACCTTTAGCTTTCTCCTTTGACTTTAATGGTAAAAAAGAAATCTAGATAGTATTCTATTCAGCTTTTTCTTCTAATTCTATTAGTTTCTTAATTGTATAGTTTCATTTACTTCCCTTATTTTTTGTGCGTATCAATTAGAGTTAACATTTTGCCTTTCCTCGTTTCCAACTTTTATTAGTTTATAGTTATCTCAAAAAACTGTTCAAAACATGCAGTAGGAAAAGTTTATTTGATTAGCCCATTTAATTTTTTATTTACTTTCCAAATCAGTGTAGATAGCAATATTGATAATCATTGCTGTACTGTTTTGTGTTTTACTTATACTTTGTTTTCTCACTTTCCCCTTTGTAATGCTCCCAGAATTAATTATTGAGATCATATTGGGGTAGTGTATAATCAATCTCACTCATGTCATGACTCTCTAGAACACTCTGTGTTATAGTTTTATTATCTTTTTGACCTTCTTAAACATATAACTTATTTCTCTGTACCTTTTTAAAATTTGTTTTATTTGCTATCTTACCACAAGTTAGATTCTTTTGTCTCTAATTTCTTTTTTTTTTTTTTTAAATACTTTACAGAAACTTGGCATTTTTATTCGGGTATGTGTCTAAAATTTTGAAATTGTCTTTTTTTTTTTTACTTCCTGAAATAAGTACATTGGAATTCTGTCACACACTTTATTCTTGTCATTTCGGATTTTGTTCCAGACACTATTGGATGAAGGCCTTACTGTGTTGTATAAGTGATAGTGCGTAAGACAATAAATGAGTACCAGAAATTAAAGCTTTAAAAATCTGGGGGATCATTTAGTTATCTGTGAATTTGCATACATAGAATATAGTAGAAAAGCTAGGAAATAAAAATGGCATCTCTATAATCAGAGCAGATATCCTAAAGCTCAGGGACTTTGTTCATAGGGACATCCTTATTCAGAGCCCATTTACTTTTTTTTCTTTTGTTTTGTTTTGTTTTGTTTTGTTTTGTTTTGTTTTTGGAAAAAGGATTTCTGTGTAGCTCAAGCTGGCCTTAAAACTGTGTAGTCCAGGCTGGCCTCAAACTTGTGGAAATCTTCCTTTCTCTGCTTCCTGAGTACTGGGACTACAGTTGTGTGCCACCACACTGGACAGAGCCCATTTACTTTTGTATATGAGCTATTTCCTGACTTTTTGGTGTGCTAGAAAGGTGAAAAAGGCATATTGACACCATTACAAATTATAACCCGTGATGTTACAGTAAAGGAATAAGAAAATGGAAAGATTGAATAACTTGGAAAATACAGATGCTTCTCACTTTATAGTGGGATTATGTGCTGATAAATTCATCATAACTCAGAAGTATAAGTCAAGAATGCATTCAGTGATGTCTGCTTGTAATCTCAGCACTTGGAGCTACTTTTTTTTTTTTTTTGGCCGAACCCGGGATTGAACTCAGGCCCCTGCATTTGCCTGGCAAGTGCTAATCCCAGCACTTGGGATACAGAGGCAGGAGGATCATCACTGTGAGTTCAGGGCCTGGGCTAATCATTCAAGGCTATCAGAGCTGCGGAGTGAGACCTTGCCTCAGAAAGACCAAAAAACAAAACAACAACAAAAAGTGCGTATAGTACAATTAAACTGGTACAGCTTGGTTTAACCTACCTTAAATGCTCCTAGAGCACCATAGATAGCTAGGCTAGAACCCTCTGCATTCTAGTTTTATTATCTTTTTGACCTTAAACATGTAAACTTATTTCTCTGTATCTCTTCTAATTTTGTTTTATTCGCTATCTTACTTCAAGTTAGATTGTTCTTTTCCCAATTTTTTAAAAAATATCACCTAACACAAAGCTTATTTTGTAATAGTGTTGAATATCTCTTGTAATTGAATATGTAAAAAACTGGCAGTTCAGTACACTGTATAGAGGTTGTTGAGCCTCTTCATCTGTGCTGCAGTGTGAGAAAGTATCCTATCTTGGATTGGTAGCAAGAGAAAAGATCAAAATTTGGAGTATGATTCCCACTGAATGTAACTTCTGCATCATTATAAAGTGAAAAAGTTAGGTTGAACTATGAATAAGTCCGGGATCATCTGTAGAGTAGTCTGGGATGATTTATTTTGGGGCAGAGAGCCTTGTATATTTCAGTTGTGTGCTGGAGGAATTACTTTGTGTATGTTTTAATAAATTATAGTCATGGAAAATTGTAACAGCCAGGTGGAGACTGTTCTTGAATATGTCTTAGAATCTCTTCATGTTTACACAGATGATTGAGAGTCTGTAGGAATTTTGGTCTATGTGGGTTATTTATTACATTTTCTGTATGAGAAATTAAAAGAAATTAAAAAATTAGGCCTGGGGATGTAGTTCAGTGATAGAGCACTTGCCTAGCAGGGGCAAGGCCCTGGGTTTGTTCCCCAGGAAAACAAAACAAGAAAAGCCATTTTGTAAAACAGTTACTGTTGTGACTTGGAATCTGGAAGATTGCCTCAGTCTCCCGGCCCCGCCCCCCACGTCCATAACAAACTCAGTAGATGCCCAAATCCCTCCTATAAAACAGTGTATGGTCTGCTTGTAACCCCCAGACATCTGCCCCATATATTAAATTCATTTATTCATTTATTTTTGCGGTACCAGTGATTGAACTCTGGATCCTGGTTTGCCAGGCAGGCCCTTGTGTCACTGAGCTATGTCCCTAGCACCCCATGTATTTTAAATCATTTCTGGATTATCTATAATACCTAAAACAATGTAAATGCAAAATAAACAGTTCTTACACTTTATTGCTTAGGAAATAATGACAAGAAGGAAAAGTTTATAAATGTCCAATACAGATACAATTTTTTTCCTGAATATTTTTAGTTGGCAGTTAATGTGGAACCCATAGGATATGGATGACTGCAACTTAGCACGAAGAGTGGCAGTTTTGTATGTCTGCAAGTCTCATGTGTTTAACTCAGTAGAAAGCAGCTCAGTTTTCTTTCATATTAGTTTCTTCATTCTATCTGTTGCAGTGTGTTGTTTTGGTTGAAGTTTATTAAGAAAATCCAGCCTTAAACAGGTATATGGTTAGAAAAGGGAAGATTTATCATCATTACCCTTTTAGATAGTTGGGGATAGTGTTAATACTAAAATTTGACAAGTACTTGGTATGCCAAATTTAGTAAGTAGTACAGTAGCTTCTTCCCTCCTCCTCTTTTACTCCCCCCTCCCTCTCAGGTACTGGCAATCATATCCAAGGCTCTACCACTGACCTACAGTCAATCTTTTATATTTTTTATTTTACTTTTTTATTTTTAGACAGTCTTGCTAAGTTGCTTAAACTTGGGATTCTCCTGTATCAACTCCTTTGGTACTGTAATTGTATGCATACACCTCCAGGTATAGGTAATAGTTGCTTAAAGGTTAGTTGCATTTTTGAACCTGAAATCATACCAGTGAAATTTTTTATTTCTTTTTTTCTTTAAAGTCCTTACTTTTTGTTTTTAACTGTCCTAAATTGTTTATTGGGTCACGAATTTTATAAACATCACATATTATTAGCGGTAACGGTGTAGCTGGAGAGCATTGTGCCTTCTCCAAGCTGCATGGTGAGAACCACCTGTAGTGTGGTGGAACTTGTGGCCCTTTCTGAGGCCACGACTCTTGCGGCCTGCAGATGTCAGCCCATGCATCTCCCAGTGCTTACGGACTGGTTTGGTGATCCATTTGGTGTCAGGATTTCTTCAGATGGTTTTGTGGAATGGATCAATAAGGATAACCTCAAGGAATTTGTATGTGGAATCTTCACCAACCCAGTAAGAATTTAGAACTCTCAGAGCCCCACAGTGGTGTCCCGTTTGCTCCTCAGCAGGCTGAAGGCTTCACGCAAACTTCAGCTGGTTAGCACCATGATGGACAGGCTTGCCGTAAGTTGCTCTCAGGAACTGGACGTTTACGGCCACTGCAGTGCACACAAATCCGGTATGTGTCATACCCTTGCTTGGCCTTGTATCCCAGTCTGCGAGCTTTGTCCGGCCAGGTGGGGTGAGGAGCCCTGTGGAGCATCGAGAACTGGCGGTACTGCCAGCAGTGGACCCACAGCAGAAAGCACATCACGACGGACTGCTGTTTCCTCTACAGCTCCTGGATGTACTTGTATATAACCTATGTTGGTTTTTTTGATGGCTGCCGCCAGGCGAAAAAGAAAAAACCTTTCTCCCACAATCCCTTTTGGGCTCCTCAGTCCTTATGTTTCTTTTGTACTTTTTATATATCTTGTGTCCTTTACCCATTTATGGTTTTTGTGACATAAAGTGACTTGGCCATTTGGAAAATAGTGATTCATTGACTAACACATATTTTCTGAATGTTAACACATCACATTATGCAGTTACATGCAAAAATAAAAAAAATATTTATAGTTTTGTTACAGGTATACTTTTAAATTTTTTTTCAGTGCTTGACATTGAACATAGGCAGAAGTTGAACCTCAGTAGTAGAAAGGTTTTATTTTTAATTTTCTTTCTTTCTTTCTTTCTTTCTTTCTTTTTTTTTTGGTGGTACTAGGGATGAACTCAGGACCTTGCACTTGGCAGGCAAGTGCTTATTCTACTGAGCTATTTCCTCAGCCCTTATTTCATTTTTAAAATTAAAGATACTCTCAAGAGCAAGTAGCATTTAAAAAATCTGGGAGTATATTATAATGTTATATATAGCACTGGTAGGTTTGCTTTTGTTCTTGGTAAGGTGCTAGTAGTATTGCCAACTATTGATTTTGTCCTGTCATTACAAACTTTTTTTTTTTTTTTTCTATATTGGGATTTGGAACCTTGTGCTTGCCAGGTAGGCACAGTGCTGCTGAGCTATATGCTCAGTCTGTAAACTATTGTTATAATATTTTTATTTTTTCTTTGAATACTGGGATAGGTCTTGCTGTGTTTTTATTTTGAGGCAGGGTCTTGGTGGGTTATCTGTGCTGTCCTTAAACTTGTGATCTTCTAGGACTCTCATGCTGGGATTACAGGTGTGAGCCATTGTGCCAGACTGATTTTTTGTTGTTATATTTTTTAGTCTATATGTAACGTAGAATTTCTGTGATACTAGTTATTATTTTAACATTTCATTTCTTCTATTTGAAATTTGATTTTATTGTGCTTAGTATACTGTTTGTTATGCTTTTACTTTTTCTTCAAATATGAGATTTTTCATGGTAGTCAAACTTTCGTATTATGTATGGCTTGTACTGTTAGTCATTTAAGTGCACTTTTGCAGCCCGTATAGTACTTGTTCTTATTTGGGAATTTTTTAGAAAAGGAAAGGGAGAAATGTTTAATGTGTTTCTCCTTTAGGGTATGTGGATAGCTTGACTTTTTATTTATTTATTTTTTTAAGACAGAGTCTCACGTTATAGTTCAGAATGGCCTTGAACTCACTATGTGGCCAAAGCTGGCTTTGTATTTGTGGTGACCTTCCTGCCTCAGCCTACCAAGTGCTGGGAGTTCAGGCACATGCCAAATTGGATAGATTGATTTCTTAGTACAGGTGTTTTTTGTCCTTCGGGAGATACCCTTCCTATTTTTTTAATCAGACTGTCAGATCTTCCACAATACAGAAAGCTGTACTAGACTTTTAATCACAGTGTTCTCTTATGGTTTTATTATCTGGTTGATTGCCAAGGACTGTGACGGCAAATGTATGGCACAGGTGCTACAGGGAGCACACAGAGCTCTCTGTGGTGATGTCATGAGTTGTTTGAGGTTTTTTCCCCTAAACTAAAAATCTCAGTATTCAGGTTTAATAAGTGCAGTGTTGACACTTTGTGATAAATAAATGGGTTTTGGGTTGCAGTTTGTGCAGTTATCTCCAAAAGGTTCCCCAGTACTGCTCTAGTGAATACCTTAAACTACAAATGATACTGGCTAGCATGGGTCCTTGCTTTTAGTAATAATGGATATTAAAGCCAAAACACAGATTGACAGGAAATAGCTTTAATTAGAAAGTAAGATGGTGAGGGACTTTAGTGTAGGGAGATGACAGAGATCAGAATGACCTTTAACAAAGGAGAGTAAGAAAGAGGAAAGGACTTCAGTTTGTGTGGGCCACACAGGCCCACTGCATAGGTAGCAGGGCAGGTTTTAAGGATTAAATGGCAGGCTGGTATCCAGTTGGTCATTGTCTCAGTCTGGTGTCATAGCTCTGGAGTCCTCATGGCTTTAGTGGTAGTTCATTCTCGTGCAGTGAGTGTCTGTGTCTGGTGACTAGTCATGTTGAACTCTGCTTTTCCAGGAATATAGGTGATTACAAGTTTATGATAATGGTTGGAGACTTGCAGACATAATTCGTTTGTCCCTGTAAACCTCTTGATGTTCTCAGTCTTGAAGGGGGATGAAATGAATTTCAGGGTTAATCAGTAATCAGCCTTGTTTTGCCAACATTTAGACAGACACTTTCTAAATGATAAACATATCTTTAGGTATAGGTGAAAAGGGATTTGACCCAAAGACTTACAGTAACAAAGACTACAAAGTAGAAGTCAAGCTTTGTTACAGTTTTAGTTATCTCCTGGGTATTCAGGCTCTAGTGAAGAGTCAGGTAAACTACCTTTACCTGAGTACCTTAAGAGAAAGCACAAATCAAGCTTTTGTAACAGGCTAAGGCTGAGGATTTTGCTTGTCTAGCATCACTGATAGTGGTCTTCATGACATGATTGTGTCAGGTACCAGCCAGTGGAATTCAGTACATTTTCCAGGGTGACTAAGCTATAGGTCACACTTTGAGGCCATAATCCTTTTATTTTTTGAAGCACTTAGGATAGACCCCAGGGCCTCACACATTCGAGGCACTGTACCACTGAGCTCTCCATCTTGCCTCCCAGTGGCTATAATTTTTGCAGTTTGAATGCTACAATAAAAGTAGCACAATTTTTTTTTTTTTTTTTTTTTTTTTTTAATTTTGAGGCAAGGTCTTTCATAGTTACTAAATTGCCCAGGTAAGTTCAAATTTGGGTTCTTCTTTCTTAGTCTCCCAGAGTGCTGGTATTATAGGTACGCGACCCCATGCCTGCCTTGAAGGTACATTCTTGCTGAGCACAGTGGTGCATACATGTAATCCCTTGGGAGGCTGAGGCAGGAGGATTGCTGTGAGTTCGAGGCCAGCTTGGGCTACATAGTGAGTTTAAGACCAGTGTGAATTACAGAACAAGACCTTATCTCAAAAAGGAAAAAAAAAAGATACATTTTTAATATATATTTTAGGAAGCTTGACACAATTTATTTTCATTCTTTAGTAAGTTGAGCATTTGAACTTTTTAATTTAAAGGAAGCACTTTCTGGTTTTTCTTTGGCATATCTGAATTACCAGCATAAGTTGCCCTTTGGGGCCATTATTAAGTAAAATAAGGGTTACTTGAACACAGGCACTGCAGTATCTATGTAATTGATGTGATAACCCAAATGGCTAGTAAGGGACTAATAGGTAAGCAGTATATTCAGCATCAGATATGCTGGATAAAGGAATGGTGCAGTACACAATTAGAAACTTGAGAATTGTTTTTTTCTGAAATTCTCTTTAACATTTTCAGACCATGGTGGATCACAGGTAACTGAAACGGTAGAATGTGGCACCCCAGATAAGGGGAATTACTACATGATTTATAATCATTCTCCCCTCCCTTAGTCCGCTTGGTATTCTCAGATTACTTCCTGTTCTTGTCTGTAGGTTACCCTTTCTAGATTAACAGCACTATTCCAGTAGTTTTATTTATTTTTCTTTTTTTAAAAAATGTATTTAGTGGGGGCCTGGCCCTAGCTCAGGTGTTTAAGTGGCTGCTTTCACAAAGCTGTCAGCCTCAGGTTGCTGGAGTTCGAACCTCACACCTCTCCAGCTGGCCAAAAGTGCCCTGAAGGCATTCGAGGAACAACAACAACAAAAAAATGTATTTAGTACAGGGTCTCACTACACAGATCACACTTGTGAGTCTCCTGTTTTCAGCCGCACAAGTGTTGGGATTACAGGTGTGTGCATCACCATGCCCAGTCTCAGTTGCTGTGTCAGTGTGCCCTGGGGGCGGGATCCAGCACCAGCACCAGGCCAGGAATCAAACCCCATTCCTGCATCTGCCTAAGCAGGTGCTTTAATCTCTTTAGCTATCTGACTGGCCCTTATTTATTATTCAAATTTTATATTTGAAGAGGATAGGCCTACAGAATAGTTGGAACCATTTTTGTTGCAGAACAGTGATGTCTCATCAAGTTGAAATACTTTATTTTCTATAAACAGGAATATTCTCCTACATAATGATATCATAATCTCCAAAATCAGAAAATAATACTACTAATTTGTAAGCCTCATTAGATGCCCTCATTCCATTTGGTTCTTTCTTTCTTTCTTTCTTTCTTTCTTTCTTTCTTTCTTTCTTTCTTTTTTGTGGTACTGGGGATTAAACATTTTCACTGGGCTGCATTCTCAGCCCTTCTTGAATTTGAGACAGGTCTTGCTAAGTTTCTAGGCAGGACTTGAATTTGCAGTCTTTCTGCGTCAGCCTTTATTTTTTTAATCTTGAATAATTTTTTTTTTCAAGATTTTGACACTTTTGAAAATTATAGGCCTTGTTAATAGAACTTGATAGTTTTATGGTTAGGGGTTAGAATAATTTTGTGATTAGATTTTATGGTTAGATCTTTGGTAGATGTGATGTTGTGTTCTTTTCATTATGTTTTAGGCAGGGAGCTGGCAATTTCGATTGTGGTGTTACTGGTACTCACTTAAGGTGATAACAAGTCGTGACTGCCAGATCTTTTCTTTACTCCAGATATTTCACTGTTTTAGTTAGAGGGTTTTTCAGGTGTTAGGTAGTTTGAAACTGTATTTTGTTTCATCTTTAGAGTATATATTTACAAGTAGATAGATTTTTATTCACAGGATTATAATCCATTTTTTCATTCATTCATTCATTCATTCATTCATATTTATTTGGACACAGGGTCTTGCTATGCAGCTTGGACTGGCTCAAACTTATAACTTGCCCTGTGTCAGCCTACTGAGTGCTAGGTTTACAGGTGTGAGCCACCACACCAGCCACCGTCATTTATTTTGTTGCTTAAATTGTTGCTGATTTGATCAGTGAAAACACCTTTCACATGACTTATTTCTTTTGACATGTTTTGAGTACTTACGTGCTTTTTTAGCACAATGAAATATTCTAAGCTTCTATTTTTTTGATTATTTTTAGTGGAAAGTGCTGTTTAGAAGCCAAGATCCAAGTACTTGTATTTATTGCTTCTGAGGTGTTGCTGCCTCAGACTCTCTTGGGATATACAGCTAGGGAATATTCTTGTGTATGCAGACATAGTTACATGTATATTTGTTTGTGTGTTTATGAGAAAACAGTCTCAAAATATCCCTACTTGTAACCTAACACTACAGGATTTTCTTTTTTTGGCGAAACCAGGGATTGAACTCGAGCTCTTGCGCTTGCCAGGGAAGCGCTTATTCCACTGAGCCATATCTCCGGCACCCACTACAGCATTTATTCTAGGATTTTTTTTTTTTTTCTTTCCATATTTGTAACTTGTCTCTGTGGGTGAAAACTAGTTATTTTTTTTCTCTCTCTCCTTCTCTCCCTCTCTCCCTCTGTGTGTACGTGAGCAAACGTTTGTTCAGACATTTTCAGCTAGAAGTCCCTGTAGTACAATAACAAAATGATTCTAAGGGGATAAAAATTCTAAAGTGTATTTTAAAAAGCTTTAATTTTATAATAAACTGCACTTAAATAGGTTATTCCTCTTTAACTCCAGATTACTCTGTGAAAGGTGGATTTCAGGGGTTTGTGCGCCTGCACATGTGTGCAGTGCTCCTTAAACATGCTAGGCAAGTCCTCTCCAACTGATCTGAACCCCTAGCCTGAATTTGGTGTTTTATTGTCTATCTTGGACAAGCCCTTGTGGACATAATTTGTAAGTACAGTCATTTTAGTGCAGCAGTTCTCCTGCCTCAGGCTCCTGAGTGCTGGGATTATAGGCATGTGCCACCATGCCTGGCTGCATGCTAATATATTTTCTGCTCTTTTATTTGGAAAGCATTTCCAAGTGAGAGACCTTAGGAGTCATTCTGCTTATCTTCCTGATGTTAGTTACTGAAATTAATACAGCTCTTTTTTTTTTTTTTTCTTTGCAGTACTGGGTATCAAACTCAGGACCTTGCAGGTGTTTATGCCACTGAGCTTTCTTCCTGGCCCTAAATTAACACTTTTTTTTTCCTTCCTGGTATTGGGGATTGAACTCAGGATCCTGCACTTGCCAGGCAGGTGCTTAATTCTACTGAGCTATCTCCCTGGCTCTAATTTTAAATTTTGTTTTTTTCCTTTGGTACCAGGTATCAAACTTGGGAGCTTGCTTTTGCTAGGCAGGCACTTACGCTACTGAGCTATCTCCCAGGCCAACACAATTCTCAGTTATCTCTTGTGTCTATAAAGTGAGATAAAAGTAAGATAGGGAGGCTAGAAAGTAGAAAAGCAGTGATGTGCTTTTAATAGGTGAAGACCTAAAACAATTACCATTTTCTGACCATAAAAATGTTTTTTTTTCTTTTTAAAGTTTCTAATACTAGAAGATATCATACAATGTCTTTTAAATAAATTGTAAGTCGAAGATACAGTATAAATCTTAGAACAAAAATTAAGATTAAGCAGTATTCAGAAATTAAATGTTTCAAAACAATTGAACTAAGAAAAAGTTTTCATGATAGCAAAGAAATACTAAGAGTAAAACATAAGATAAATACTGGAATGGCAAGTAAATGACCAGCACTTCTAACAGTTTGAGGATAGAATATCGCATAAAGTTCTAGTATGTTGTGGACATGCATAATGACCATGACATTTACTGGTGGCCCCGCATCACTTGTGGGACTGAGCTACAACTATTTCTTCGAAATCCATCCTGTAGACTCAGATGGAATCATGACCCATAGGGTGGAAGAGAAGTCCATTTGTAGAGTGTGCTGATGGAAATATTTTGCTGCTGAACACAAAAGAATAACTGAAAGACTACTATTG
>NW_004524577.1:27042607-27046562 GCF_000260255.1 Octodon degus | reverse complement strand
AGATTCCTCCAAGTGGGTGTTGTTTGGATCTGGTTGCTGTGCTCCACTTCTTTCTGCTGCAGCCGTTAGAGTTGAACCCTTTGTGTCTCTCTGGTAAAATGTTCTGCTCCTGAATCAGCTGGGTGGGTCTTGCCTCTAGCCTCTTTGCAGGGAGTCCATAGAAATAATTTGTTATAAAGTACAAGTACTGTACAGAATTACATAACAGAAAATAAAAACTCTCCATATTGGTCTCCCAGGAGACTACTGTGTATTTAGTTAAAAATGATAGATGGGTTCAAGTTCTCTTTGAAGGGTGCTATCAATTTTCAATTTACAGTAATATATAAAAGTACGCCTTTGTGTACATTTTATAATGTGTATTAGTTGTCTTTGTTAGTCTGTTTTTGTTGATGAAATACATGAGGCTGAGTACTTATAAAGAAAAGAGGTTTTTTTAGCCCACAATTTTGGACACTGAAAGAACAAATAACATAGGTTTTGTGTGTGTGTGTATTTTAGTACAGGGTCTACAGGGTCTCACTACGTAGATCAGACTTATAGTGATTCTCCTCTGTTCAGCTTCCCAAGAGCTGGGATTACAGGTGTGCACCACCATGCTCAGTCGCAGTCGAGGGCTCTGCATGCTATGGGGGCGGGGCCGGAATGGCATGCCTGGGATTGAACCCCACTGAGCTATTTGGCCAGCCCTCAAATAGCATAGTTTTGATTCTAGGATGGACCCCTTGACGGCATTACCTTATGACTGATAGCCCCACAGTGACAGAAGGAGGGCGAGACCTCATAGCAAGACGGGAGTGCAGGGAGAGACTGGAACCACCCTTTGGAAGACATGCTCTGAGTTGATGTGAGGACTTGTCACTGAGCTCACCTTTTATACTTTTTGTGATTCTGGGCTTCTTACATGCTAGAGAAGTACTCTGCCACCGAGGTACAACCTCAACGCTGGGTACCACTTCTTAAAGTTTTATGCTACTACTGTGGGGACCACACTTAAGCCCATGAACCCTTGAAGTAAAAATTACAGCATTGTCTTACAATACTTGAGCGGTCTGAGTAATACAGTATAGTGTATAAGAACTGTAGACTTTGGAGGCAGAGTGCCTAGATTTAAATCCACTGTTTAGAAATACAATAATGACATTGGCGAGTTAAATGTAAGAATTCTTTTAGTTATATTGTGTGTTTGGATGCTGTATTTGTTCTGCATGGTTTTTATTTTTATTGCTTATGATATTAGCTGTACAGACATTTAAATTCTGATGTAATCAAATTTGTCAGTGTGTTCGCTTTTACTTTGAGATAGGGTCTAAGTTGCACTTTTCACAATTTTATCTAACTTTAAGTTTTGGTATAAGGAAATAGTCATCTAGTTTTGGTTTCACTAAATTTCTTACCAGTTGTAACACCATTTGTTGACTAGGAAATCTTTTTATTTCATCAGTATCAGGGAGGCTACATCCTCATCCCATTTTATTTTCAGACAATCTTCCTAAGTTGTCTAGGCTAGCTTCAAACTTGTGATCTTCTGGCCCCAGCCTCAGGAAGAGCTGGGACTATAGGTATACATCACCATACTGAGACTATCAGTGATATTTATGATAATTATTTATTATATCCTTGTTAGGTATAGATGTAAAATGTCCTAAAGTCTTATGTGTTTAGATGGTGATTGGATCATGGAGGTGCGTTTTTCATCAGTGGGTTTATTCACTGATGAATTTGTCTGATGTGCTGTTAGGAGGTGTAGGGCCTGAATGGAAGTGGATATGTGGAGCATTACGTGGAAGGCAACTTCCTTGTCTTGGGCTCCATCCTTTCACCCTTTTGCCTTGCCCTCTGCCATGCTGTTTCTGGCTTGGAACCAACCATTCATGGACTGAATAATCTGATATAGGAGCCAACATACATCTCGCCTCCTTTGAGTTGCAGGTGTTGGTTATACAGTACTGCCCTAGTGACAGAAAAGTAACCAGTGCAGTATATTTCTTGATTTTTCAAAGAACATGTATTTTTTGGTCTGTTTATTTCTAAACACTTTGGAAGATAACACTTATCATGGGTCTCTTTGATCAGTTGTATTGTGGCCCCTCACTTATTGCAGAGGTTACATTCCAGACACCCTGTGATAAGTGAAAATCAGCGAAGTAGTAACATTATATTTTAGTATTTATATATATTCTAAGGTTTTATAAACTCCACATTCTTACAAGCCTTTCCCACATTTTTAAAAACACTTCTAATATACTTCACCATTTTCTAAACTTGTAAACCTATATAATTTTAACAATATACTGTACGGTACTTAAGCCCACAACATAACGAAAAAACTGTGATAAATAATATTTATTTTTCTTATTTAGTACAGGGTCTACAGGGTCTCACTACGTAGATTGGACTCATAGTGATCATCCTGTTTTCAGTCTCCCAAACGCTGGAATTACAGGCCTGCACCACCACACCTAGTCTCACTTGTCTCAGGGTGCCCTCGGGGCAGGTTCGGCATGCAGGTCTATAATGACTTTTGAACAACTCAACATTTATTTGATATGCTTGTATTTTCTAGGTGCAAAAAAGTTATAGATGGGGCCAGGGAGATATCTCAGTAGAATAAGCGCTTGGGGCCTGAGTTCAATCCCCGATTCTGGGAAAAAAAAAGTTATAGATTCATTAATAATATATTTTATTCTTGATGAATTAAAATATATTAAATAGTATCTTCTAATATTTTATACTTTTGCATACTAACAGGTACTTTTAAAAGCAATTTTCATAAACCATCTTTTTTATTTTATTTTTTAATAAAATTTTATTTTTTCCAAATGTACACCTGGTTGAACCTATTCATCATGAATCTTCACCAGGGGCAGGGACATCTTCACCCTTAGTGTTTCTGGTATAAATAACTTGAACTCTGTGCTTTGAGACCAGCTTGATAAGACTTTAGTAAGGAGCTCCTGAATGGCTGTTTTGGATCTTAAGTCTCTCAGAGACCACAGCAGGCATTATAAGTTGATAGTTGGGAGCTTCCTTACAGAGTTTGATTTAAGTAGCTTTATCAGACCGAACCAGGTTGTTGAGTTTGTCCCAAATTTTGCCTTTGGATCACTTCTTTTTGGCCTTGCCCTCAGATTTGTTCACTGGGTCTTTATCTTTCTTGGCTGACCTTCTGGCATCTTTATTCTTGTTATCTTTGGGCAGCATCACGGAGCCTGGAGAGCAGTGGCTCCCACTGCAGGCCCATCAAGATGTCCATGCATTTTTTTTTATTACTTTTTTATTAATTTTTTTTTGGCCCTCAAATGACTTCAGGGCACTTTTGGCCAGCGGGAGAGTTGTGAGGTTTGAACCCCAGCAACCTGAGGCTGACAGCTTTGTGGAAGCAGCCACTTAAAGGACTGAGCTAGGGCCAGGCCCCCTGTCTATGCATTTTTAACTGCAGAAATCTTCCCTTAATTTCTTGCCATTGCTTTATATAATTCACAGTGGTTATTAATTGGGTTAGCAGTGCCATTAATTTATTCTTCATTAAGGAGACAGGGATGTTTACTGCTGTCTACTGGCTTCCATGAAATCATACTGCCTTTGCTTTCTCTAGCATTGTCTGGCTGTGGTATACAGAATTTAATATTCTTTGTTTTACTAAATAGAAATCCTTAGATTGATGCTGCTAAGTAGAAGTTAGTCCCCTTTGTTCCCTTGCCATTAACTGCCCCCTGAAGATTGTCTGAGGAAGACCTTTTGAACATTGTTATTTTATTTTTTATTTATTCTTTTTTTTTTTCCATGTTGCACAAAGTGATTTACTTTTATTGAAAGAGAAAAATGAGATTACTTAGGTGACAACGTTGCTTTATAATGCTCCAGTACTGTAGAAGGTTTAACATTGTCATTGCAAAAACAATTAATGTGCCTCTAGAATTTCTTTGGAATAATTAAAATTGTAACTGAGTCA
>NW_004524577.1:27025777-27038172 GCF_000260255.1 Octodon degus | reverse complement strand
CCAGAAGTAAGATTACTGTATTTTATAGTAATGCTGTATTTTATTTCTTTGAGGAACTGTGATATTATTTTCCATGGTAGCTGTGTCATTTGACATTTTTACCAACAGTTCACAGGGTTTTGATTTTTTTTTTTTTTACAGTCTCAGCAACACTTGTTTCCTGTTTCTGGGAGAGTAGCCGTTTTGTTTGGTGTAATATGGTATCTGGTATCTCAAGGTAGTTTTAATTTGCATTTCACTAATTATTAATGATGTTGATTTAGAAAGATCATTATTTATTTGGTAAGGGTCTTGCTATGCAACACGGACTCATAGTGATCCTCCTGTTCAGCCTTCCCAGTGCTGGGATTACAGGCTTGGTCCACCATGCCTGGCTTTGGTGGCCGACCCACCAAGCCTGGGGTTCTGGGGTGGGCATGGCATTGCAGTACTAGGGATCAAACTTGGGACCTTGTGCTTGCCAGGCAGGTGCTTAGACCACTGAGCTATCTCCCTGACCCCTGAGCTTCTTTTTTATGTGCTTGTTGGTTATTCTAAATATCTTCGGGAAATTTCTATTCAGAGTTTTTGCCCAATTTTGAATCAAATTGGATTTTTTTTTTGATTATAGAAACTGCCTATAAATATCAATTTCTTTTATTTTCTGTAAGTTATCTCCTTGATGCTGTCTTTTGATATGCAATTATAAACAAATAATGACTTTTATGTAATTGTTGTCGTTCATTGCGATTGCTGGTGTCTTTGGTGTCATATTCAAAAAATCACTACCTGGGCTGAGCATGTAGTTCAATATAGTTAGCAGAATCTAACACTGGTGAAACTTTCTCCAATATTTTCTTTTAAGATTTTAGAGTTTGGTTTTACAATTTTCAGATGCTCAGCCATTCAATTTAAAACTTAGCAAAATAGAAGACAATATTGTCTTGGAATTTTGGTTACCTGACTTTATTTTTTTTAATAAAAAGCAAAAAATTTTGGAGTATTCTCTTTTCCCTTGCTTTGTAAATATTTCATTTTGGCTTTCTCTTTACAATTAAACTTTGTAGGGCTGGAGAGATGGCTCAGTGGTCTAAAGCACCTACTTGGAACAAGCTTGGCAAAGCACTGGGACCGCGGTCCAATCCCCCAGCACCACATGCCAGCCAGCCCCACCCCCAGGTGGGCTGAGCTGGCCACACACACACACACACACACACACACACACTAAATAAATGTTAAAAAAAATAAACTTTCTATTTTTAGATTTACACACAGTCTGAAGAACTACCACAGATCAAGTGTACCTTTTATCCAGTTTCCCCAAATGGTAATATGTTGCAGAATTATAGTGCCATATTGTATTTGATAATCATGATAGAGTAGTTCTGTCATTAGAAGGATCCCTGTTGTCTCTTTATTACTGTCAGATTCATCAACCTGTCATATACTCTTCTCCTTCCATTTTTCTTTTCAAAAGTGTTATATAAATGGAATCAGAGAGCTGTATGTAACTTATCATTTCCTTTTTCCCTATGGAGAGTTGTTTATAGTTATGGCTTGTTTAGTTTTGATGCTAAGTAGTATTCCATGATATTGAGGTACTGTCAGTTTAACCAGTTTTCATTGACATAGACCTTTTTTTGAGACAGGGTCTTGCTATGTAGTACAGCTTGGCCTTGAACTCAATTATGTAGCTCAGGCTGGCTTTGATCCACCTGCTTCAGCCTCCCTAGTGCTGGGATTACAGGTGTGTGCTACTGAACATAGCATAAGCTTTTTTTTCTTTGGGGGGGGGTCTAGGATCTACTGTTCTATTCCTCCTCTACTTATGCGGTTAGTTTCCTGTGCCAGCTTTATTTTTATGTATGTATTTTTTTTGAGATGGGGTCTCCCTGTGTAGTTCAGGCTGGTCTTGAGTTTACTATGGAGCCCAGGCTGGCCTTGAACTTACGGCAGTCTTTGTCATCCTACTGAGTGCTGGCATTACAGGTGTGCACCATCACACCCAGCCTTGTGCCAATTTTCTAGGAGAAAAAAGAACTGTATATGTATATAAATATATGTGTATATTTGTGTGTATATATACTATATATATTAGAGATCTTTTCATATGACACATGAAGGACAGTGTGTATTGTTTTCCTTTATTCTTTGTCTTACGTTAAAGTTATTTAAAATAGGATCCCCATATATTCAGTTTGATTAGTTTTGGGAAAGGAGAGAGGAATATTTTTAATATTTTTCCTTTAAGATTTCACATGGCTTTTAGAAGATGTTGATGAATAATTAATAGAAACAAAGCCAAGGAAAGTAGTGAAGTACATACCTCCAAATAATATAGCATATTTGCTGTTAGAGAAAATCAGATTTAGCTAAGCTTCTATAGAGCCAAAATTATTGCCCTAAATAAATAAATAAATAAATAAATATACTGCAGATTCTCCAGAGAAGGAAACATTTTTCTTTGTATTGAATTCTAAACTATGAATTCCCTTATATAAGGGCTATTGCATAATGAATGGGCAGTTCCTTTTCATACCTAATAAATGTTTTAGTTCTCTTTCTCTCATTGCTGAGACAAAATACCCACCAATCAAAGTTAAAGGTAAAAGGTTTAGTTAGCTTACAATGCAGAGGTTTAAGTCCTTAATTGGCTGGCTCCATGGCAAAGCTGACAGGCATTGCAAAGGAGAAATAGTTCATAGCAGGCAGAACATAGCAAAACAAGCAAGCCACAGTACAAGTCTCCCTATAACCCTTACATTTTATTTTATCTGGGCTACAGGGATTCGGGCACTGGACTGGTTTTGTAATCACCCGCCCTTAATCCTAGCAGTGAACAGTCATACGCTGTAGCTTCAGCCACATCTGAAAATGCCCCTTCTATGACTGCATGATGCTTGGGGGGGTTATCTAGACACAAGCCATAATAGTTACAACAATTTTACAGCAGGTATTATTTATCTCATGCCTTCTTCAGAGTGAATTTGTTGGTTGGCTTTTGTTGTTTGTTTTTTTTTTAGGGTAAAATACTTAAAAATTCAGAGAAGGTGGATTGTGTAGGAAGGTAGTCTTATGTATTTCACAAGTGTAAAAGAGCTTTGGCTTTTTGTCCTTTTATTATTTTTACTCTTATAAGTTAAAATAGACATGAATGGATGCAGTGTTTCTTGTCCTCCCAGACATTGTTCAAATTTGGACTGTTGTTAGCTGGGTAGCAGACAGTTTCAGAATGATATACTAGAATTCTACTTTGCTAATTAAGCTCTAGAAATCAGTTATGTAAACGGTATATTTAATATATTAAGAACTGAAAGCGCCAGGAAGAGCCTCTCTTGAGTTCTTTGGAAGAAGGTAGAAAAAAAGGACATTTCTTTAAAATGGCAATGGTATCAGAATTCCTCAAGCAGGCCTACATTATTGACAGTCAAGAACAGGAATATGTTCCAACTGTGAAAGCATCCAAAGGTGGTCCCGGGTCAGCCGTGGGCCCCTCCTCTGATGTTGAGGCTTTGCACAAAGCCATAACAGTAAAAGGTGTGGGTGAAGCAACCATCATTGACATTTTGCCAAAGAGAAACAATGCCCAGCGTCAACAGATCAAAGCAGCCTACCTCCAGGAAAAAGAGAAGCCACTAGATTAAGCTTGGAAGAAAGCCCTCACAGGTTATCTAGAAGTGATTTTAGCTCTGCTAAAAACTCCTGCCCAGTTTGATGCAGATGAGCTCCGTACGGCCATAAAGGGTCTTGGAACTGATGAAGACACCCTCATTGAAATTTTGGCATCAAGAAAGAATAGAGAAATCAGAGAAATTAGTAGAGTCTACAGAGATGAACTCAAAAGAGATTTGACCAAAGACATCACCACAGACACATCTGGAGATTTCTGAAAGGCTCTGCTTTCTCTTTCTAAGGGTGACCGATGTGAGGATCTTGCTATGAATGAAGACTTGGTGGACACAGATGCCAGGGCCCTGTATGAATCTGGAGAAAGGAGAAAGGGACAGACGTGAATGTGTTCAACATCATTCTGACCACCCGCAGCTACCCCCATCTTCACGGAGTGTTTCAGAGGTACACCAAGTACAGCAAGCACGACATGAATGAGGCTCTGGACCTGGGGCTGAAAGATGACGTTGACAGGAGCCTCACTTTATGATGTGGCCATCGTGAAATGTGCCACAAGCACACCTGCCTTCTTTGCTGAGAAGCTTCATGAGGCAATGAAGGGCGTTGGAACTCGTCATAAGGCACTGATCGGGATCATGGTCTCTCGCTCAGAAATCAGCATGAATGATATCAAAGTGTACTATCGGAAGATGTATGGGATCTCTCTGTGCCAAGGCATTGTGGACAAAACCAGTGGAGATTATGAAAATATTCTGGTGGCTCTTTGTGGAGGAAACTAAACATTCTTTTGAAGCTCTCAACTATTCTTAATGGAAGACTTCTGAACGACAGTTTTTCATTCTGCAACATTGGCTTAACTAGGAAGGTTGGTTGAGCAGGCTTGCAGTGTAACTACCTGCTTTCTGAAAAACAATATAGCCTATAAATCTTTTTTTACATCACAACTCTGTGTAATGGAGATAAGTTTATTTTTAAAATGTTTTCAGAAATCATAAGACCCCATATACAAGTTGTTTTATTTCCTGACAAAGATGTTTATGTAGCTGAAAATAAAAAATGATGCAACAACAACAACAAATATATATATATATATATATATATATATATATATATTAAGAAAGTTGAGAAGTATTCCTTTTCTATAGCAGGTATGAAACTTAAGTTTTCTGAAGAGTTGTGTTTTGATTACTTCTGAGTGGTTCTACTTTACTGAGACCACTGAAAACAACAAAGAATGTGCTAGAGAAGTTGGATATGGTGGCACATTCCTGTAATACTAATACAATAGGGGAGTGGGTCAGGAGGATCACAAGTACAAATCTAGGCTGGAGAATTTAGTCACTTTGTGAGACCCTGTGTCAAAAACAAATACTTTTGGATATAGTTTTTAGTGTGAGGAGTTTGGGTTTAATCCTCAGTTCAAAAAAACAAACACCAAAAAACTAATGCTGGGTATGATATGTGTAATCTCAGCACTCAGGAGGCTGAGGCAGGAGGATTGCTGTAAGTCTGAAGCTAGCTTCTGGATTTCATAGATGGTGAGTTCAGGGCCAGCCTGAGGCCCCCCCCCCCCCCGCCTCACAAAAAAAAGTGCCAGAGATGATTTTGGCTTAGGAAATTTTCTTTTTTCTTTTTCATAGTACTGGAGATTGAATCTACGGATGTTCTGCCCTTGAGCTGTATTTCACCCAGACCCTTCTATATTTTATTTAAGCCAGTGTCTTGCTAAATTGCCCAGTCTGGCCTTGCAGTTGCCTTAGCTTTCTGAGTAGCTGGGGCTGCAGGCATGCATTGCCATCCTGTGTCAGTGTAGATTTTCAGGCTTTCAAGTCATGTTACCCATCACATGTTGTTGCTAAAATGAAAACAAAACAAACAAAAACACCCCTCAATCATAGTCCCAGGAAGTACCTGACTTTGGGCAGGATAGTGTTTCACTTCACTTGATCAAGTTAGCTAAAAAGCATGCAAGCAGAGAAATACTAAAATACATACTTGTATGTTAGGATAAGAGCACTACTGACAAAGATCATAATTCTAGGTAATTTTTAGCCATTCTTTTTTCACAATAAGTTAAATTTAGGGTTAGTTGTCTTAAGATATTTTGAAGTAATGGTTTTTCTTTTTTTCCTTTTTTCTTTTTGAGACAGTGTCTTTATATAATCCAGGTTGTCATTGAATTTACTGTGTAACCCAGGCTGGCCTGCCTCAACCTCTCAAGTGCAGGGATTACAGATCTATGGATGTAATCTACAGATGTAGATTACTAAGCCATGCCTGGCTTAGTAATTTTGTATTTATAAAACATTTCCAAAATAGTTTAGAAAGTTCCTACATATCAACATTTTACATAACCAGGGGACATTAGATGAATGCTAAAATTACTGGCAGACCTTTGAGAGTGTATCTGTATAGTGTCAAAATTATCTCTTCCCAAATATCTATGTGGTGGCTTAAACATATGCACTGACACTTCCTCCAAGAAGTTAGAGCTTAGTTCCCTTTCTGAGAGTGGACTAAATTTCTGACAAGTAAAAAAGGTGAGAACAGTAACTTTACATTACTACCTATCCAGATAAGTTCATATGACCAGTGAAAAATCATGCTGAGGTTGTATTTATTTGCTATTCTTTTTGTGGTGATGCAGGAAACTAGGCCCAACCCCTAGTTCCCTAGAAGTTAAGAGATGTGCATTATTTTATAACAATGTGACAAATTGTTTGATTTCAGATTGTAGGTTCACCCCCACCTAGATCCCCTTTTTAAACTATAAGAAGTTGTCATTTGCATTTGGTCTGCTGACTGGCAGTTTGCTAATAACGTGTGGACAGAAAATCTTACTTGGACAAAAACAGTGTAGTAAAGGCATAGGTAATTTTCCCTCAAAATCCATAGTTTTCGGAGATTAGTACATTTTGAAATTAACCCATTAGGGAGGGGAGGAAAAGAGAATCCAAACAGCAACCCTTGTTACATACAGGTTGTATATCATGTTTGAACAACATGTAGGAATTTGTGGAAATTAGTGTTTGAGTTTGTGTAGTGACTCTTGTGAACATTCATTGGGAAAATCTGTGTTCTACTGCAGATTAGAATACTGTGTTAGGCAGTGAGAACTGTCTTTGTTGGATCTGAGGCTTAAATCTTGGTCAGTCCAGCATTGGTTACATGTGGACCTGAGTACACCAACTTTGAGATTTCTGTTTAATATAAGCATATGATTTTAATTTGATTTTTAGCCCTGCTAATACTGCTTCATACTGTGTTTGTACTCTGTGTTAACTCGCACTTACTGACATGTAGGACTCTTGGGTTGGTAAGGATACTATATGTATGTGATTATTCAAGATTGGCATTTCACAGAAGACAACTAAAATTCAACCTGAGGTACTTCACCAGGAGTATCATTCATCAGAATTGACATTTTTTTTTTGGGGGGGGGGGAATTGAAAAAAAAAAAAGTCACCAGAGATGTATATCCTGAAGAACATGTTTTAAAAAATACTATTTTTCAGATGAACTTAAGGCTGAAAAATCTCACAAAGCGACTATGCAGCTGTACTTTTTACATTTCTGAACCCATGGCTTTGTGCATTCTTGGCAAACACTGTACTCATATAAAAACTTAAAACCCCACCTCATAGTTTCTTTTAAAAGATTGTAACAGTATTTCCTAAAGAAAATTGTGCTACCTAAAGTGTGGATATTCCTAAAGAATAGTAGGAATTTTTATGTCTACGAAGCATGTGCTGAAGAGAAATGTTGAATTTTTCAGTTTTTGACATTGTTTTTCAGATGCTCTTATCTGTTTCTTGAAAAAAATTCTGAACATGTATAGCAATTGAGAATAGAGGTGAATATTCATGCATTTTTCTTTGAAAAAAAATTCTCATGTATCAGGAATTTTGGCTGTTCAGCAGGAGATAACTTTAAATCAATAAATTGTTAAAAAGTCAGTGGCAACTATAACAGGAAGTTTCTATTTATTTGATGTGTTATATATTTAGAATTGTTGAGTATTGGGAATGGTCTCTGGGACCACCTGTTCATTGCATAATTGAATCCTTGACTAATTCAGGATCAGAAACTGAAGGTCCTTGGGGTAGTTTTTTTTTTAAAAAAAAAAAGCTCAGAGTATTTTTTAACGTGGTTTACCCATGCTGCTCTTTTTTTTTTTTTTTTTTTTTTTTTCTTTTAAATGTATTTAGTACAGGGTCTACAGGGTCTCATTACACAGATTGGACTCTAGTGATCCTCCTGTTTTCAGCCTCCCAAGCACTGGAATTACGGGCATGTGCCACCACACTCAGTCTCAATCTGTGGTTCAGTGTGCTCTGGGGATTGAACCCCAACCGCTACACTCTGCCTAAGCAGGCACTTTAGTCCGCTGAGCTATCTGGCCGGCCTCATGCTGCTCTTTATGTATCATAGTAATATTACAGGCTGCTTAGGATGTGGGATTTCTTTGAGCAGTAATCCTCAGTGATACTTGAATTTTCCCTGTTGTAGCTATTTGAATATTCTCAGTCCTAGTGCCTGCCCAGTAAATTCAGAGATTGTTATTGAGATATCTCAAAAGATCACATATAGGGGAACTAAAAGAGAGAGGAAATGTAGCAGAAAATAATCCCCCTTACCCCTTATATTTCAGTTTTAGTTGTTCCAGATCTGATTGCTTCTGGTCCCTTAGAAATGGCATCACTGTGATGCATAGCTGGTCACTATGGTGTACGTTGTATAAGCCAATCCCAGTTGACAAGCCATTCTGTCTCTGTAGTTCCTGCTTGCTTATCCAGTATAAACCCTAGATCAGTAGACACCGGGGCCTGATACTCTGAGAGTGATCCTGATCAGTGCCTGTGGACATAAATAAATCTACCTCCTATCTTGGGTGTTTCTGCTTGCATTGCAGATGGACTTTATTGGTCACAAATACAAAGTGATCTGGGTGTGGTGGCACATGGCTGTAATCCCAGCACTCAGGAGAATGAGAAAGGATTGCCTTGAGTTCAAGGCCAGCCTGGACTGCCTAGAGACTCTGTGTCAGAAAACAACCAAATCCAAACAAAAATACAAGTTGAATACAAAAATGGGAGTGATGTATAGGTTTTCATTTTGACTGTAATGGGTTTGACCAAGTTTATGTGGTTCGCATGTTCATGTATGTGCCTCCTTCCTTTATTTCATAGTGCTGTAGTTTGCATGTAGTTTTGTTTCCCTAAGATTTCTTAGGTTGTTGGCTTGACCCTTAGTGTAAGTTAGGTGGTTGGACCTATATCATTGAGAACACTTCCCTCAGAAAGAATTGGGTAGTTTTGGGCCCTGGTTAGCTCTTGTAAGAGGGCTGTTATTACAAAGAAAGTCTGGTCTGCATGGTCTGTCTGTCTTTCTTGTTTACCATGTGATTCCTCTCATACATTTCTCACCATGGTACCACCTGTCATTAGGCTCTCACCAGAAGCAGAATTGATGGTGAAATCTTGGACTTTTATCTTCTCAAACTGTGAGCTAAATAAACCTCCTCGTTATATGAGCAAAATAAACTACTTTATAAAGTTTCCACCCAGGACATTTTGGTACAGCAATAGAAAACTAAAAACAGAAAATTGTTGTATTGCAGTACTTACACATGATCTCGGTAGAAAATATTACCAAGTAGTTTCAAGCTTCACCTTGGTATTACCTAGAGAACTTGAATAGATATTGATGCCTGTTCTTTTTAAAATTAACCATATACATACATCCATTCTGCTTTAATGTATCTGTGAAAACAGGTTCCCAAGAGATACAGGGAGATTTACAGCAGGTTTATAGTCGCATATGCAAGCAACTGTTTATAAACAAAGAATGAATGAACAAATTGCAGTATAGTCGTACATTGGGATGCTACTTTACAATCAAAAAGGATGAATTATTGATAGAATGTGAATGTGCTTATAGAGAAAGACGCACACATAAGCGTATATACTGTTAAGATTCTGTTTGAAGCTTAAAAAAATCCCTGTGTCTTTCTACACCTTGCTATCTTTATGTGTTTACACTAAAATGGGAACTCCTAAGTAGCTAATAACAATTGTGACACAACAGGATTTTTGGTACACAGACCCTTCTGGGGAATTCTAGAATTAACAGTATTTTGAAAATTGAACTGATTTTTTTCCTAATTCACTTAGTAGGTAAAATCTGACCAGTCCTATACTGTGATATGAGACTGATTTATATCATTTTCTGATTATAGTTAACACATGTAAGACTTCCCTGCAGGGATGTGCTATTAAATGAAAAGTTTGAAATTCTGATACATGTCTGCTGCCCTAAAGGTTTAGATAAGAGATTATAGATCTTTATTACTAATAGGTGGTAGTGATTAACTTTAGAGAAGGTGCTATTTTTGGAGTACTCTAATCAAGTGAGTTTAGAATTATTTCAAATAGGAAATACCAAGTTTATCTTACAAAAGTAAAGACTATTGATGAATTTTTTTTTTCCCCCCAGAACCGGGGATTGACCTCAGGCCCTTGCACTTGCCAGGGAAGTGCTTATTCTACTGAGCCATCTCCTCAGTCCCCTATTGATGAAATTTTTATCATTTCTGCATTCTACTGATTTGTCATTTGAGTCAGAGCTTTGGACTGTGCAATACTATAATGTATTACACAATTAATAAAGATTGGGGCCGGGGAGATGGCTCAGTAGAATAAGTGCTTCCCTGGCAAGTACAAGGGCCTGAGTTAAATCCCTGGTTCTGTCAAAAAAAAAAAAAAAAAAAAAGAAGAAGAAGAAGAAAAGAAATACCTGTGCCTGGGCATGGCAGTTTAGCAAGACCCTGTTTTCAGAATAAGCAGGGGCGAGGGGAGGGGGAGACTAGGGATATAGCTCAGTGCTAAGGCCCAGAGTTCAATATCCAGTACGTACCTCTGCTCATTACTTGTTTACTTTCTAGTGTCAGGATTAACCATGTTTGAAGAAAACTGTGGGCCTTGATGAAAATTATTAACATGGAAAAATAACTTAGGTATTCCATATTAAGTCTAAATACGTAAGTATGAAACACTTCCATTTATGAAATGCCTAGGTATATCTTCATTTAGCATACTATATATTTTTTTTTTAGACAGGGTCTTGCTGTGTAGTTCAGGCTGGTCTTAAACTCATTGTCAAGCCCAGGCTGGCCTCGAACTTACGGCAGTCCTCCCACCTCAGCTAGGATCATAGGTGTGTGCCACTACCTGACTTTTACTATTTCTTAATATGGAAGTTTAATCAGAATCACAATATACAAATTTAGTGTTTCTCATTTCAGGCTGCTTAAATGCTATGATTTGGTTTTAGGCTTTATACACACAAATTAGACATACATACACATCTGAAACTGTATTTTAAATTCTGAAGCCTTATAGATGTATTTGTTTTCTAGATGATCTACCCTAATAATAATTTTTCATAATAACAAAAATACACTTTCATTTTTGTATTGTTATATTCCAGTATGTGTGTAAGTCCCATCTTCTGATTATTAAAATATAATTTTTTTTCTTAGTGCTGGGAATTGAGATCAGGACCTCTCACCTCCCAGCAGGTGCTGTGCCACTAGCTATATCCCTGGCACAATAAATTTCTTTTCTTTTTTTTTTTTTTAATGTATTTGGTTGTTACAGAGTCTCACTATGCAGTTCAGGCTCACAATGATTCTCCTGCTTTCAACTTCACCAGCGTTGGGATTACAGGCGTGTGACACTATACTTGGACTAAGGCTGGCTCAGCCCACTCTGCAGGTGGGGCTGGCAAGGTATGTGGTGCCAGGGATCGAACCAGGGTCTGTGTGCTTGCCTCAACAGGCGCTTTAGTCCGCTGAACTATCTTGCCAGCCCCCTGATAAATTTTTGATAAAGTTAATTACAAGTATTTTAGTATGACTTTTGTTGAATAGCAGTAATTTTTTTCCATAATTTTATTGAGAAACAAGTAGCAGTGAGACAGTTTCAAACCAAATTGGTAAGACAGCGTCAATAAATAACACATTGCATATGTTCTTCCCAGTGGTTAATTGCTGTACAAGATGCCGACATGATATCCCATTTACAAACACCATTAGAACAAATCCCTCTATCATTAAGAGAATGTAACTATATATCTATCCCAACCACTTTGAATACACAGATACAAAATGAACATTCATCTGTATCCCCTTTTTTTGTTAAGTTCCATTATTTGAATATTATAGGTGTTTAAACTTAGCAAAATATTCTAAAAGAGTTCAATAGTCCATAATAGTATTGGGTCTTCCACTTGACTGGCAATGTCAGAAATTGTTGACCTGAGTCCCCTACAGCTCAGCATAACAGCATGTCTTTACTTCTTATATTTCGTTTTTATACTTTTCTACTGGATGGTTAAGACCAAGGTAAGGCAAGACGTATGCAACAAGAGCTGTAGCTTTTGGGTCTGATAAGGTCAGTGAAATCCCCTCAGGATTTATCCTGAGATCCTGTATCTCAGATTGTAGAACCTTTGTCAGTGTCAGACATGTGGATGAGTCACGGCCATTGCTTGGCCAATGTGCTCTCTGTGAAAGCCTGAGAGAATGTTTTCTCTCTATGTGACTCTCCTTAGGTGCACTCTACATCAGTGATCACTTTCGTCTTTGGCCCCATAATCTCCTTGATCAGAAAATTTGGGACACTACCGAGTTACATGACATTACAGTACAAGTTCTCATATGTTCTGAGTCTTAATTGACCTTGGAAGGCTAGGGCCAAAATGTTGGCTTTCCTTGCAGCCCTCCT